>NW_027461820.1:600000-895865 GCF_050947455.1 Rhinoderma darwinii
TTAAAGAGCTGCACCTGAGCCAGCCACTGATTGATTGATTGATTGATTGATTGATTGATTGATTGATTGATTGATTGATTGATGCAGCACAACAGTCAAATAGTGGAGTGGAGTAGGGAACAGCAAACAGCCAATAAAGCAGCCCGCCCGCTCGCCTGCCCGCCACAATGGACCTACCTGTGTACACTAGATGGATGTGATGGAATGTACTGTCGTCCCTACATTTCAAGAAGAAGTAAGAATTGCAGTTGCAACAAAGCCTTGCTTGCCTACAAAGAGAGCAGCAATTTGGATTTGTTACTATGTTACCTAGAAGAATAACAAACTGTGCAAGGATGGAGGTTGTAGGAGCAAGGAGAAGTTGTCTGTAAAGTTGGTGGATGCCTATTTTCCATTTTGCAGTCCCTTGTCTCCCTCTTGTGGCCTCCTGGAGGCAACTAGCTGTGCAAAAAAAAGACAGCCTGGCGGCCGGCTGTTGCAGTGTTGCCCTCTCAGGCAACACTGAGTGACTGACTGAGCCTCACCGTCTTATATAAAGTTCAGACGGAACTTTGCACGTGTCATAGTGGAGCCCTCAGGATTCCAGAGCCAGCTTTCTGACATCATAATGGGGCCTCAGAGATAAAAGCCTGGGCCCAGGCAGTGTTGGTCAGTGCTGCTCAGCAGGCAGCACTGGACTGGACTGGATTACAGCTGATACAAGGTGTGAAGGAACAAGGGGTGGCTGTGGGCATGCACTTGCTGCCGCTGCCAGTGTTTATCTGCATGGCAGCAGGGCATTTGGGCGTTGCCAGGAAGGCGTTTTTATGTAGATTCCTCCTCTTTCAGCACTGCATTGTGGTGCAAGCAAAAGAAGCAAATCCTGTCTGGCTTCCTCTCCGGCCTTTATTCACCTCCCGTGTAGCTGTGAGTGTGTGAGCCTGCAGGGCCCCATGGAATTGCCTAGAAGTAGGCTGAATTGCTGCAAGGGCTGAACAGCAGTATCGGGCAGGCTCGGGCAACGCGCGGCCCGTTCGGGTTATCGCTTCTCGGCCTTTTGGCTAAGATCAAGTGTAGTATCTGTTCTTATCAGTTTAATATCTGATACGTCCCCTATCTGGGGACCATATATTAAATGGATTTTTAGAACAGGGAGATGGAAATAGAGCTTGCTCTGTCCACTCCACGCATTGACCTGGTATTGCAGTATTTCCAGGACCGGTGCACCCTTTCCTTATGTGTTGACTAAAAGCAGATTCCAAAAGTGTTTTTTGTCTTTGCTATTGTTTCTGTCTTTCTGAAGGGATCTCCCCTTTTAATCCCATTATTTCAACACCTGTTGGACAATGCATGAGTGATAATGAGCTCATTGATTAAATGCAATTAATGAATAGATTGCCACCTCTTGTTGTGTGTCGTCTGTGTTTCTGTGTTTCCGGCATTTCACATTGGAACACCTCATTCACCTTCCTTGTCTTCTCTCCGCCCTCCCTTTTAGGTAAGTTAAAGAGCTGCACCTGAGCCAGCCACTGATTGATTGATTGATTGATTGATTGATTGATTGATTGATTGATTGATTGATGCAGCACAACAGTCAAATAGTGGAGTGGAGTAGGGGAACAGCAAACAGCCAATAAAGCAGCCCGCCCGCTCGCCTGCCCGCCACAATGGACCTACCTGTGTACACTAGATGGATGTGATGGAATGTACTGTCGTCCCTACATTTCAAGAAGAAGTAAGAATTGCAGTTGCAACAAAGCCTTGCTTGCCTACAAAGAGAGCAGCAATTTGGATTTGTTACTATGTTACCTAGAAGAATAACAAACTGTGCAAGGATGGAGGTTGTAGGAGCAAGGAGAAGTTGTCTGTAAAGTTGGTGGATGCCTATTTTCCATTTTGCAGTCCCTTGTCTCCCTCTTGTGGCCTCCTGGAGGCAACTAGCTGTGCAAAAAAAAGACAGCCTGGCGGCCGGCTGTTGCAGTGTTGCCCTCTCAGGCAACACTGAGTGACTGACTGAGCCTCACCGTCTTATATAAAGTTCAGACGGAACTTTGCACGTGTCATAGTGGAGCCCTCAGGATTCCAGAGCCAGCTTTCTGACATCATAATGGGGCCTCAGAGATAAAAGCCTGGGCCCAGGCAGTGTTGGTCAGTGCTGCTCAGCAGGCAGCACTGGACTGGACTGGATTACAGCTGATACAAGGTGTGAAGGAACAAGGGGTGGCTGTGGGCATGCACTTGCTGCCGCTGCCAGTGTTTATCTGCATGGCAGCAGGGCATTTGGGCGTTGCCAGGAAGGCGTTTTTATGTAGATTCCTCCTCTTTCAGCACTGCATTGTGGTGCAAGCAAAAGAAGCAAATCCTGTCTGGCTTCCTCTCCGGCCTTTATTCACCTCCCGTGTAGCTGTGAGTGTGTGAGCCTGCAGGGCCCCATGGAATTGCCTAGAAGTAGGCTGAATCGCTGCAAGGGCTGAACAGCAGTATCGGGCAGGCTCGGGCAACGCGCGGCCCGTTCGGGTTATCGCTTCTCGGCCTTTTGGCTAAGATCAAGTGTAGTATCTGTTCTTATCAGTTTAATATCTGATACGTCCCCTATCTGGGGACCATATATTAAATGGATTTTTAGAACAGGGAGATGGAAATAGAGCTTGCTCTGTCCACTCCACGCATTGACCTGGTATTGCAGTATTTCCAGGACCGGTGCACCCTTTCCTTATGTGTTGACTAAAAGCAGATTCCAAAAGTGTTTTTTGTCTTTGCTATTGTTTCTGTCTTTCTGAAGGGATCTCCCCTTTTAATCCCATTATTTCAACACCTGTTGGACAATGCATGAGTGATAATGAGCTCATTGATTAAATGCAATTAATGAATAGATTGCCACCTCTTGTTGTGTGTCGTCTGTGTTTCTGTGTTTCCGGCATTTCACATTGGAACACCTCATTCACCTTCCTTGTCTTCTCTCCGCCCTCCCTTTTAGGTAAGTTAAAGAGCTGCACCTGAGCCAGCCACTGATTGATTGATTGATTGATTGATTGATTGATTGATGCAGCACAACAGTCAAATAGTGGAGTGGAGTAGGGGAACAGCAAACAGCCAATAAAGCAGCCCGCCCGCTCGCCTGCCCGCCACAATGGACCTACCTGTGTACACTAGATGGATGTGATGGAATGTACTGTCGTCCCTACATTTCAAGAAGAAGTAAGAATTGCAGTTGCAACAAAGCCTTGCTTGCCTACAAAGAGAGCAGCAATTTGGATTTGTTACTATGTTACCTAGAAGAATAACAAACTGTGCAAGGATGGAGGTTGTAGGAGCAAGGAGAAGTTGTCTGTAAAGTTGGTGGATGCCTATTTTCCATTTTGCAGTCCCTTGTCTCCCTCTTGTGGCCTCCTGGAGGCAACTAGCTGTGCAAAAAAAAGACAGCCTGGCGGCCGGCTGTTGCAGTGTTGCCCTCTCAGGCAACACTGAGTGACTGACTGAGCCTCACCGTCTTATATAAAGTTCAGACGGAACTTTGCACGTGTCATAGTGGAGCCCTCAGGATTCCAGAGCCAGCTTTCTGACATCATAATGGGGCCTCAGAGATAAAAGCCTGGGCCCAGGCAGTGTTGGTCAGTGCTGCTCAGCAGGCAGCACTGGACTGGACTGGATTACAGCTGATACAAGGTGTGAAGGAACAAGGGGTGGCTGTGGGCATGCACTTGCTGCCGCTGCCAGTGTTTATCTGCATGGCAGCAGGGCATTTGGGCGTTGCCAGGAAGGCGTTTTTATGTAGATTCCTCCTCTTTCAGCACTGCATTGTGGTGCAAGCAAAAGAAGCAAATCCTGTCTGGCTTCCTCTCCGGCCTTTATTCACCTCCCGTGTAGCTGTGAGTGTGTGAGCCTGCAGGGCCCCATGGAATTGCCTAGAAGTAGGCTGAATCGCTGCAAGGGCTGAACAGCAGTATCGGGCAGGCTCGGGCAACGCGCGGCCCGTTCGGGTTATCGCTTCTCGGCCATTTGGCTAAGATCAAGTGTAGTATCTGTTCTTATCAGTTTAATATCTGATACGTCCCCTATCTGGGGACCATATATTAAATGGATTTTTAGAACAGGGAGATGGAAATAGAGCTTGCTCTGTCCACTCCACGCATTGACCTGGTATTGCAGTATTTCCAGGACCGGTGCACCCTTTCCTTATGTGTTGACTAAAAGCAGATTCCAAAAGTGTTTTTTGTCTTTGCTATTGTTTCTGTCTTTCTGAAGGGATCTCCCCTTTTAATCCCATTATTTCAACACCTGTTGGACAATGCATGAGTGATAATGAGCTCATTGATTAAATGCAATTAATGAATAGATTGCCACCTCTTGTTGTGTGTCGTCTGTGTTTCTGTGTTTCCGGCATTTCACATTGGAACACCTCATTCACCTTCCTTGTCTTCTCTCCGCCCTCCCTTTTAGGTAAGTTAAAGAGCTGCACCTGAGCCAGCCACTGATTGATTGATTGATTGATTGATTGATTGATTGATTGATTGATTGATTGATGCAGCACAACAGTCAAATAGTGGAGTGGAGTAGGGGAACAGCAAACAGCCAATAAAGCAGCCCGCCCGCTCGCCTGCCCGCCACAATGGACCTACCTGTGTACACTAGATGGATGTGATGGAATGTACTGTCGTCCCTACATTTCAAGAAGAAGTAAGAATTGCAGTTGCAACAAAGCCTTGCTTGCCTACAAAGAGAGCAGCAATTTGGATTTGTTACTATGTTACCTAGAAGAATAACAAACTGTGCAAGGATGGAGGTTGTAGGAGCAAGGAGAAGTTGTCTGTAAAGTTGGTGGATGCCTATTTTCCATTTTGCAGTCCCTTGTCTCCCTCTTGTGGCCTCCTGGAGGCAACTAGCTGTGCAAAAAAAAGACAGCCTGGCGGCCGGCTGTTGCAGTGTTGCCCTCTCAGGCAACACTGAGTGACTGACTGAGCCTCACCGTCTTATATAAAGTTCAGACGGAACTTTGCACGTGTCATAGTGGAGCCCTCAGGATTCCAGAGCCAGCTTTCTGACATCATAATGGGGCCTCAGAGATAAAAGCCTGGGCCCAGGCAGTGTTGGTCAGTGCTGCTCAGCAGGCAGCACTGGACTGGACTGGATTACAGCTGATACAAGGTGTGAAGGAACAAGGGGTGGCTGTGGGCATGCACTTGCTGCCGCTGCCAGTGTTTATCTGCATGGCAGCAGGGCATTTGGGCGTTGCCAGGAAGGCGTTTTTATGTAGATTCCTCCTCTTTCAGCACTGCATTGTGGTGCAAGCAAAAGAAGCAAATCCTGTCTGGCTTCCTCTCCGGCCTTTATTCACCTCCCGTGTAGCTGTGAGTGTGTGAGCCTGCAGGGCCCCATGGAATTGCCTAGAAGTAGGCTGAATCGCTGCAAGGGCTGAACAGCAGTATCGGGCAGGCTCGGGCAACGCGCGGCCCGTTCGGGTTATCGCTTCTCGGCCTTTTGGCTAAGATCAAGTGTAGTATCTGTTCTTATCAGTTTAATATCTGATACGTCCCCTATCTGGGGACCATATATTAAATGGATTTTTAGAACAGGGAGATGGAAATAGAGCTTGCTCTGTCCACTCCACGCATTGACCTGGTATTGCAGTATTTCCAGGACCGGTGCACCCTTTCCTTATGTGTTGACTAAAAGCAGATTCCAAAAGTGTTTTTTGTCTTTGCTATTGTTTCTGTCTTTCTGAAGGGATCTCCCCTTTTAATCCCATTATTTCAACACCTGTTGGACAATGCATGAGTGATAATGAGCTCATTGATTAAATGCAATTAATGAATAGATTGCCACCTCTTGTTGTGTGTCGTCTGTGTTTCTGTGTTTCCGGCATTTCACATTGGAACACCTCATTCACCTTCCTTGTCTTCTCTCCGCCCTCCCTTTTAGGTAAGTTAAAGAGCTGCACCTGAGCCAGCCACTGATTGATTGATTGATTGATTGATTGATTGATTGATTGATTGATTGATGCAGCACAACAGTCAAATAGTGGAGTGGAGTAGGGGAACAGCAAACAGCCAATAAAGCAGCCCGCCCGCTCGCCTGCCCGCCACAATGGACCTACCTGTGTACACTAGATGGATGTGATGGAATGTACTGTCGTCCCTACATTTCAAGAAGAAGTAAGAATTGCAGTTGCAACAAAGCCTTGCTTGCCTACAAAGAGAGCAGCAATTTGGATTTGTTACTATGTTACCTAGAAGAATAACAAACTGTGCAAGGATGGAGGTTGTAGGAGCAAGGAGAAGTTGTCTGTAAAGTTGGTGGATGCCTATTTTCCATTTTGCAGTCCCTTGTCTCCCTCTTGTGGCCTCCTGGAGGCAACTAGCTGTGCAAAAAAAAGACAGCCTGGCGGCCGGCTGTTGCAGTGTTGCCCTCTCAGGCAACACTGAGTGACTGACTGAGCCTCACCGTCTTATATAAAGTTCAGACGGAACTTTGCACGTGTCATAGTGGAGCCCTCAGGATTCCAGAGCCAGCTTTCTGACATCATAATGGGGCCTCAGAGATAAAAGCCTGGGCCCAGGCAGTGTTGGTCAGTGCTGCTCAGCAGGCAGCACTGGACTGGACTGGATTACAGCTGATACAAGGTGTGAAGGAACAAGGGGTGGCTGTGGGCATGCACTTGCTGCCGCTGCCAGTGTTTATCTGCATGGCAGCAGGGCATTTGGGCGTTGCCAGGAAGGCGTTTTTATGTAGATTCCTCCTCTTTCAGCACTGCATTGTGGTGCAAGCAAAAGAAGCAAATCCTGTCTGGCTTCCTCTCCGGCCTTTATTCACCTCCCGTGTAGCTGTGAGTGTGTGAGCCTGCAGGGCCCCATGGAATTGCCTAGAAGTAGGCTGAATCGCTGCAAGGGCTGAACAGCAGTATCGGGCAGGCTCGGGCAACGCGCGGCCCGTTCGGGTTATCGCTTCTCGGCCTTTTGGCTAAGATCAAGTGTAGTATCTGTTCTTATCAGTTTAATATCTGATACGTCCCCTATCTGGGGACCATATATTAAATGGATTTTTAGAACAGGGAGATGGAAATAGAGCTTGCTCTGTCCACTCCACGCATTGACCTGGTATTGCAGTATTTCCAGGACCGGTGCACCCTTTCCTTATGTGTTGACTAAAAGCAGATTCCAAAAGTGTTTTTTGTCTTTGCTATTGTTTCTGTCTTTCTGAAGGGATCTCCCCTTTTAATCCCATTATTTCAACACCTGTTGGACAATGCATGAGTGATAATGAGCTCATTGATTAAATGCAATTAATGAATAGATTGCCACCTCTTGTTGTGTGTCGTCTGTGTTTCTGTGTTTCCGGCATTTCACATTGGAACACCTCATTCACCTTCCTTGTCTTCTCTCCGCCCTCCCTTTTAGGTAAGTTAAAGAGCTGCACCTGAGCCAGCCACTGATTGATTGATTGATTGATTGATTGATTGATTGATGCAGCACAACAGTCAAATAGTGGAGTGGAGTAGGGGAACAGCAAACAGCCAATAAAGCAGCCCGCCCGCTCGCCTGCCCGCCACAATGGACCTACCTGTGTACACTAGATGGATGTGATGGAATGTACTGTCGTCCCTACATTTCAAGAAGAAGTAAGAATTGCAGTTGCAACAAAGCCTTGCTTGCCTACAAAGAGAGCAGCAATTTGGATTTGTTACTATGTTACCTAGAAGAATAACAAACTGTGCAAGGATGGAGGTTGTAGGAGCAAGGAGAAGTTGTCTGTAAAGTTGGTGGATGCCTATTTTCCATTTTGCAGTCCCTTGTCTCCCTCTTGTGGCCTCCTGGAGGCAATTAGCTGTGCAAAAAAAAGACAGCCTGGCGGCCGGCTGTTGCAGTGTTGCCCTCTCAGGCAACACTGAGTGACTGACTGAGCCTCACCGTCTTATATAAAGTTCAGACGGAACTTTGCACGTGTCATAGTGGAGCCCTCAGGATTCCAGAGCCAGCTTTCTGACATCATAATGGGGCCTCAGAGATAAAAGCCTGGGCCCAGGCAGTGTTGGTCAGTGCTGCTCAGCAGGCAGCACTGGACTGGACTGGATTACAGCTGATACAAGGTGTGAAGGAACAAGGGGTGGCTGTGGGCATGCACTTGCTGCCGCTGCCAGTGTTTATCTGCATGGCAGCAGGGCATTTGGGCGTTGCCAGGAAGGCGTTTTTATGTAGATTCCTCCTCTTTCAGCACTGCATTGTGGTGCAAGCAAAAGAAGCAAATCCTGTCTGGCTTCCTCTCCGGCCTTTATTCACCTCCCGTGTAGCTGTGAGTGTGTGAGCCTGCAGGGCCCCATGGAATTGCCTAGAAGTAGGCTGAATCGCTGCAAGGGCTGAACAGCAGTATCGGGCAGGCTCGGGCAACGCGCGGCCCGTTCGGGTTATCGCTTCTCGGCCTTTTGGCTAAGATCAAGTGTAGTATCTGTTCTTATCAGTTTAATATCTGATACGTCCCCTATCTGGGGACCATATATTAAATGGATTTTTAGAACAGGGAGATGGAAATAGAGCTTGCTCTGTCCACTCCACGCATTGACCTGGTATTGCAGTATTTCCAGGACCGGTGCACCCTTTCCTTATGTGTTGACTAAAAGCAGATTCCAAAAGTGTTTTTTGTCTTTGCTATTGTTTCTGTCTTTCTGAAGGGATCTCCCCTTTTAATCCCATTATTTCAACACCTGTTGGACAATGCATGAGTGATAATGAGCTCATTGATTAAATGCAATTAATGAATAGATTGCCACCTCTTGTTGTGTGTCGTCTGTGTTTCTGTGTTTCCGGCATTTCACATTGGAACACCTCATTCACCTTCCTTGTCTTCTCTCCGCCCTCCCTTTTAGGTAAGTTAAAGAGCTGCACCTGAGCCAGCCACTGATTGATTGATTGATTGATTGATTGATTGATTGATTGATTGATTGATTGATGCAGCACAACAGTCAAATAGTGGAGTGGAGTAGGGGAACAGCAAACAGCCAATAAAGCAGCCCGCCCGCTTGCCTGCCCGCCACAATGGACCTACCTGTGTACACTAGATGGATGTGATGGAATGTACTGTCGTCCCTACATTTCAAGAAGAAGTAAGAATTGCAGTTGCAACAAAGCCTTGCTTGCCTACAAAGAGAGCAGCAATTTGGATTTGTTACTATGTTACCTAGAAGAATAACAAACTGTGCAAGGATGGAGGTTGTAGGAGCAAGGAGAAGTTGTCTGTAAAGTTGGTGGATGCCTATTTTCCATTTTGCAGTCCCTTGTCTCCCTCTTGTGGCCTCCTGGAGGCAACTAGCTGTGCAAAAAAAAGACAGCCTGGCGGCCGGCTGTTGCAGTGTTGCCCTCTCAGGCAACACTGAGTGACTGACTGAGCCTCACCGTCTTATATAAAGTTCAGACGGAACTTTGCACGTGTCATAGTGGAGCCCTCAGGATTCCAGAGCCAGCTTTCTGACATCATAATGGGGCCTCAGAGATAAAAGCCTGGGCCCAGGCAGTGTTGGTCAGTGCTGCTCAGCAGGCAGCACTGGACTGGACTGGATTACAGCTGATACAAGGTGTGAAGGAACAAGGGGTGGCTGTGGGCATGCACTTGCTGCCGCTGCCAGTGTTTATCTGCATGGCAGCAGGGCATTTGGGCGTTGCCAGGAAGGCGTTTTTATGTAGATTCCTCCTCTTTCAGCACTGCATTGTGGTGCAAGCAAAAGAAGCAAATCCTGTCTGGCTTCCTCTCCGGCCTTTATTCACCTCCCGTGTAGCTGTGAGTGTGTGAGCCTGCAGGGCCCCATGGAATTGCCTAGAAGTAGGCTGAATCGCTGCAAGGGCTGAACAGCAGTATCGGGCAGGCTCGGGCAACGCGCGGCCCGTTCGGGTTATCGCTTCTCGGCCTTTTGGCTAAGATCAAGTGTAGTATCTGTTCTTATCAGTTTAATATCTGATACGTCCCCTATCTGGGGACCATATATTAAATGGATTTTTAGAACAGGGAGATGGAAATAGAGCTTGCTCTGTCCACTCCACGCATTGACCTGGTATTGCAGTATTTCCAGGACCGGTGCACCCTTTCCTTATGTGTTGACTAAAAGCAGATTCCAAAAGTGTTTTTTGTCTTTGCTATTGTTTCTGTCTTTCTGAAGGGATCTCCCCTTTTAATCCCATTATTTCAACACCTGTTGGACAATGCATGAGTGATAATGAGCTCATTGATTAAATGCAATTAATGAATAGATTGCCATCTCTTGTTGTGTGTCGTCTGTGTTTCTGTGTTTGCGGCATTTCACATTGGAACACCTCATTCACCTTCCTTGTCTTCTCTCCGCCCTCCCTTTTAGGTAAGTTAAAGAGCTGCACCTGAGCCAGCCACTGATTGATTGATTGATTGATTGATTGATTGATTGATTGATTGATTGATTGATGCAGCACAACAGTCGGAGTAGGGGAACAGCAAACAGCCAATAAAGCAGCCCGCCCGCTCGCCTGCCCGCCACAATGGACCTACCTGTGTACACTAGATGGATGTGATGGAATGTACTGTCGTCCCTACATTTCAAGAAGAAGTAAGAATTGCAGTTGCAACAAAGCCTTGCTTGCCTACAAAGAGAGCAGCAATTTGGATTTGTTACTATGTTACCTAGAAGAATAACAAACTGTGCAAGGATGGAGGTTGTAGGAGCAAGGAGAAGTTGTCTGTAAAGTTGGTGGATGCCTATTTTCCATTTTGCAGTCCCTTGTCTCCCTCTTGTGGCCTCCTGGAGGCAACTAGCTGTGCAAAAAAAAGACAGCCTGGCGGCCGGCTGTTGCAGTGTTGCCCTCTCAGGCAACACTGAGTGACTGACTGAGCCTCACCGTCTTATATAAAGTTCAGACGGAACTTTGCACGTGTCATAGTGGAGCCCTCAGGATTCCAGAGCCAGCTTTCTGACATCATAATGGGGCCTCAGAGATAAAAGCCTGGGCCCAGGCAGTGTTGGTCAGTGCTGCTCAGCAGGCAGCACTGGACTGGACTGGATTACAGCTGATACAAGGTGTGAAGGAACAAGGGGTGGCTGTGGGCATGCACTTGCTGCCGCTGCCAGTGTTTATCTGCATGGCAGCAGGGCATTTGGGCGTTGCCAGGAAGGCGTTTTTATGTAGATTCCTCCTCTTTCAGCACTGCATTGTGGTGCAAGCAAAAGAAGCAAATCCTGTCTGGCTTCCTCTCCGGCCTTTATTCACCTCCCGTGTAGCTGTGAGTGTGTGAGCCTGCAGGGCCCCATGGAATTGCCTAGAAGTAGGCTGAATCGCTGCAAGGGCTGAACAGCAGTATCGGGCAGGCTCGGGCAACGCGCGGCCCGTTCGGGTTATCGCTTCTCGGCCTTTTGGCTAAGATCAAGTGTAGTATCTGTTCTTATCAGTTTAATATCTGATACGTCCCCTATCTGGGGACCATATATTAAATGGATTTTTAGAACAGGGAGATGGAAATAGAGCTTGCTCTGTCCACTCCACGCATTGACCTGGTATTGCAGTATTTCCAGGACCGGTGCACCCTTTCCTTATGTGTTGACTAAAAGCAGATTCCAAAAGTGTTTTTTGTCTTTGCTATTGTTTCTGTCTTTCTGAAGGGATCTCCCCTTTTAATCCCATTATTTCAACACCTGTTGGACAATGCATGAGTGATAATGAGCTCATTGATTAAATGCAATTAATGAATAGATTGCCACCTCTTGTTGTGTGTCGTCTGTGTTTCTGTGTTTCCGGCATTTCACATTGGAACACCTCATTCACCTTCCTTGTCTTCTCTCCGCCCTCCCTTTTAGGTAAGTTAAAGAGCTGCACCTGAGCCAGCCACTGATTGATTGATTGATTGATTGATTGATTGATTGATTAATTGATTGATTGATTGATGCAGCACAACAGTCAAATAGTGGAGTGGAGTAGGGGAACAGCAAACAGCCAATAAAGCAGCCCGCCCGCTCGCCTGCCCGCCACAATGGACCTACCTGTGTACACTAGATGGATGTGATGGAATGTACTGTCGTCCCTACATTTCAAGAAGAAGTAAGAATTGCAGTTGCAACAAAGCCTTGCTTGCCTACAAAGAGAGCAGCAATTTGGATTTGTTACTATGTTACCTAGAAGAATAACAAACTGTGCAAGGATGGAGGTTGTAGGAGCAAGGAGAAGTTGTCTGTAAAGTTGGTGGATGCCTATTTTCCATTTTGCAGTCCCTTGTCTCCCTCTTGTGGCCTCCTGGAGGCAACTAGCTGTGCAAAAAAAAGACAGCCTGGCGGCCGGCTGTTGCAGTGTTGCCCTCTCAGGCAACACTGAGTGACTGACTGAGCCTCACCGTCTTATATAAAGTTCAGACGGAACTTTGCACGTGTCATAGTGGAGCCCTCAGGATTCCAGAGCCAGCTTTCTGACATCATAATGGGGCCTCAGAGATAAAAGCCTGGGCCCAGGCAGTGTTGGTCAGTGCTGCTCAGCAGGCAGCACTGGACTGGACTGGATTACAGCTGATACAAGGTGTGAAGGAACAAGGGGTGGCTGTGGGCATGCACTTGCTGCCGCTGCCAGTGTTTATCTGCATGGCAGCAGGGCATTTGGGCGTTGCCAGGAAGGCGTTTTTATGTAGATTCCTCCTCTTTCAGCACTGCATTGTGGTGCAAGCAAAAGAAGCAAATCCTGTCTGGCTTCCTCTCCGGCCTTTATTCACCTCCCGTGTAGCTGTGAGTGTGTGAGCCTGCAGGGCCCCATGGAATTGCCTAGAAGTAGGCTGAATCGCTGCAAGGGCTGAACAGCAGTATCGGGCAGGCTCGGGCAACGCGCGGCCCGTTCGGGTTATCGCTTCTCGGCCTTTTGGCTAAGATCAAGTGTAGTATCTGTTCTTATCAGTTTAATATCTGATACGTCCCCTATCTGGGGACCATATATTAAATGGATTTTTAGAACAGGGAGATGGAAATAGAGCTTGCTCTGTCCACTCCACGCATTGACCTGGTATTGCAGTATTTCCAGGACCGGTGCACCCTTTCCTTATGTGTTGACTAAAAGCAGATTCCAAAAGTGTTTTTTGTCTTTGCTATTGTTTCTGTCTTTCTGAAGGGATCTCCCCTTTTAATCCCATTATTTCAACACCTGTTGGACAATGCATGAGTGATAATGAGCTCATTGATTAAATGCAATTAATGAATAGATTGCCACCTCTTGTTGTGTGTCGTCTGTGTTTCTGTGTTTCCGGCATTTCACATTGGAACACCTCATTCACCTTCCTTGTCTTCTCTCCGCCCTCCCTTTTAGGTAAGTTAAAGAGCTGCACCTGAGCCAGCCACTTGATTGATTGATTGATTGATTGATTGATTGATTGATTGATTGATGCAGCACAACAGTCAAATAGTGGAGTGGAGTAGGGGAACAGCAAACAGCCAATAAAGCAGCCCGCCCGCTCGCCTGCCCGCCACAATGGACCTACCTGTGTACACTAGATGGATGTGATGGAATGTACTGTCGTCCCTACATTTCAAGAAGAAGTAAGAATTGCAGTTGCAACAAAGCCTTGCTTGCCTACAAAGAGAGCAGCAATTTGGATTTGTTACTATGTTACCTAGAAGAATAACAAACTGTGCAAGGATGGAGGTTGTAGGAGCAAGGAGAAGTTGTCTGTAAAGTTGGTGGATGCCTATTTTCCATTTTGCAGTCCCTTGTCTCCCTCTTGTGGCCTCCTGGAGGCAACTAGCTGTGCAAAAAAAAGACAGCCTGGCGGGCCGCCGGCTGTTGCAGTGTTGCCCTCTCAGGCAACACTGAGTGACTGACTGAGCCTCACCGTCTTATATAAAGTTCAGACGGAACTTTGCACGTGTCATAGTGGAGCCCTCAGGATTCCAGAGCCAGCTTTCTGACATCATAATGGGGCCTCAGAGATAAAAGCCTGGGCCCAGGCAGTGTTGGTCAGTGCTGCTCAGCAGGCAGCACTGGACTGGACTGGATTACAGCTGATACAAGGTGTGAAGGAACAAGGGGTGGCTGTGGGCATGCACTTGCTGCCGCTGCCAGTGTTTATCTGCATGGCAGCAGGGCATTTGGGCGTTGCCAGGAAGGCGTTTTTATGTAGATTCCTCCTCTTTCAGCACTGCATTGTGGTGCAAGCAAAAGAAGCAAATCCTGTCTGGCTTCCTCTCCGGCCTTTATTCACCTCCCGTGTAGCTGTGAGTGTGTGAGCCTGCAGGGCCCCATGGAATTGCCTAGAAGTAGGCTGAATCGCTGCAAGGGCTGAACAGCAGTATCGGGCAGGCTCGGGCAACGCGCGGCCCGTTCGGGTTATCGCTTCTCGGCCTTTTGGCTAAGATCAAGTGTAGTATCTGTTCTTATCAGTTTAATATCTGATACGTCCCCTATCTGGGGACCATATATTAATTGGATTTTTAGAACAGGGAGATGGAAATAGAGCTTGCTCTGTCCACTCCACGCATTGACCTGGTATTGCAGTATTTCCAGGACCGGTGCACCCTTTCCTTATGTGTTGACTAAAAGCAGATTCCAAAAGTGTTTTTTGTCTTTGCTATTGTTTCTGTCTTTCTGAAGGGATCTCCCCTTTTAATCCCATTATTTCAACACCTGTTGGACAATGCATGAGTGATAATGAGCTCATTGATTAAATGCAATTAATGAATAGATTGCCACCTCTTGTTGTGTGTCGTCTGTGTTTCTGTGTTTCCGGCATTTCACATTGGAACACCTCATTCACCTTCCTTGTCTTCTCTCCGCCCTCCCTTTTAGGTAAGTTAAAGAGCTGCACCTGAGCCAGCCACTGATTGATTGATTGATTGATTGATTGATTGATTGATTGATTGATTAATTGATTGATTGATTGATGCAGCACAACAGTCAAATAGTGGAGTGGAGTAGGGGAACAGCAAACAGCCAATAAAGCAGCCCGCCCGCTCGCCTGCCCGCCACAATGGACCTACCTGTGTACACTAGATGGATGTGATGGAATGTACTGTCGTCCCTACATTTCAAGAAGAAGTAAGAATTGCAGTTGCAACAAAGCCTTGCTTGCCTACAAAGAGAGCAGCAATTTGGATTTGTTACTATGTTACCTAGAAGAATAACAAACTGTGCAAGGATGGAGGTTGTAGGAGCAAGGAGAAGTTGTCTGTAAAGTTGGTGGATGCCTATTTTCCATTTTGCAGTCCCTTGTCTCCCTCTTGTGGCCTCCTGGAGGCAACTAGCTGTGCAAAAAAAAGACAGCCTGGCGGCCGGCTGTTGCAGTGTTGCCCTCTCAGGCAACACTGAGTGACTGACTGAGCCTCACCGTCTTATATAAAGTTCAGACGGAACTTTGCACGTGTCATAGTGGAGCCCTCAGGATTCCAGAGCCAGCTTTCTGACATCATAATGGGGCCTCAGAGATAAAAGCCTGGGCCCAGGCAGTGTTGGTCAGTGCTGCTCAGCAGGCAGCACTGGACTGGACTGGATTACAGCTGATACAAGGTGTGAAGGAACAAGGGGTGGCTGTGGGCATGCACTTGCTGCCGCTGCCAGTGTTTATCTGCATGGCAGCAGGGCATTTGGGCGTTGCCAGGAAGGCGTTTTTATGTAGATTCCTCCTCTTTCAGCACTGCATTGTGGTGCAAGCAAAAGAAGCAAATCCTGTCTGGCTTCCTCTCCGGCCTTTATTCACCTCCCGTGTAGCTGTGAGTGTGTGAGCCTGCAGGGCCCCATGGAATTGCCTAGAAGTAGGCTGAATCGCTGCAAGGGCTGAACAGCAGTATCGGGCAGGCTCGGGCAACGCGCGGCCCGTTCGGGTTATCGCTTCTCGGCCTTTTGGCTAAGATCAAGTGTAGTATCTGTTCTTATCAGTTTAATATCTGATACGTCCCCTATCTGGGGACCATATATTAAATGGATTTTTAGAACAGGGAGATGGAAATAGAGCTTGCTCTGTCCACTCCACGCATTGACCTGGTATTGCAGTATTTCCAGGACCGGTGCACCCTTTCCTTATGTGTTGACTAAAAGCAGATTCCAAAAGTGTTTTTTGTCTTTGCTATTGTTTCTGTCTTTCTGAAGGGATCTCCCCTTTTAATCCCATTATTTCAACACCTGTTGGACAATGCATGAGTGATAATGAGCTCATTGATTAAATGCAATTAATGAATAGATTGCCACCTCTTGTTGTGTGTCGTCTGTGTTTCTGTGTTTCCGGCATTTCACATTGGAACACCTCATTCACCTTCCTTGTCTTCTCTCCGCCCTCCCTTTTAGGTAAGTTAAAGAGCTGCACCTGAGCCAGCCACTGATTGATTGATTGATTGATTGATTGATTGATTGATTGATTGATTGATTGATTGATGCAGCACAACAGTCAAATAGTGGAGTGGAGTAGGGGAACAGCAAACAGCCAATAAAGCAGCCCGCCCGCTCGCCTGCCCGCCACAATGGACCTACCTGTGTACACTAGATGGATGTGATGGAATGTACTGTCGTCCCTACATTTCAAGAAGAAGTAAGAATTGCAGTTGCAACAAAGCCTTGCTTGCCTACAAAGAGAGCAGCAATTTGGATTTGTTACTATGTTACCTAGAAGAATAACAAACTGTGCAAGGATGGAGGTTGTAGGAGCAAGGAGAAGTTGTCTGTAAAGTTGGTGGATGCCTATTTTCCATTTTGCAGTCCCTTGTCTCCCTCTTGTGGCCTCCTGGAGGCAACTAGCTGTGCAAAAAAAAGACAGCCTGGCGGCCGGCTGTTGCAGTGTTGCCCTCTCAGGCAACACTGAGTGACTGACTGAGCCTCACCGTCTTATATAAAGTTCAGACGGAACTTTGCACGTGTCATAGTGGAGCCCTCAGGATTCCAGAGCCAGCTTTCTGACATCATAATGGGGCCTCAGAGATAAAAGCCTGGGCCCAGGCAGTGTTGGTCAGTGCTGCTCAGCAGGCAGCACTGGACTGGACTGGATTACAGCTGATACAAGGTGTGAAGGAACAAGGGGTGGCTGTGGGCATGCACTTGCTGCCGCTGCCAGTGTTTATCTGCATGGCAGCAGGGCATTTGGGCGTTGCCAGGAAGGCGTTTTTATGTAGATTCCTCCTCTTTCAGCACTGCATTGTGGTGCAAGCAAAAGAAGCAAATCCTGTCTGGCTTCCTCTCCGGCCTTTATTCACCTCCCGTGTAGCTGTGAGTGTGTGAGCCTGCAGGGCCCCATGGAATTGCCTAGAAGTAGGCTGAATCGCTGCAAGGGCTGAACAGCAGTATCGGGCAGGCTCGGGCAACGCGCGGCCCGTTCGGGTTATCGCTTCTCGGCCTTTTGGCTAAGATCAAGTGTAGTATCTGTTCTTATCAGTTTAATATCTGATACGTCCCCTATCTGGGGACCATATATTAAATGGATTTTTAGAACAGGGAGATGGAAATAGAGCTTGCTCTGTCCACTCCACGCATTGACCTGGTATTGCAGTATTTCCAGGACCGGTGCACCCTTTCCTTATGTGTTGACTAAAAGCAGATTCCAAAAGTGTTTTTTGTCTTTGCTATTGTTTCTGTCTTTCTGAAGGGATCTCCCCTTTTAATCCCATTATTTCAACACCTGTTGGACAATGCATGAGTGATAATGAGCTCATTGATTAAATGCAATTAATGAATAGATTGCCACCTCTTGTTGTGTGTCGTCTGTGTTTCTGTGTTTCCGGCATTTCACATTGGAACACCTCATTCACCTTCCTTGTCTTCTCTCCGCCCTCCCTTTTAGGTAAGTTAAAGAGCTGCACCTGAGCCAGCCACTGATTGATTGATTGATTGATTGATTGATTGATTGATTGATTGATTGATGCAGCACAACAGTCAAATAGTGGAGTGGAGTAGGGGAACAGCAAACAGCCAATAAAGCAGCCCGCCCGCTCGCCTGCCCGCCACAATGGACCTACCTGTGTACACTAGATGGATGTGATGGAATGTACTGTCGTCCCTACATTTCAAGAAGAAGTAAGAATTGCAGTTGCAACAAAGCCTTGCTTGCCTACAAAGAGAGCAGCAATTTGGATTTGTTACTATGTTACCTAGAAGAATAACAAACTGTGCAAGGATGGAGGTTGTAGGAGCAAGGAGAAGTTGTCTGTAAAGTTGGTGGATGCCTATTTTCCATTTTGCAGTCCCTTGTCTCCCTCTTGTGGCCTCCTGGAGGCAACTAGCTGTGCAAAAAAAAGACAGCCTGGCGGCCGGCTGTTGCAGTGTTGCCCTCTCAGGCAACACTGAGTGACTGACTGAGCCTCACCGTCTTATATAAAGTTCAGACGGAACTTTGCACGTGTCATAGTGGAGCCCTCAGGATTCCAGAGCCAGCTTTCTGACATCATAATGGGGCCTCAGAGATAAAAGCCTGGGCCCAGGCAGTGTTGGTCAGTGCTGCTCAGCAGGCAGCACTGGACTGGACTGGATTACAGCTGATACAAGGTGTGAAGGAACAAGGGGTGGCTGTGGGCATGCACTTGCTGCCGCTGCCAGTGTTTATCTGCATGGCAGCAGGGCATTTGGGCGTTGCCAGGAAGGCGTTTTTATGTAGATTCCTCCTCTTTCAGCACTGCATTGTGGTGCAAGCAAAAGAAGCAAATCCTGTCTGGCTTCCTCTCCGGCCTTTATTCACCTCCCGTGTAGCTGTGAGTGTGTGAGCCTGCAGGGCCCCATGGAATTGCCTAGAAGTAGGCTGAATCGCTGCAAGGGCTGAACAGCAGTATCGGGCAGGCTCGGGCAACGCGCGGCCCGTTCGGGTTATCGCTTCTCGGCCTTTTGGCTAAGATCAAGTGTAGTATCTGTTCTTATCAGTTTAATATCTGATACGTCCCCTATCTGGGGACCATATATTAAATGGATTTTTAGAACAGGGAGATGGAAATAGAGCTTGCTCTGTCCACTCCACGCATTGACCTGGTATTGCAGTATTTCCAGGACCGGTGCACCCTTTCCTTATGTGTTGACTAAAAGCAGATTCCAAAAGTGTTTTTTGTCTTTGCTATTGTTTCTGTCTTTCTGAAGGGATCTCCCCTTTTAATCCCATTATTTCAACACCTGTTGGACAATGCATGAGTGATAATGAGCTCATTGATTAAATGCAATTAATGAATAGATTGCCACCTCTTGTTGTGTGTCGTCTGTGTTTCTGTGTTTCCGGCATTTCACATTGGAACACCTCATTCACCTTCCTTGTCTTCTCTCCGCCCTCCCTTTTAGGTAAGTTAAAGAGCTGCACCTGAGCCAGCCACTGATTGATTGATTGATTGATTGATTGATTGATTGATTGATTGATTGATGCAGCACAACAGTCAAATAGTGGAGTGGAGTAGGGGAACAGCAAACAGCCAATAAAGCAGCCCGCCCGCTCGCCTGCCCGCCACAATGGACCTACCTGTGTACACTAGATGGATGTGATGGAATGTACTGTCGTCCCTACATTTCAAGAAGAAGTAAGAATTGCAGTTGCAACAAAGCCTTGCTTGCCTACAAAGAGAGCAGCAATTTGGATTTGTTACTATGTTACCTAGAAGAATAACAAACTGTGCAAGGATGGAGGTTGTAGGAGCAAGGAGAAGTTGTCTGTAAAGTTGGTGGATGCCTATTTTCCATTTTGCAGTCCCTTGTCTCCCTCTTGTGGCCTCCTGGAGGCAACTAGCTGTGCAAAAAAAAGACAGCCTGGCGGCCGGCTGTTGCAGTGTTGCCCTCTCAGGCAACACTGAGTGACTGACTGAGCCTCACCGTCTTATATAAAGTTCAGACGGAACTTTGCACGTGTCATAGTGGAGCCCTCAGGATTCCAGAGCCAGCTTTCTGACATCATAATGGGGCCTCAGAGATAAAAGCCTGGGCCCAGGCAGTGTTGGTCAGTGCTGCTCAGCAGGCAGCACTGGACTGGACTGGATTACAGCTGATACAAGGTGTGAAGGAACAAGGGGTGGCTGTGGGCATGCACTTGCTGCCGCTGCCAGTGTTTATCTGCATGGCAGCAGGGCATTTGGGCGTTGCCAGGAAGGCGTTTTTATGTAGATTCCTCCTCTTTCAGCACTGCATTGTGGTGCAAGCAAAAGAAGCAAATCCTGTCTGGCTTCCTCTCCGGCCTTTATTCACCTCCCGTGTAGCTGTGAGTGTGTGAGCCTGCAGGGCCCCATGGAATTGCCTAGAAGTAGGCTGAATCGCTGCAAGGGCTGAACAGCAGTATCGGGCAGGCTCGGGCAACGCGCGGCCCGTTCGGGTTATCGCTTCTCGGCCTTTTGGCTAAGATCAAGTGTAGTATCTGTTCTTATCAGTTTAATATCTGATACGTCCCCTATCTGGGGACCATATATTAAATGGATTTTTAGAACAGGGAGATGGAAATAGAGCTTGCTCTGTCCACTCCACGCATTGACCTGGTATTGCAGTATTTCCAGGACCGGTGCACCCTTTCCTTATGTGTTGACTAAAAGCAGATTCCAAAAGTGTTTTTTGTCTTTGCTATTGTTTCTGTCTTTCTGAAGGGATCTCCCCTTTTAATCCCATTATTTCAACACCTGTTGGACAATGCATGAGTGATAATGAGCTCATTGATTAAATGCAATTAATGAATAGATTGCCACCTCTTGTTGTGTGTCGTCTGTGTTTCTGTGTTTCCGGCATTTCACATTGGAACACCTCATTCACCTTCCTTGTCTTCTCTCCGCCCTCCCTTTTAGGTAAGTTAAAGAGCTGCACCTGAGCCAGCCACTGATTGATTGATTGATTGATTGATTGATTGATTGATTGATTGATTGATGCAGCACAACAGTCAAATAGTGGAGTGGAGTAGGGGAACAGCAAACAGCCAATAAAGCAGCCCGCCCGCTCGCCTGCCCGCCACAATGGACCTACCTGTGTACACTAGATGGATGTGATGGAATGTACTGTCGTCCCTACATTTCAAGAAGAAGTAAGAATTGCAGTTGCAACAAAGCCTTGCTTGCCTACAAAGAGAGCAGCAATTTGGATTTGTTACTATGTTACCTAGAAGAATAACAAACTGTGCAAGGATGGAGGTTGTAGGAGCAAGGAGAAGTTGTCTGTAAAGTTGGTGGATGCCTATTTTCCATTTTGCAGTCCCTTGTCTCCCTCTTGTGGCCTCCTGGAGGCAACTAGCTGTGCAAAAAAAAGACAGCCTGGCGGCCGGCTGTTGCAGTGTTGCCCTCTCAGGCAACACTGAGTGACTGACTGAGCCTCACCGTCTTATATAAAGTTCAGACGGAACTTTGCACGTGTCATAGTGGAGCCCTCAGGATTCCAGAGCCAGCTTTCTGACATCATAATGGGGCCTCAGAGATAAAAGCCTGGGCCCAGGCAGTGTTGGTCAGTGCTGCTCAGCAGGCAGCACTGGACTGGACTGGATTACAGCTGATACAAGGTGTGAAGGAACAAGGGGTGGCTGTGGGCATGCACTTGCTGCCGCTGCCAGTGTTTATCTGCATGGCAGCAGGGCATTTGGGCGTTGCCAGGAAGGCGTTTTTATGTAGATTCCTCCTCTTTCAGCACTGCATTGTGGTGCAAGCAAAAGAAGCAAATCCTGTCTGGCTTCCTCTCCGGCCTTTATTCACCTCCCGTGTAGCTGTGAGTGTGTGAGCCTGCAGGGCCCCATGGAATTGCCTAGAAGTAGGCTGAATCGCTGCAAGGGCTGAACAGCAGTATCGGGCAGGCTCGGGCAACGCGCGGCCCGTTCGGGTTATCGCTTCTCGGCCTTTTGGCTAAGATCAAGTGTAGTATCTGTTCTTATCAGTTTAATATCTGATACGTCCCCTATCTGGGGACCATATATTAAATGGATTTTTAGAACAGGGAGATGGAAATAGAGCTTGCTCTGTCCACTCCACGCATTGACCTGGTATTGCAGTATTTCCAGGACCGGTGCACCCTTTCCTTATGTGTTGACTAAAAGCAGATTCCAAAAGTGTTTTTTGTCTTTGCTATTGTTTCTGTCTTTCTGAAGGGATCTCCCCTTTTAATCCCATTATTTCAACACCTGTTGGACAATGCATGAGTGATAATGAGCTCATTGATTAAATGCAATTAATGAATAGATTGCCACCTCTTGTTGTGTGTCGTCTGTGTTTCTGTGTTTCCGGCATTTCACATTGGAACACCTCATTCACCTTCCTTGTCTTCTCTCCGCCCTCCCTTTTAGGTAAGTTAAAGAGCTGCACCTGAGCCAGCCACTGATTGATTGATTGATTGATTGATTGATTGATTGATTGATTGATTGCAGCACAACAGTCAAATAGTGGAGTGGAGTAGGGGAACAGCAAACAGCCAATAAAGCCGCTCGCCTGCCCGCCACAATGGACCTACCTGTGTACACTAGATGGATGTGATGGAATGTACTGTCGTCCCTACATTTCAAGAAGAAGTAAGAATTGCAGTTGCAACAAAGCCTTGCTTGCCTACAAAGAGAGCAGCAATTTGGATTTGTTACTATGTTACCTAGAAGAATAACAAACTGTGCAAGGATGGAGGTTGTAGGAGCAAGGAGAAGTTGTCTGTAAAGTTGGTGGATGCCTATTTTCCATTTTGCAGTCCCTTGTCTCCCTCTTGTGGCCTCCTGGAGGCAACTAGCTGTGCAAAAAAAAGACAGCCTGGCGGCCGGCTGTTGCAGTGTTGCCCTCTCAGGCAACACTGAGTGACTGACTGAGCCTCACCGTCTTATATAAAGTTCAGACGGAACTTTGCACGTGTCATAGTGGAGCCCTCAGGATTCCAGAGCCAGCTTTCTGACATCATAATGGGGCCTCAGAGATAAAAGCCTGGGCCCAGGCAGTGTTGGTCAGTGCTGCTCAGCAGGCAGCACTGGACTGGACTGGATTACAGCTGATACAAGGTGTGAAGGAACAAGGGGTGGCTGTGGGCATGCACTTGCTGCCGCTGCCAGTGTTTATCTGCATGGCAGCAGGGCATTTGGGCGTTGCCAGGAAGGCGTTTTTATGTAGATTCCTCCTCTTTCAGCATTGCATTGTGGTGCAAGCAAAAGAAGCAAATCCTGTCTGGCTTCCTCTCCGGCCTTTATTCACCTCCCGTGTAGCTGTGAGTGTGTGAGCCTGCAGGGCCCCATGGAATTGCCTAGAAGTAGGCTGAATCGCTGCAAGGGCTGAACAGCAGTATCGGGCAGGCTCGGGCAACGCGCGGCCCGTTCGGGTTATCGCTTCTCGGCCTTTTGGCTAAGATCAAGTGTAGTATCTGTTCTTATCAGTTTAATATCTGATACGTCCCCTATCTGGGGACCATATATTAAATGGATTTTTAGAACAGGGAGATGGAAATAGAGCTTGCTCTGTCCACTCCACGCATTGACCTGGTATTGCAGTATTTCCAGGACCGGTGCACCCTTTCCTTATGTGTTGACTAAAAGCAGATTCCAAAAGTGTTTTTTGTCTTTGCTATTGTTTCTGTCTTTCTGAAGGGATCTCCCCTTTTAATCCCATTATTTCAACACCTGTTGGATAATGCATGAGTGATAATGAGCTCATTGATTAAATGCAATTAATGAATAGATTGCCACCTCTTGTTGTGTGTCGTCTGTGTTTCTGTGTTTCCGGCATTTCACATTGGAACACCTCATTCACCTTCCTTGTCTTCTCTCCGCCCTCCCTTTTAGGTAAGTTAAAGAGCTGCACCTGAGCCAGCCACTGATTGATTGATTGATTGATTGATTGATTGATTGATTGATTGATGCAGCACAACAGTCAAATAGTGGAGTGGAGTAGGGGAACAGCAAACAGCCAATAAAGCAGCCCGCCCGCTCGCCTGCCCGCCACAATGGACCTACCTGTGTACACTAGATGGATGTGATGGAATGTACTGTCGTCCCTACATTTCAAGAAGAAGTAAGAATTGCAGTTGCAACAAAGCCTTGCTTGCCTAACAAAGAGAGCAGCAATTTGGATTTGTTACTATGTTACCTAGAAGAATAACAAACTGTGCAAGGATGGAGGTTGTAGGAGCAAGGAGAAGTTGTCTGTAAAGTTGGTGGATGCCTATTTTCCATTTTGCAGTCCCTTGTCTCCCTCTTGTGGCCTCCTGGAGGCAACTAGCTGTGCAAAAAAAAGACAGCCTGGCGGCCGGCTGTTGCAGTGTTGCCCTCTCAGGCAACACTGAGTGACTGACTGAGCCTCACCGTCTTATATAAAGTTCAGACGGAACTTTGCACGTGTCATAGTGGAGCCCTCACGATTCCAGAGCCAGCTTTCTGACATCATAATGGGGCCTCAGAGATAAAAGCCTGGGCCCAGGCAGTGTTGGTCAGTGCTGCTCAGCAGGCAGCACTGGACTGGACTGGATTACAGCTGATACAAGGTGTGAAGGAACAAGGGGTGGCTGTGGGCATGCACTTGCTGCCGCTGCCAGTGTTTATCTGCATGGCAGCAGGGCATTTGGGCGTTGCCAGGAAGGCGTTTTTATGTAGATTCCTCCTCTTTCAGCACTGCATTGTGGTGCAAGCAAAAGAAGCAAATCCTGTCTGGCTTCCTCTCCGGCCTTTATTCACCTCCCGTGTAGCTGTGAGTGTGTGAGCCTGCAGGGCCCCATGGAATTGCCTAGAAGTAGGCTGAATCGCTGCAAGGGCTGAACAGCAGTATCGGGCAGGCTCGGGCAACGCGCGGCCCGTTCGGGTTATCGCTTCTCGGCCTTTTGGCTAAGATCAAGTGTAGTATCTGTTCTTATCAGTTTAATATCTGATACGTCCCCTATCTGGGGACCATATATTAAATGGATTTTTAGAACAGGGAGATGGAAATAGAGCTTGCTCTGTCCACTCCACGCATTGACCTGGTATTGCAGTATTTCCAGGACCGGTGCACCCTTTCCTTATGTGTTGACTAAAAGCAGATTCCAAAAGTGTTTTTTGTCTTTGCTATTGTTTCTGTCTTTCTGAAGGGATCTCCCCTTTTAATCCCATTATTTCAACACCTGTTGGACAATGCATGAGTGATAATGAGCTCATTGATTAAATGCAATTAATGAATAGATTGCCACCTCTTGTTGTGTGTCGTCTCTGTTTCTGTGTTTCCGGCATTTCACATTGGAACACCTCATTCACCTTCCTTGTCTTCTCTCCGCCCTCCCTTTTAGGTAAGTTAAAGAGCTGCACCTGAGCCAGCCACTGATTGATTGATTGATTGATTGATTGATTGATTGATTGATTGATTGATTGATTGATTGATGCAGCACAACAGTCAAATAGTGGAGTGGAGTAGGGGAACAGCAAACAGCCAATAAAGCAGCCCGCCCGCTCGCCTGCCCGCCACAATGGACCTACCTGTGTACACTAGATGGATGTGATGGAATGTACTGTCGTCCCTACATTTCAAGAAGAAGTAAGAATTGCAGTTGCAACAAAGCCTTGCTTGCCTACAAAGAGAGCAGCAATTTGGATTTGTTACTATGTTACCTAGAAGAATAACAAACTGTGCAAGGATGGAGGTTGTAGGAGCAAGGAGAAGTTGTCTGTAAAGTTGGTGGATGCCTATTTTCCATTTTGCAGTCCCTTGTCTCCCTCTTGTGGCCTCCTGGAGGCAACTAGCTGTGCAAAAAAAAGACAGCCTGGCGGCCGGCTGTTGCAGTGTTGCCCTCTCAGGCAACACTGAGTGACTGACTGAGCCTCACCGTCTTATATAAAGTTCAGACGGAACTTTGCACGTGTCATAGTGGAGCCCTCAGGATTCCAGAGCCAGCTTTCTGACATCATAATGGGGCCTCAGAGATAAAAGCCTGGGCCCAGGCAGTGTTGGTCAGTGCTGCTCAGCAGGCAGCACTGGACTGGACTGGATTACAGCTGATACAAGGTGTGAAGGAACAAGGGGTGGCTGTGGGCATGCACTTGCTGCCGCTGCCAGTGTTTATCTGCATGGCAGCAGGGCATTTGGGCGTTGCCAGGAAGGCGTTTTTATGTAGATTCCTCCTCTTTCAGCACTGCATTGTGGTGCAAGCAAAAGAAGCAGATCCTGTCTGGCTTCCTCTCCGGCCTTTATTCACCTCCCGTGTAGCTGTGAGTGTGTGAGCCTGCAGGGCCCCATGGAATTGCCTAGAAGTAGGCTGAATCGCTGCAAGGGCTGAACAGCAGTATCGGGCAGGCTCGGGCAACGCGCGGCCCGTTCGGGTTATCGCTTCTCGGCCTTTTGGCTAAGATCAAGTGTAGTATCTGTTCTTATCAGTTTAATATCTGATACGTCCCCTATCTGGGGACCATATATTAAATGGATTTTTAGAACAGGGAGATGGAAATAGAGCTTGCTCTGTCCACTCCACGCATTGACCTGGTATTGCAGTATTTCCAGGACCGGTGCACCCTTTCCTTATGTGTTGACTAAAAGCAGATTCCAAAAGTGTTTTTTGTCTTTGCTATTGTTTCTGTCTTTCTGAAGGGATCTCCCCTTTTAATCCCATTATTTCAACACCTGTTGGACAATGCATGAGTGATAATGAGCTCATTGATTAAATGCAATTAATGAATAGATTGCCACCTCTTGTTGTGTGTCGTCTGTGTTTCTGTGTTTCCGGCATTTCACATTGGAACACCTCATTCACCTTCCTTGTCTTCTCTCCGCCCTCCCTTTTAGGTAAGTTAAAGAGCTGCACCTGAGCCAGCCACTGATTGATTGATTGATTGATTGATTGATTGATTGATTGATTGATTGATTGATTGATTGATTGATTGATGCAGCACAACAGTCAAATAGTGGAGTGGAGTAGGGGAACAGCAAACAGCCAATAAAGCAGCCCGCCCGCTCGCCTGCCCGCCACAATGGACCTACCTGTGTACACTAGATGGATGTGATGGAATGTACTGTCGTCCCTACATTTCAAGAAGAAGTAAGAATTGCAGTTGCAACAAAGCCTTGCTTGCCTACAAAGAGAGCAGCAATTTGGATTTGTTACTATGTTACCTAGAAGAATAACAAACTGTGCAAGGATGGAGGTTGTAGGAGCAAGGAGAAGTTGTCTGTAAAGTTGGTGGATGCCTATTTTCCATTTTGCAGTCCCTTGTCTCCCTCTTGTGGCCTCCTGGAGGCAACTAGCTGTGCAAAAAAAAGACAGCCTGGCGGCCGGCTGTTGCAGTGTTGCCCTCTCAGGCAACACTGAGTGACTGACTGAGCCTCACCGTCTTATATAAAGTTCAGACGGAACTTTGCACGTGTCATAGTGGAGCCCTCACGATTCCAGAGCCAGCTTTCTGACATCATAATGGGGCCTCAGAGATAAAAGCCTGGGCCCAGGCAGTGTTGGTCAGTGCTGCTCAGCAGGCAGCACTGGACTGGACTGGATTACAGCTGATACAAGGTGTGAAGGAACAAGGGGTGGCTGTGGGCATGCACTTGCTGCCGCTGCCAGTGTTTATCTGCATGGCAGCAGGGCATTTGGGCGTTGCCAGGAAGGCGTTTTTATGTAGATTCCTCCTCTTTCAGCACTGCATTGTGGTGCAAGCAAAAGAAGCAAATCCTGTCTGGCTTCCTCTCCGGCCTTTATTCACCTCCCGTGTAGCTGTGAGTGTGTGAGCCTGCAGGGCCCCATGGAATTGCCTAGAAGTAGGCTGAATCGCTGCAAGGGCTGAACAGCAGTATCGGGCAGGCTCGGGCAACGCGCGGCCCGTTCGGGTTATCGCTTCTCGGCCTTTTGGCTAAGATCAAGTGTAGTATCTGTTCTTATCAGTTTAATATCTGATACGTCCCCTATCTGGGGACCATATATTAAATGGATTTTTAGAACAGGGAGATGGAAATAGAGCTTGCTCTGTCCACTCCACGCATTGACCTGGTATTGCAGTATTTCCAGGACCGGTGCACCCTTTCCTTATGTGTTGACTAAAAGCAGATTCCAAAAGTGTTTTTTGTCTTTGCTATTGTTTCTGTCTTTCTGAAGGGATCTCCCCTTTTAATCCCATTATTTCAACACCTGTTGGACAATGCATGAGTGATAATGAGCTCATTGATTAAATGCAATTAATGAATAGATTGCCACCTCTTGTTGTGTGTCGTCTCTGTTTCTGTGTTTCCGGCATTTCACATTGGAACACCTCATTCACCTTCCTTGTCTTCTCTCCGCCCTCCCTTTTAGGTAAGTTAAAGAGCTGCACCTGAGCCAGCCACTGATTGATTGATTGATTGATTGATTGATTGATTGATTGATTGATTGATTGATTGATTGATTGATTGATTGATGCAGCACAACAGTCAAATAGTGGAGTGGAGTAGGGGAACAGCAAACAGCCAATAAAGCAGCCCGCCCGCTCGCCTGCCCGCCACAATGGACCTACCTGTGTACACTAGATGGATGTGATGGAATGTACTGTCGTCCCTACATTTCAAGAAGAAGTAAGAATTGCAGTTGCAACAAAGCCTTGCTTGCCTACAAAGAGAGCAGCAATTTGGATTTGTTACTATGTTACCTAGAAGAATAACAAACTGTGCAAGGATGGAGGTTGTAGGAGCAAGGAGAAGTTGTCTGTAAAGTTGGTGGATGCCTATTTTCCATTTTGCAGTCCCTTGTCTCCCTCTTGTGGCCTCCTGGAGGCAACTAGCTGTGCAAAAAAAAGACAGCCTGGCGGCCGGCTGTTGCAGTGTTGCCCTCTCAGGCAACACTGAGTGACTGACTGAGCCTCACCGTCTTATATAAAGTTCAGACGGAACTTTGCACGTGTCATAGTGGAGCCCTCAGGATTCCAGAGCCAGCTTTCTGACATCATAATGGGGCCTCAGAGATAAAAGCCTGGGCCCAGGCAGTGTTGGTCAGTGCTGCTCAGCAGGCAGCACTGGACTGGACTGGATTACAGCTGATACAAGGTGTGAAGGAACAAGGGGTGGCTGTGGGCATGCACTTGCTGCCGCTGCCAGTGTTTATCTGCATGGCAGCAGGGCATTTGGGCGTTGCCAGGAAGGCGTTTTTATGTAGATTCCTCCTCTTTCAGCACTGCATTGTGGTGCAAGCAAAAGAAGCAAATCCTGTCTGGCTTCCTCTCCGGCCTTTATTCACCTCCCGTGTAGCTGTGAGTGTGTGAGCCTGCAGGGCCCCATGGAATTGCCTAGAAGTAGGCTGAATCGCTGCAAGGGCTGAACAGCAGTATCGGGCAGGCTCGGGCAACGCGCGGCCCGTTCGGGTTATCGCTTCTCGGCCTTTTGGCTAAGATCAAGTGTAGTATCTGTTCTTATCAGTTTAATATCTGATACGTCCCCTATCTGGGGACCATATATTAAATGGATTTTTAGAACAGGGAGATGGAAATAGAGCTTGCTCTGTCCACTCCACGCATTGACCTGGTATTGCAGTATTTCCAGGACCGGTGCACCCTTTCCTTATGTGTTGACTAAAAGCAGATTCCAAAAGTGTTTTTTGTCTTTGCTATTGTTTCTGTCTTTCTGAAGGGATCTCCCCTTTTAATCCCATTATTTCAACACCTGTTGGACAATGCATGAGTGATAATGAGCTCATTGATTAAATGCAATTAATGAATAGATTGCCACCTCTTGTTGTGTGTCGTCTGTGTTTCTGTGTTTCCGGCATTTCACATTGGAACACCTCATTCACCTTCCTTGTCTTCTCTCCGCCCTCCCTTTTAGGTAAGTTAAAGAGCTGCACCTGAGCCAGCCACTGATTGATTGATTGATTGATTGATTGATTGATTGATTGATTGATTGATTGATTGATTGATTGATGCAGCACAACAGTCAAATAGTGGAGTGGAGTAGGGGAACAGCAAACAGCCAATAAAGCAGCCCGCCCGCTCGCCTGCCCGCCACAATGGACCTACCTGTGTACACTAGATGGATGTGATGGAATGTACTGTCGTCCCTACATTTCAAGAAGAAGTAAGAATTGCAGTTGCAACAAAGCCTTGCTTGCCTACAAAGAGAGCAGCAATTTGGATTTGTTACTATGTTACCTAGAAGAATAACAAACTGTGCAAGGATGGAGGTTGTAGGAGCAAGGAGAAGTTGTCTGTAAAGTTGGTGGATGCCTATTTTCCATTTTGCAGTCCCTTGTCTCCCTCTTGTGGCCTCCTGGAGGCAACTAGCTGTGCAAAAAAAAGACAGCCTGGCGGCCGGCTGTTGCAGTGTTGCCCTCTCAGGCAACACTGAGTGACTGACTGAGCCTCACCGTCTTATATAAAGTTCAGACGGAACTTTGCACGTGTCATAGTGGAGCCCTCAGGATTCCAGAGCCAGCTTTCTGACATCATAATGGGGCCTCAGAGATAAAAGCCTGGGCCCAGGCAGTGTTGGTCAGTGCTGCTCAGCAGGCAGCACTGGACTGGACTGGATTACAGCTGATACAAGGTGTGAAGGAACAAGGGGTGGCTGTGGGCATGCACTTGCTGCCGCTGCCAGTGTTTATCTGCATGGCAGCAGGGCATTTGGGCGTTGCCAGGAAGGCGTTTTTATGTAGATTCCTCCTCTTTCAGCACTGCATTGTGGTGCAAGCAAAAGAAGCAAATCCTGTCTGGCTTCCTCTCCGGCCTTTATTCACCTCCCGTGTAGCTGTGAGTGTGTGAGCCTGCAGGGCCCCATGGAATTGCCTAGAAGTAGGCTGAATCGCTGCAAGGGCTGAACAGCAGTATCGGGCAGGCTCGGGCAACGCGCGGCCCGTTCGGGTTATCGCTTCTCGGCCTTTTGGCTAAGATCAAGTGTAGTATCTGTTCTTATCAGTTTAATATCTGATACGTCCCCTATCTGGGGACCATATATTAAATGGATTTTTAGAACAGGGAGATGGAAATAGAGCTTGCTCTGTCCACTCCACGCATTGACCTGGTATTGCAGTATTTCCAGGACCGGTGCACCCTTTCCTTATGTGTTGACTAAAAGCAGATTCCAAAAGTGTTTTTTGTCTTTGCTATTGTTTCTGTCTTTCTGAAGGGATCTCCCCTTTTAATCCCATTATTTCAACACCTGTTGGACAATGCATGAGTGATAATGAGCTCATTGATTAAATGCAATTAATGAATAGATTGCCACCTCTTGTTGTGTGTCGTCTGTGTTTCTGTGTTTCCGGCATTTCACATTGGAACACCTCATTCACCTTCCTTGTCTTCTCTCCGCCCTCCCTTTTAGGTAAGTTAAAGAGCTGCACCTGAGCCAGCCACTGATTGATTGATTGATTGATTGATTGATTGATTGATTGATTGATTGATTGATGCAGCACAACAGTCAAATAGTGGAGTGGAGTAGGGGAACAGCAAACAGCCAATAAAGCAGCCCGCCCGCTCGCCTGCCCGCCACAATGGACCTACCTGTGTACACTAGATGGATGTGATGGAATGTACTGTCGTCCCTACATTTCAAGAAGAAGTAAGAATTGCAGTTGCAACAAAGCCTTGCTTGCCTACAAAGAGAGCAGCAATTTGGATTTGTTACTATGTTACCTAGAAGAATAACAAACTGTGCAAGGATGGAGGTTGTAGGAGCAAGGAGAAGTTGTCTGTAAAGTTGGTGGATGCCTATTTTCCATTTTGCAGTCCCTTGTCTCCCTCTTGTGGCCTCCTGGAGGCAACTAGCTGTGCAAAAAAAAGACAGCCTGGCGGCCGGCTGTTGCAGTGTTGCCCTCTCAGGCAACACTGAGTGACTGACTGAGCCTCACCGTCTTATATAAAGTTCAGACGGAACTTTGCACGTGTCATAGTGGAGCCCTCAGGATTCCAGAGCCAGCTTTCTGACATCATAATGGGGCCTCAGAGATAAAAGCCTGGGCCCAGGCAGTGTTGGTCAGTGCTGCTCAGCAGGCAGCACTGGACTGGACTGGATTACAGCTGATACAAGGTGTGAAGGAACAAGGGGTGGCTGTGGGCATGCACTTGCTGCCGCTGCCAGTGTTTATCTGCATGGCAGCAGGGCATTTGGGCGTTGCCAGGAAGGCGTTTTTATGTAGATTCCTCCTCTTTCAGCACTGCATTGTGGTGCAAGCAAAAGAAGCAAATCCTGTCTGGCTTCCTCTCCGGCCTTTATTCACCTCCCGTGTAGCTGTGAGTGTGTGAGCCTGCAGGGCCCCATGGAATTGCCTAGAAGTAGGCTGAATCGCTGCAAGGGCTGAACAGCAGTATCGGGCAGGCTCGGGCAACGCGCGGCCCGTTCGGGTTATCGCTTCTCGGCCTTTTGGCTAAGATCAAGTGTAGTATCTGTTCTTATCAGTTTAATATCTGATACGTCCCCTATCTGGGGACCATATATTAAATGGATTTTTAGAACAGGGAGATGGAAATAGAGCTTGCTCTGTCCACTCCACGCATTGACCTGGTATTGCAGTATTTCCAGGACCGGTGCACCCTTTCCTTATGTGTTGACTAAAAGCAGATTCCAAAAGTGTTTTTTGTCTTTGCTATTGTTTCTGTCTTTCTGAAGGGATCTCCCCTTTTAATCCCATTATTTCAACACCTGTTGGACAATGCATGAGTGATAATGAGCTCATTGATTAAATGCAATTAATGAATAGATTGCCACCTCTTGTTGTGTGTCGTCTGTGTTTCTGTGTTTCCGGCATTTCACATTGGAACACCTCATTCACCTTCCTTGTCTTCTCTCCGCCCTCCCTTTTAGGTAAGTTAAAGAGCTGCACCTGAGCCAGCCACTGATTGATTGATTGATTGATTGATTGATTGATTGATTGATTGATGCAGCACAACAGTCAAATAGTGGAGTGGAGTAGGGGAACAGCAAACAGCCAATAAAGCAGCCCGCCCGCTCGCCTGCCCGCCACAATGGACCTACCTGTGTACACTAGATGGATGTGATGGAATGTACTGTCGTCCCTACATTTCAAGAAGAAGTAAGAATTGCAGTTGCAACCAAGCCTTGCTTGCCTACAAAGAGAGCAGCAATTTGGATTTGTTACTATGTTACCTAGAAGAATAACAAACTGTGCAAGGATGGAGGTTGTAGGAGCAAGGAGAAGTTGTCTGTAAAGTTGGTGGATGCCTATTTTCCATTTTGCAGTCCCTTGTCTCCCTCTTGTGGCCTCCTGGAGGCAACTAGCTGTGCAAAAAAAAGACAGCCTGGCGGCCGGCTGTTGCAGTGTTGCCCTCTCAGGCAACACTGAGTGACTGACTGAGCCTCACCGTCTTATATAAAGTTCAGACGGAACTTTGCACGTGTCATAGTGGAGCCCTCAGGATTCCAGAGCCAGCTTTCTGACATCATAATGGGGCCTCAGAGATAAAAGCCTGGGCCCAGGCAGTGTTGGTCAGTGCTGCTCAGCAGGCAGCACTGGACTGGACTGGATTACAGCTGATACAAGGTGTGAAGGAACAAGGGGTGGCTGTGGGCATGCACTTGCTGCCGCTGCCAGTGTTTATCTGCATGGCAGCAGGGCATTTGGGCGTTGCCAGGAAGGCGTTTTTATGTAGATTCCTCCTCTTTCAGCATTGCATTGTGGTGCAAGCAAAAGAAGCAAATCCTGTCTGGCTTCCTCTCCGGCCTTTATTCACCTCCCGTGTAGCTGTGAGTGTGTGAGCCTGCAGGGCCCCATGGAATTGCCTAGAAGTAGGCTGAATCGCTGCAAGGGCTGAACAGCAGTATCGGGCAGGCTCGGGCAACGCGCGGCCCGTTCGGGTTATCGCTTCTCGGCCTTTTGGCTAAGATCAAGTGTAGTATCTGTTCTTATCAGTTTAATATCTGATACGTCCCCTATCTGGGGACCATATATTAAATGGATTTTTAGAACAGGGAGATGGAAATAGAGCTTGCTCTGTCCACTCCACGCATTGACCTGGTATTGCAGTATTTCCAGGACCGGTGCACCCTTTCCTTATGTGTTGACTAAAAGCAGATTCCAAAAGTGTTTTTTGTCTTTGCTATTGTTTCTGTCTTTCTGAAGGGATCTCCCCTTTTAATCCCATTATTTCAACACCTGTTGGACAATGCATGAGTGATAATGAGCTCATTGATTAAATGCAATTAATGAATAGATTGCCACCTCTTGTTGTGTGTCGTCTGTGTTTCTGTGTTTCCGGCATTTCACATTGGAACACCTCATTCACCTTCCTTGTCTTCTCTCCGCCCTCCCTTTTAGGTAAGTTAAAGAGCTGCACCTGAGCCAGCCACTGATTGATTGATTGATTGATTGATTGATTGATTGATTGATTGATTGATGCAGCACAACAGTCAAATAGTGGAGTGGAGTAGGGGAACAGCAAACAGCCAATAAAGCAGCCCGCCCGCTCGCCTGCCCGCCACAATGGACCTACCTGTGTACACTAGATGGATGTGATGGAATGTACTGTCGTCCCTACATTTCAAGAAGAAGTAAGAATTGCAGTTGCAACAAAGCCTTGCTTGCCTACAAAGAGAGCAGCAATTTGGATTTGTTACTATGTTACCTAGAAGAATAACAAACTGTGCAAGGATGGAGGTTGTAGGAGCAAGGAGAAGTTGTCTGTAAAGTTGGTGGATGCCTATTTTCCATTTTGCAGTCCCTTGTCTCCCTCTTGTGGCCTCCTGGAGGCAACTAGCTGTGCAAAAAAAAGACAGCCTGGCGGCCGGCTGTTGCAGTGTTGCCCTCTCAGGCAACACTGAGTGACTGACTGAGCCTCACCGTCTTATATAAAGTTCAGACGGAACTTTGCACGTGTCATAGTGGAGCCCTCAGGATTCCAGAGCCAGCTTTCTGACATCATAATGGGGCCTCAGAGATAAAAGCCTGGGCCCAGGCAGTGTTGGTCAGTGCTGCTCAGCAGGCAGCACTGGACTGGACTGGATTACAGCTGATACAAGGTGTGAAGGAGCAAGGGGTGGCTGTGGGCATGCACTTGCTGCCGCTGCCAGTGTTTATCTGCATGGCAGCAGGGCATTTGGGCGTTGCCAGGAAGGCGTTTTTATGTAGATTCCTCCTCTTTCAGCACTGCATTGTGGTGCAAGCAAAAGAAGCAAATCCTGTCTGGCTTCCTCTCCGGCCTTTATTCACCTCCCGTGTAGCTGTGAGTGTGTGAGCCTGCAGGGCCCCATGGAATTGCCTAGAAGTAGGCTGAATCGCTGCAAGGGCTGAACAGCAGTATCGGGCAGGCTCGGGCAACGCGCGGCCCGTTCGGGTTATCGCTTCTCGGCCTTTTGGCTAAGATCAAGTGTAGTATCTGTTCTTATCAGTTTAATATCTGATACGTCCCCTATCTGGGGACCATATATTAAATGGATTTTTAGAACAGGGAGATGGAAATAGAGCTTGCTCTGTCCACTCCACGCATTGACCTGGTATTGCAGTATTTCCAGGACCGGTGCACCCTTTCCTTATGTGTTGACTAAAAGCAGATTCCAAAAGTGTTTTTTGTCTTTGCTATTGTTTCTGTCTTTCTGAAGGGATCTCCCCTTTTAATCCCATTATTTCAACACCTGTTGGACAATGCATGAGTGATAATGAGCTCATTGATTAAATGCAATTAATGAATAGATTGCCACCTCTTGTTGTGTGTCGTCTGTGTTTCTGTGTTTCCGGCATTTCACATTGGAACACCTCATTCACCTTCCTTGTCTTCTCTCCGCCCTCCCTTTTAGGTAAGTTAAAGAGCTGCACCTGAGCCAGCCACTGATTGATTGATTGATTGATTGATTGATTGATTGATTGATTGATTGATTGATGCAGCACAACAGTCAAATAGTGGAGTGGAGTAGGGGAACAGCAAACAGCCAATAAAGCAGCCCGCCCGCTCGCCTGCCCGCCACAATGGACCTACCTGTGTACACTAGATGGATGTGATGGAATGTACTGTCGTCCCTACATTTCAAGAAGAAGTAAGAATTGCAGTTGCAACAAAGCCTTGCTTGCCTACAAAGAGAGCAGCAATTTGGATTTGTTACTATGTTACCTAGAAGAATAACAAACTGTGCAAGGATGGAGGTTGTAGGAGCAAGGAGAAGTTGTCTGTAAAGTTGGTGGATGCCTATTTTCCATTTTGCAGTCCCTTGTCTCCCTCTTGTGGCCTCCTGGAGGCAACTAGCTGTGCAAAAAAAAGACAGCCTGGCGGCCGGCTGTTGCAGTGTTGCCCTCTCAGGCAACACTGAGTGACTGACTGAGCCTCACCGTCTTATATAAAGTTCAGACGGAACTTTGCACGTGTCATAGTGGAGCCCTCAGGATTCCAGAGCCAGCTTTCTGACATCATAATGGGGCCTCAGAGATAAAAGCCTGGGCCCAGGCAGTGTTGGTCAGTGCTGCTCAGCAGGCAGCACTGGACTGGACTGGATTACAGCTGATACAAGGTGTGAAGGAACAAGGGGTGGCTGTGGGCATGCACTTGCTGCCGCTGCCAGTGTTTATCTGCATGGCAGCAGGGCATTTGGGCGTTGCCAGGAAGGCGTTTTTATGTAGATTCCTCCTCTTTCAGCACTGCATTGTGGTGCAAGCAAAAGAAGCAAATCCTGTCTGGCTTCCTCTCCGGCCTTTATTCACCTCCCGTGTAGCTGTGAGTGTGTGAGCCTGCAGGGCCCCATGGAATTGCCTAGAAGTAGGCTGAATCGCTGCAAGGGCTGAACAGCAGTATCGGGCAGGCTCGGGCAACGCGCGGCCCGTTCGGGTTATCGCTTCTCGGCCTTTTGGCTAAGATCAAGTGTAGTATCTGTTCTTATCAGTTTAATATCTGATACGTCCCCTATCTGGGGACCATATATTAAATGGATTTTTAGAACAGGGAGATGGAAATAGAGCTTGCTCTGTCCACTCCACGCATTGACCTGGTATTGCAGTATTTCCAGGACCGGTGCACCCTTTCCTTATGTGTTGACTAAAAGCAGATTCCAAAAGTGTTTTTTGTCTTTGCTATTGTTTCTGTCTTTCTGAAGGGATCTCCCCTTTTAATCCCATTATTTCAACACCTGTTGGACAATGCATGAGTGATAATGAGCTCATTGATTAAATGCAATTAATGAATAGATTGCCACCTCTTGTTGTGTGTCGTCTGTGTTTCTGTGTTTCCGGCATTTCACATTGGAACACCTCATTCACCTTCCTTGTCTTCTCTCCGCCCTCCCTTTTAGGTAAGTTAAAGAGCTGCACCTGAGCCAGCCACTGATTGATTGATTGATTGATTGATTGATTGATTGATTGATTGATTGATTGATTGATTGATGCAGCACAACAGTCAAATAGTGGAGTGGAGTAGGGGAACAGCAAACAGCCAATAAAGCAGCCCGCCCGCTCGCCTGCCCGCCACAATGGACCTACCTGTGTACACTAGATGGATGTGATGGAATGTACTGTCGTCCCTACATTTCAAGAAGAAGTAAGAATTGCAGTTGCAACAAAGCCTTGCTTGCCTACAAAGAGAGCAGCAATTTGGATTTGTTACTATGTTACCTAGAAGAATAACAAACTGTGCAAGGATGGAGGTTGTAGGAGCAAGGAGAAGTTGTCTGTAAAGTTGGTGGATGCCTATTTTCCATTTTGCAGTCCCTTGTCTCCCTCTTGTGGCCTCCTGGAGGCAACTAGCTGTGCAAAAAAAAGACAGCCTGGCGGCCGGCTGTTGCAGTGTTGCCCTCTCAGGCAACACTGAGTGACTGACTGAGCCTCACCGTCTTATATAAAGTTCAGACGGAACTTTGCACGTGTCATAGTGGAGCCCTCAGGATTCCAGAGCCAGCTTTCTGACATCATAATGGGGCCTCAGAGATAAAAGCCTGGGCCCAGGCAGTGTTGGTCAGTGCTGCTCAGCAGGCAGCACTGGACTGGACTGGATTACAGCTGATACAAGGTGTGAAGGAACAAGGGGTGGCTGTGGGCATGCACTTGCTGCCGCTGCCAGTGTTTATCTGCATGGCAGCAGGGCATTTGGGCGTTGCCAGGAAGGCGTTTTTATGTAGATTCCTCCTCTTTCAGCACTGCATTGTGGTGCAAGCAAAAGAAGCAAATCCTGTCTGGCTTCCTCTCCGGCCTTTATTCACCTCCCGTGTAGCTGTGAGTGTGTGAGCCTGCAGGGCCCCATGGAATTGCCTAGAAGTAGGCTGAATCGCTGCAAGGGCTGAACAGCAGTATCGGGCAGGCTCGGGCAACGCGCGGCCCGTTCGGGTTATCGCTTCTCGGCCTTTTGGCTAAGATCAAGTGTAGTATCTGTTCTTATCAGTTTAATATCTGATACGTCCCCTATCTGGGGACCATATATTAAATGGATTTTTAGAACAGGGAGATGGAAATAGAGCTTGCTCTGTCCACTCCACGCATTGACCTGGTATTGCAGTATTTCCAGGACCGGTGCACCCTTTCCTTATGTGTTGACTAAAAGCAGATTCCAAAAGTGTTTTTTGTCTTTGCTATTGTTTCTGTCTTTCTGAAGGGATCTCCCCTTTTAATCCCATTATTTCAACACCTGTTGGACAATGCATGAGTGATAATGAGCTCATTGATTAAATGCAATTAATGAATAGATTGCCACCTCTTGTTGTGTGTCGTCTGTGTTTCTGTGTTTCTGGCATTTCACATTGGAACACCTCATTCACCTTCCTTGTCTTCTCTCCGCCCTCCCTTTTAGGTAAGTTAAAGAGCTGCACCTGAGCCAGCCACTGATTGATTGATTGATTGATTGATTGATTGATTGATTGATTGATTGATTGATTGATGCAGCACAACAGTCAAATAGTGGAGTGGAGTAGGGGAACAGCAAACAGCCAATAAAGCAGCCCGCCCGCTCGCCTGCCCGCCACAATGGACCTACCTGTGTACACTAGATGGATGTGATGGAATGTACTGTCGTCCCTACATTTCAAGAAGAAGTAAGAATTGCAGTTGCAACAAAGCCTTGCTTGCCTACAAAGAGAGCAGCAATTTGGATTTGTTACTATGTTACCTAGAAGAATAACAAACTGTGCAAGGATGGAGGTTGTAGGAGCAAGGAGAAGTTGTCTGTAAAGTTGGTGGATGCCTATTTTCCATTTTGCAGTCCCTTGTCTCCCTCTTGTGGCCTCCTGGAGGCAACTAGCTGTGCAAAAAAAAGACAGCCTGGCGGCCGGCTGTTGCAGTGTTGCCCTCTCAGGCAACACTGAGTGACTGAGCCTCACCGTCTTATATAAAGTTCAGACGGAACTTTGCACGTGTCATAGTGGAGCCCTCAGGATTCCAGAGCCAGCTTTCTGACATCATAATGGGGCCTCATAGATAAAAGCCTGGGCCCAGGCAGTGTTGGTCAGTGCTGCTCAGCAGGCAGCACTGGACTGGACTGGATTACAGCTGATACAAGGTGTGAAGGAACAAGGGGTGGCTGTGGGCATGCACTTGCTGCCGCTGCCAGTGTTTATCTGCATGGCAGCAGGGCATTTGGGCGTTGCCAGGAAGGCGTTTTTATGTAGATTCCTCCTCTTTCAGCACTGCATTGTGGTGCAAGCAAAAGAAGCAAATCCTGTCTGGCTTCCTCTCCGGCCTTTATTCACCTCCCGTGTAGCTGTGAGTGTGTGAGCCTGCAGGGCCCCATGGAATTGCCTAGAAGTAGGCTGAATCGCTGCAAGGGCTGAACAGCAGTATCGGGCAGGCTCGGGCAACGCGCGGCCCGTTCGGGTTATCGCTTCTCGGCCTTTTGGCTAAGATCAAGTGTAGTATCTGTTCTTATCAGTTTAATATCTGATACGTCCCCTATCTGGGGACCATATATTAAATGGATTTTTAGAACAGGGAGATGGAAATAGAGCTTGCTCTGTCCACTCCACGCATTGACCTGGTATTGCAGTATTTCCAGGACCGGTGCACCCTTTCCTTATGTGTTGACTAAAAGCAGATTCCAAAAGTGTTTTTTGTCTTTGCTATTGTTTCTGTCTTTCTGAAGGGATCTCCCCTTTTAATCCCATTATTTCAACACCTGTTGGACAATGCATGAGTGATAATGAGCTCATTGATTAAATGCAATTAATGAATAGATTGCCACCTCTTGTTGTGTGTCGTCTGTGTTTCTGTGTTTCCGGCATTTCACATTGGAACACCTCATTCACCTTCCTTGTCTTCTCTCCGCCCTCCCTTTTAGGTAAGTTAAAGAGCTGCACCTGAGCCAGCCACTGATTGATTGATTGATTGATTGATTGATTGATTGATTGATGCAGCACAACAGTCAAATAGTGGAGTGGAGTAGGGGAACAGCAAACAGCCAATAAAGCAGCCCGCCCGCTCGCCTGCCCGCCACAATGGACCTACCTGTGTACACTAGATGGATGTGATGGAATGTACTGTCGTCCCTACATTTCAAGAAGAAGTAAGAATTGCAGTTGCAACAAAGCCTTGCTTGCCTACAAAGAGAGCAGCAATTTGGATTTGTTACTATGTTACCTAGAAGAATAACAAACTGTGCAAGGATGGAGGTTGTAGGAGCAAGGAGAAGTTGTCTGTAAAGTTGGTGGATGCCTATTTTCCATTTTGCAGTCCCTTGTCTCCCTCTTGTGGCCTCCTGGAGGCAACTAGCTGTGCAAAAAAAAGACAGCCTGGCGGCCGGCTGTTGCAGTGTTGCCCTCTCAGGCAACACTGAGTGACTGACTGAGCCTCACCGTCTTATATAAAGTTCAGACGGAACTTTGCACGTGTCATAGTGGAGCCCTCAGGATTCCAGAGCCAGCTTTCTGACATCATAATGGGGCCTCAGAGATAAAAGCCTGGGCCCAGGCAGTGTTGGTCAGTGCTGCTCAGCAGGCAGCACTGGACTGGACTGGATTACAGCTGATACAAGGTGTGAAGGAACAAGGGGTGGCTGTGGGCATGCACTTGCTGCCGCTGCCAGTGTTTATCTGCATGGCAGCAGGGCATTTGGGCGTTGCCAGGAAGGCGTTTTTATGTAGATTCCTCCTCTTTCAGCACTGCATTGTGGTGCAAGCAAAAGAAGCAAATCCTGTCTGGCTTCCTCTCCGGCCTTTATTCACCTCCCGTGTAGCTGTGAGTGTGTGAGCCTGCAGGGCCCCATGGAATTGCCTAGAAGTAGGCTGAATCGCTGCAAGGGCTGAACAGCAGTATCGGGCAGGCTCGGGCAACGCGCGGCCCGTTCGGGTTATCGCTTCTCGGCCTTTTGGCTAAGATCAAGTGTAGTATCTGTTCTTATCAGTTTAATATCTGATACGTCCCCTATCTGGGGACCATATATTAAATGGATTTTTAGAACAGGGAGATGGAAATAGAGCTTGCTCTGTCCACTCCACGCATTGACCTGGTATTGCAGTATTTCCAGGACCGGTGCACCCTTTCCTTATGTGTTGACTAAAAGCAGATTCCAAAAGTGTTTTTTGTCTTTGCTATTGTTTCTGTCTTTCTGAAGGGATCTCCCCTTTTAATCCCATTATTTCAACACCTGTTGGACAATGCATGAGTGATAATGAGCTCATTGATTAAATGCAATTAATGAATAGATTGCCACCTCTTGTTGTGTGTCGTCTGTGTTTCTGTGTTTCCGGCATTTCACATTGGAACACCTCATTCACCTTCCTTGTCTTCTCTCCGCCCTCCCTTTTAGGTAAGTTAAAGAGCTGCACCTGAGCCAGCCACTGATTGATTGATTGATTGATTGATTGATTGATTGATTGATTGATTGATTGATTGATGCAGCACAACAGTCAAATAGTGGAGTGGAGTAGGGGAACAGCAAACAGCCAATAAAGCAGCCCGCCCGCTCGCCTGCCCGCCACAATGGACCTACCTGTGTACACTAGATGGATGTGATGGAATGTACTGTCGTCCCTACATTTCAAGAAGAAGTAAGAATTGCAGTTGCAACAAAGCCTTGCTTGCCTACAAAGAGAGCAGCAATTTGGATTTGTTACTATGTTACCTAGAAGAATAACAAACTGTGCAAGGATGGAGGTTGTAGGAGCAAGGAGAAGTTGTCTGTAAAGTTGGTGGATGCCTATTTTCCATTTTGCAGTCCCTTGTCTCCCTCTTGTGGCCTCCTGGAGGCAACTAGCTGTGCAAAAAAAAGACAGCCTGGCGGCCGGCTGTTGCAGTGTTGCCCTCTCAGGCAACACTGAGTGACTGACTGAGCCTCACCGTCTTATATAAAGTTCAGACGGAACTTTGCACGTGTCATAGTGGAGCCCTCAGGATTCCAGAGCCAGCTTTCTGACATCATAATGGGGCCTCAGAGATAAAAGCCTGGGCCCAGGCAGTGTTGGTCAGTGCTGCTCAGCAGGCAGCACTGGACTGGACTGGATTACAGCTGATACAAGGTGTGAAGGAACAAGGGGTGGCTGTGGGCATGCACTTGCTGCCGCTGCCAGTGTTTATCTGCATGGCAGCAGGGCATTTGGGCGTTGCCAGGAAGGCGTTTTTATGTAGATTCCTCCTCTTTCAGCACTGCATTGTGGTGCAAGCAAAAGAAGCAAATCCTGTCTGGCTTCCTCTCCGGCCTTTATTCACCTCCCGTGTAGCTGTGAGTGTGTGAGCCTGCAGGGCCCCATGGAATTGCCTAGAAGTAGGCTGAATCGCTGCAAGGGCTGAACAGCAGTATCGGGCAGGCTCGGGCAACGCGCGGCCCGTTCGGGTTATCGCTTCTCGGCCTTTTGGCTAAGATCAAGTGTAGTATCTGTTCTTATCAGTTTAATATCTGATACGTCCCCTATCTGGGGACCATATATTAAATGGATTTTTAGAACAGGGAGATGGAAATAGAGCTTGCTCTGTCCACTCCACGCATTGACCTGGTATTGCAGTATTTCCAGGACCGGTGCACCCTTTCCTTATGTGTTGACTAAAAGCAGATTCCAAAAGTGTTTTTTGTCTTTGCTATTGTTTCTGTCTTTCTGAAGGGATCTCCCCTTTTAATCCCATTATTTCAACACCTGTTGGACAATGCATGAGTGATAATGAGCTCATTGATTAAATGCAATTAATGAATAGATTGCCACCTCTTGTTGTGTGTCGTCTGTGTTTCTGTGTTTCCGGCATTTCACATTGGAACACCTCATTCACCTTCCTTGTCTTCTCTCCGCCCTCCCTTTTAGGTAAGTTAAAGAGCTGCACCTGAGCCAGCCACTGATTGATTGATTGATTGATTGATTGATTGATTGATTGATTGATTGATTGATGCAGCACAACAGTCAAATAGTGGAGTGGAGTAGGGGAACAGCAAACAGCCAATAAAGCAGCCCGCCCGCTCGCCTGCCCGCCACAATGGACCTACCTGTGTACACTAGATGGATGTGATGGAATGTACTGTCGTCCCTACATTTCAAGAAGAAGTAAGAATTGCAGTTGCAACAAAGCCTTGCTTGCCTACAAAGAGAGCAGCAATTTGGATTTGTTACTATGTTACCTAGAAGAATAACAAACTGTGCAAGGATGGAGGTTGTAGGAGCAAGGAGAAGTTGTCTGTAAAGTTGGTGGATGCCTATTTTCCATTTTGCAGTCCCTTGTCTCCCTCTTGTGGCCTCCTGGAGGCAACTAGCTGTGCAAAAAAAAGACAGCCTGGCGGCCGGCTGTTGCAGTGTTGCCCTCTCAGGCAACACTGAGTGACTGACTGAGCCTCACCGTCTTATATAAAGTTCAGACGGAACTTTGCACGTGTCATAGTGGAGCCCTCAGGATTCCAGAGCCAGCTTTCTGACATCATAATGGGGCCTCAGAGATAAAAGCCTGGGCCCAGGCAGTGTTGGTCAGTGCTGCTCAGCAGGCAGCACTGGACTGGACTGGATTACAGCTGATACAAGGTGTGAAGGAACAAGGGGTGGCTGTGGGCATGCACTTGCTGCCGCTGCCAGTGTTTATCTGCATGGCAGCAGGGCATTTGGGCGTTGCCAGGAAGGCGTTTTTATGTAGATTCCTCCTCTTTCAGCACTGCATTGTGGTGCAAGCAAAAGAAGCAAATCCTGTCTGGCTTCCTCTCCGGCCTTTATTCACCTCCCGTGTAGCTGTGAGTGTGTGAGCCTGCAGGGCCCCATGGAATTGCCTAGAAGTAGGCTGAATCGCTGCAAGGGCTGAACAGCAGTATCGGGCAGGCTCGGGCAACGCGCGGCCCGTTCGGGTTATCGCTTCTCGGCCTTTTGGCTAAGATCAAGTGTAGTATCTGTTCTTATCAGTTTAATATCTGATACGTCCCCTATCTGGGGACCATATATTAAATGGATTTTTAGAACAGGGAGATGGAAATAGAGCTTGCTCTGTCCACTCCACGCATTGACCTGGTATTGCAGTATTTCCAGGACCGGTGCACCCTTTCCTTATGTGTTGACTAAAAGCAGATTCCAAAAGTGTTTTTTGTCTTTGCTATTGTTTCTGTCTTTCTGAAGGGATCTCCCCTTTTAATCCCATTATTTCAACACCTGTTGGACAATGCATGAGTGATAATGAGCTCATTGATTAAATGCAATTAATGAATAGATTGCCACCTCTTGTTGTGTGTCGTCTGTGTTTCTGTGTTTCCGGCATTTCACATTGGAACACCTCATTCACCTTCCTTGTCTTCTCTCCGCCCTCCCTTTTAGGTAAGTTAAAGAGCTGCACCTGAGCCAGCCACTGATTGATTGATTGATTGATTGATTGATTGATTGATTGATTGATGCAGCACAACAGTCAAATAGTGGAGTGGAGTAGGGGAACAGCAAACAGCCAATAAAGCAGCCCGCCCGCTCGCCTGCCCGCCACAATGGACCTACCTGTGTACACTAGATGGATGTGATGGAATGTACTGTCGTCCCTACATTTCAAGAAGAAGTAAGAATTGCAGTTGCAACAAAGCCTTGCTTGCCTACAAAGAGAGCAGCAATTTGGATTTGTTACTATGTTACCTAGAAGAATAACAAACTGTGCAAGGATGGAGGTTGTAGGAGCAAGGAGAAGTTGTCTGTAAAGTTGGTGGATGCCTATTTTCCATTTTGCAGTCCCTTGTCTCCCTCTTGTGGCCTCCTGGAGGCAACTAGCTGTGCAAAAAAAAGACAGCCTGGCGGCCGGCTGTTGCAGTGTTGCCCTCTCAGGCAACACTGAGTGACTGACTGAGCCTCACCGTCTTATATAAAGTTCAGACGGAACTTTGCACGTGTCATAGTGGAGCCCTCAGGATTCCAGAGCCAGCTTTCTGACATCATAATGGGGCCTCAGAGATAAAAGCCTGGGCCCAGGCAGTGTTGGTCAGTGCTGCTCAGCAGGCAGCACTGGACTGGACTGGATTACAGCTGATACAAGGTGTGAAGGAACAAGGGGTGGCTGTGGGCATGCACTTGCTGCCGCTGCCAGTGTTTATCTGCATGGCAGCAGGGCATTTGGGCGTTGCCAGGAAGGCGTTTTTATGTAGATTCCTCCTCTTTCAGCATTGCATTGTGGTGCAAGCAAAAGAAGCAAATCCTGTCTGGCTTCCTCTCCGGCCTTTATTCACCTCCCGTGTAGCTGTGAGTGTGTGAGCCTGCAGGGCCCCATGGAATTGCCTAGAAGTAGGCTGAATCGCTGCAAGGGCTGAACAGCAGTATCGGGCAGGCTCGGGCAACGCGCGGCCCGTTCGGGTTATCGCTTCTCGGCCTTTTGGCTAAGATCAAGTGTAGTATCTGTTCTTATCAGTTTAATATCTGATACGTCCCCTATCTGGGGACCATATATTAAATGGATTTTTAGAACAGGGAGATGGAAATAGAGCTTGCTCTGTCCACTCCACGCATTGACCTGGTATTGCAGTATTTCCAGGACCGGTGCACCCTTTCCTTATGTGTTGACTAAAAGCAGATTCCAAAAGTGTTTTTTGTCTTTGCTATTGTTTCTGTCTTTCTGAAGGGATCTCCCCTTTTAATCCCATTATTTCAACACCTGTTGGACAATGCATGAGTGATAATGAGCTCATTGATTAAATGCAATTAATGAATAGATTGCCACCTCTTGTTGTGTGTCGTCTGTGTTTCTGTGTTTCCGGCATTTCACATTGGAACACCTCATTCACCTTCCTTGTCTTCTCTCCGCCCTCCCTTTTAGGTAAGTTAAAGAGCTGCACCTGAGCCAGCCACTGATTGATTGATTGATTGATTGATTGATTGATTGATTGATTGATGCAGCACAACAGTCAAATAGTGGAGTGGAGTAGGGGAACAGCAAACAGCCAATAAAGCAGCCCGCCCGCTCGCCTGCCCGCCACAATGGACCTACCTGTGTACACTAGATGGATGTGATGGAATGTACTGTCGTCCCTACATTTCAAGAAGAAGTAAGAATTGCAGTTGCAACAAAGCCTTGCTTGCCTACAAAGAGAGCAGCAATTTGGATTTGTTACTATGTTACCTAGAAGAATAACAAACTGTGCAAGGATGGAGGTTGTAGGAGCAAGGAGAAGTTGTCTGTAAAGTTGGTGGATGCCTATTTTCCATTTTGCAGTCCCTTGTCTCCCTCTTGTGGCCTCCTGGAGGCAACTAGCTGTGCAAAAAAAAGACAGCCTGGCGGCCGGCTGTTGCAGTGTTGCCCTCTCAGGCAACACTGAGTGACTGACTGAGCCTCACCGTCTTATATAAAGTTCAGACGGAACTTTGCACGTGTCATAGTGGAGCCCTCAGGATTCCAGAGCCAGCTTTCTGACATCATAATGGGGCCTCAGAGATAAAAGCCTGGGCCCAGGCAGTGTTGGTCAGTGCTGCTCAGCAGGCAGCACTGGACTGGACTGGATTACAGCTGATACAAGGTGTGAAGGAACAAGGGGTGGCTGTGGGCATGCACTTGCTGCCGCTGCCAGTGTTTATCTGCATGGCAGCAGGGCATTTGGGCGTTGCCAGGAAGGCGTTTTTATGTAGATTCCTCCTCTTTCAGCACTGCATTGTGGTGCAAGCAAAAGAAGCAAATCCTGTCTGGCTTCCTCTCCGGCCTTTATTCACCTCCCGTGTAGCTGTGAGTGTGTGAGCCTGCAGGGCCCCATGGAATTGCCTAGAAGTAGGCTGAATCGCTGCAAGGGCTGAACAGCAGTATCGGGCAGGCTCGGGCAACGCGCGGCCCGTTCGGGTTATCGCTTCTCGGCCTTTTGGCTAAGATCAAGTGTAGTATCTGTTCTTATCAGTTTAATATCTGATACGTCCCCTATCTGGGGACCATATATTAAATGGATTTTTAGAACAGGGAGATGGAAATAGAGCTTGCTCTGTCCACTCCACGCATTGACCTGGTATTGCAGTATTTCCAGGACCGGTGCACCCTTTCCTTATGTGTTGACTAAAAGCAGATTCCAAAAGTGTTTTTTGTCTTTGCTATTGTTTCTGTCTTTCTGAAGGGATCTCCCCTTTTAATCCCATTATTTCAACACCTGTTGGACAATGCATGAGTGATAATGAGCTCATTGATTAAATGCAATTAATGAATAGATTGCCACCTCTTGTTGTGTGTCGTCTGTGTTTCTGTGTTTCCGGCATTTCACATTGGAACACCTCATTCACCTTCCTTGTCTTCTCTCCGCCCTCCCTTTTAGGTAAGTTAAAGAGCTGCACCTGAGCCAGCCACTGATTGATTGATTGATTGATTGATTGATTGATTGATTGATGCAGCACAACAGTCAAATAGTGGAGTGGAGTAGGGGAACAGCAAACAGCCAATAAAGCAGCCCGCCCGCTCGCCTGCCCGCCACAATGGACCTACCTGTGTACACTAGATGGATGTGATGGAATGTACTGTCGTCCCTACATTTCAAGAAGAAGTAAGAATTGCAGTTGCAACAATGCCTTGCTTGCCTACAAAGAGAGCAGCAATTTGGATTTGTTACTATGTTACCTAGAAGAATAACAAACTGTGCAAGGATGGAGGTTGTAGGAGCAAGGAGAAGTTGTCGGTAAAGTTGGTGGATGCCTATTTTCCATTTTGCAGTCCCTTGTCTCCCTCTTGTGGCCTCCTGGAGGCAACTAGCTGTGCAAAAAAAAGACAGCCTGGCGGCCGGCTGTTGCAGTGTTGCCCTCTCAGGCAACACTGAGTGACTGACTGAGCCTCACCGTCTTATATAAAGTTCAGACGGAACTTTGCACGTGTCATAGTGGAGCCCTCAGGATTCCAGAGCCAGCTTTCTGACATCATAATGGGGCCTCAGAGATAAAAGCCTGGGCCCAGGCAGTGTTGGTCAGTGCTGCTCAGCAGGCAGCACTGGACTGGACTGGATTACAGCTGATACAAGGTGTGAAGGAACAAGGGGTGGCTGTGGGCATGCACTTGCTGCCGCTGCCAGTGTTTATCTGCATGGCAGCAGGGCATTTGGGCGTTGCCAGGAAGGCGTTTTTATGTAGATTCCTCCTCTTTCAGCACTGCATTGTGGTGCAAGCAAAAGAAGCAAATCCTGTCTGGCTTCCTCTCCGGCCTTTATTCACCTCCCGTGTAGCTGTGAGTGTGTGAGCCTGCAGGGCCCCATGGAATTGCCTAGAAGTAGGCTGAATCGCTGCAAGGGCTGAACAGCAGTATCGGGCAGGCTCGGGCAACGCGCGGCCCGTTCGGGTTATCGCTTCTCGGCCTTTTGGCTAAGATCAAGTGTAGTATCTGTTCTTATCAGTTTAATATCTGATACGTCCCCTATCTGGGGACCATATATTAAATGGATTTTTAGAACAGGGAGATGGAAATAGAGCTTGCTCTGTCCACTCCACGCATTGACCTGGTATTGCAGTATTTCCAGGACCGGTGCACCCTTTCCTTATGTGTTGACTAAAAGCAGATTCCAAAAGTGTTTTTTGTCTTTGCTATTGTTTCTGTCTTTCTGAAGGGATCTCCCCTTTTAATCCCATTATTTCAACACCTGTTGGACAATGCATGAGTGATAATGAGCTCATTGATTAAATGCAATTAATGAATAGATTGCCACCTCTTGCTGTGTGTCGTCTGTGTTTCTGTGTTTCCGGCATTTCACATTGGAACACCTCATTCACCTTCCTTGTCTTCTCTCCGCCCTCCCTTTTAGGTAAGTTAAAGAGCTGCACCTGAGCCAGCCACTGATTGATTGATTGATTGATTGATTGATTGATTGATTGATTGATTGATTGATGCAGCACAACAGTCAAATAGTGGAGTGGAGTAGGGGAACAGCAAACAGCCAATAAAGCAGCCCGCCCGCTCGCCTGCCCGCCACAATGGACCTACCTGTGTACACTAGATGGATGTGATGGAATGTACTGTCGTCCCTACATTTCAAGAAGAAGTAAGAATTGCAGTTGCAACAAAGCCTTGCTTGCCTACAAAGAGAGCAGCAATTTGGATTTGTTACTATGTTACCTAGAAGAATAACAAACTGTGCAAGGATGGAGGTTGTAGGAGCAAGGAGAAGTTGTCTGTAAAGTTGGTGGATGCCTATTTTCCATTTTGCAGTCCCTTGTCTCCCTCTTGTGGCCTCCTGGAGGCAACTAGCTGTGCAAAAAAAAGACAGCCTGGCGGCCGGCTGTTGCAGTGTTGCCCTCTCAGGCAACACTGAGTGACTGACTGAGCCTCACCGTCTTATATAAAGTTCAGACGGAACTTTGCACGTGTCATAGTGGAGCCCTCAGGATTCCAGAGCCAGCTTTCTGACATCATAATGGGGCCTCAGAGATAAAAGCCTGGGCCCAGGCAGTGTTGGTCAGTGCTGCTCAGCAGGCAGCACTGGACTGGACTGGATTACAGCTGATACAAGGTGTGAAGGAACAAGGTGTGGCTGTGGGCATGCACTTGCTGCCGCTGCCAGTGTTTATCTGCATGGCAGCAGGGCATTTGGGCGTTGCCAGGAAGGCGTTTTTATGTAGATTCCTCCTCTTTCAGCACTGCATTGTGGTGCAAGCAAAAGAAGCAAATCCTGTCTGGCTTCCTCTCCGGCCTTTATTCACCTCCCGTGTAGCTGTGAGTGTGTGAGCCTGCAGGGCCCCATGGAATTGCCTAGAAGTAGGCTGAATCGCTGCAAGGGCTGAACAGCAGTATCGGGCAGGCTCGGGCAACGCGCGGCCCGTTCGGGTTATCGCTTCTCGGCCTTTTGGCTAAGATCAAGTGTAGTATCTGTTCTTATCAGTTTAATATCTGATACGTCCCCTATCTGGGGACCATATATTAAATGGATTTTTAGAACAGGGAGATGGAAATAGAGCTTGCTCTGTCCACTCCACGCATTGACCTGGTATTGCAGTATTTCCAGGACCGGTGCACCCTTTCCTTATGTGTTGACTAAAAGCAGATTCCAAAAGTGTTTTTTGTCTTTGCTATTGTTTCTGTCTTTCTGAAGGGATCTCCCCTTTTAATCCCATTATTTCAACACCTGTTGGACAATGCATGAGTGATAATGAGCTCATTGATTAAATGCAATTAATGAATAGATTGCCACCTCTTGTTGTGTGTCGTCTGTGTTTCTGTGTTTCCGGCATTTCACATTGGAACACCTCATTCACCTTCCTTGTCTTCTCTCCGCCCTCCCTTTTAGGTAAGTTAAAGAGCTGCACCTGAGCCAGCCACTGATTGATTGATTGATTGATTGATTGATTGATTGATTGATTGATTGATTGATGCAGCACAACAGTCAAATAGTGGAGTGGAGTAGGGGAACAGCAAACAGCCAATAAAGCAGCCCGCCCGCTCGCCTGCCCGCCACAATGGACCTACCTGTGTACACTAGATGGATGTGATGGAATGTACTGTCGTCCCTACATTTCAAGAAGAAGTAAGAATTGCAGTTGCAACAAAGCCTTGCTTGCCTACAAAGAGAGCAGCAATTTGGATTTGTTACTATGTTACCTAGAAGAATAACAAACTGTGCAAGGATGGAGGTTGTAGGAGCAAGGAGAAGTTGTCTGTAAAGTTGGTGGATGCCTATTTTCCATTTTGCAGTCCCTTGTCTCCCTCTTGTGGCCTCCTGGAGGCAACTAGCTGTGCAAAAAAAAGACAGCCTGGCGGCCGGCTGTTGCAGTGTTGCCCTCTCAGGCAACACTGAGTGACTGACTGAGCCTCACCGTCTTATATAAAGTTCAGACGGAACTTTGCACGTGTCATAGTGGAGCCCTCAGGATTCCAGAGCCAGCTTTCTGACATCATAATGGGGCCTCAGAGATAAAAGCCTGGGCCCAGGCAGTGTTGGTCAGTGCTGCTCAGCAGGCAGCACTGGACTGGACTGGATTACAGCTGATACAAGGTGTGAAGGAACAAGGGGTGGCTGTGGGCATGCACTTGCTGCCGCTGCCAGTGTTTATCTGCATGGCAGCAGGGCATTTGGGCGTTGCCAGGAAGGCGTTTTTATGTAGATTCCTCCTCTTTCAGCACTGCATTGTGGTGCAAGCAAAAGAAGCAAATCCTGTCTGGCTTCCTCTCCGGCCTTTATTCACCTCCCGTGTAGCTGTGAGTGTGTGAGCCTGCAGGGCCCCATGGAATTGCCTAGAAGTAGGCTGAATCGCTGCAAGGGCTGAACAGCAGTATCGGGCAGGCTCGGGCAACGCGCGGCCCGTTCGGGTTATCGCTTCTCGGCCTTTTGGCTAAGATCAAGTGTAGTATCTGTTCTTATCAGTTTAATATCTGATACGTCCCCTATCTGGGGACCATATATTAAATGGATTTTTAGAACAGGGAGATGGAAATAGAGCTTGCTCTGTCCACTCCACGCATTGACCTGGTATTGCAGTATTTCCAGGACCGGTGCACCCTTTCCTTATGTGTTGACTAAAAGCAGATTCCAAAAGTGTTTTTTGTCTTTGCTATTGTTTCTGTCTTTCTGAAGGGATCTCCCCTTTTAATCCCATTATTTCAACACCTGTTGGACAATGCATGAGTGATAATGAGCTCATTGATTAAATGCAATTAATGAATAGATTGCCACCTCTTGTTGTGTGTCGTCTGTGTTTCTGTGTTTCCGGCATTTTACATTGGAACACCTCATTCACCTTCCTTGTCTTCTCTCCGCCCTCCCTTTTAGGTAAGTTAAAGAGCTGCACCTGAGCCAGCCACTGATTGATTGATTGATTGATTGATTGATTGATGCAGCACAACAGTCAAATAGTGGAGTGGAGTAGGGGAACAGCAAACAGCCAATAAAGCAGCCCGCCCGCTCGCCTGCCCGCCACAATGGACCTACCTGTGTACACTAGATGGATGTGATGGAATGTACTGTCGTCCCTACATTTCAAGAAGAAGTAAGAATTGCAGTTGCAACAAAGCCTTGCTTGCCTACAAAGAGAGCAGCAATTTGGATTTGTTACTATGTTACCTAGAAGAATAACAAACTGTGCAAGGATGGAGGTTGTAGGAGCAAGGAGAAGTTGTCTGTAAAGTTGGTGGATGCCTATTTTCCATTTTGCAGTCCCTTGTCTCCCTCTTGTGGCCTCCTGGAGGCAACTAGCTGTGCAAAAAAAAGACAGCCTGGCGGCCGGCTGTTGCAGTGTTGCCCTCTCAGGCAACACTGAGTGACTGACTGAGCCTCACCGTCTTATATAAAGTTCAGACGGAACTTTGCACGTGTCATAGTGGAGCCCTCAGGATTCCAGAGCCAGCTTTCTGACATCATAATGGGGCCTCAGAGATAAAAGCCTGGGCCCAGGCAGTGTTGGTCAGTGCTGCTCAGCAGGCAGCACTGGACTGGACTGGATTACAGCTGATACAAGGTGTGAAGGAACAAGGTGTGGCTGTGGGCATGCACTTGCTGCCGCTGCCAGTGTTTATCTGCATGGCAGCAGGGCATTTGGGCGTTGCCAGGAAGGCGTTTTTATGTAGATTCCTCCTCTTTCAGCACTGCATTGTGGTGCAAGCAAAAGAAGCAAATCCTGTCTGGCTTCCTCTCCGGCCTTTATTCACCTCCCGTGTAGCTGTGAGTGTGTGAGCCTGCAGGGCCCCATGGAATTGCCTAGAAGTAGGCTGAATCGCTGCAAGGGCTGAACAGCAGTATCGGGCAGGCTCGGGCAACGCGCGGCCCGTTCGGGTTATCGCTTCTCGGCCTTTTGGCTAAGATCAAGTGTAGTATCTGTTCTTATCAGTTTAATATCTGATACGTCCCCTATCTGGGGACCATATATTAAATGGATTTTTAGAACAGGGAGATGGAAATAGAGCTTGCTCTGTCCACTCCACGCATTGACCTGGTATTGCAGTATTTCCAGGACCGGTGCACCCTTTCCTTATGTGTTGACTAAAAGCAGATTCCAAAAGTGTTTTTTGTCTTTGCTATTGTTTCTGTCTTTCTGAAGGGATCTCCCCTTTTAATCCCATTATTTCAACACCTGTTGGACAATGCATGAGTGATAATGAGCTCATTGATTAAATGCAATTAATGAATAGATTGCCACCTCTTGTTGTGTGTCGTCTGTGTTTCTGTGTTTCCGGCATTTCACATTGGAACACCTCATTCACCTTCCTTGTCTTCTCTCCGCCCTCCCTTTTAGGTAAGTTAAAGAGCTGCACCTGAGCCAGCCACTGATTGATTGATTGATTGATTGATTGATTGATTGATTGATTGATTGATTGATTGATTGATTGATGCAGCACAACAGTCAAATAGTGGAGTGGAGTAGGGGAACAGCAAACAGCCAATAAAGCAGCCCGCCCGCTCGCCTGCCCGCCACAATGGACCTACCTGTGTACACTAGATGGATGTGATGGAATGTACTGTCGTCCCTACATTTCAAGAAGAAGTAAGAATTGCAGTTGCAACAAAGCCTTGCTTGCCTACAAAGAGAGCAGCAATTTGGATTTGTTACTATGTTACCTAGAAGAATAACAAACTGTGCAAGGATGGAGGTTGTAGGAGCAAGGAGAAGTTGTCTGTAAAGTTGGTGGATGCCTATTTTCCATTTTGCAGTCCCTTGTCTCCCTCTTGTGGCCTCCTGGAGGCAACTAGCTGTGCAAAAAAAAGACAGCCTGGCGGCCGGCTGTTGCAGTGTTGCCCTCTCAGGCAACACTGAGTGACTGACTGAGCCTCACCGTCTTATATAAAGTTCAGACGGAACTTTGCACGTGTCATAGTGGAGCCCTCAGGATTCCAGAGCCAGCTTTCTGACATCATAATGGGGCCTCAGAGATAAAAGCCTGGGCCCAGGCAGTGTTGGTCAGTGCTGCTCAGCAGGCAGCACTGGACTGGACTGGATTACAGCTGATACAAGGTGTGAAGGAACAAGGGGTGGCTGTGGGCATGCACTTGCTGCCGCTGCCAGTGTTTATCTGCATGGCAGCAGGGCATTTGGGCGTTGCCAGGAAGGCGTTTTTATGTAGATTCCTCCTCTTTCAGCACTGCATTGTGGTGCAAGCAAAAGAAGCAAATCCTGTCTGGCTTCCTCTCCGGCCTTTATTCACCTCCCGTGTAGCTGTGAGTGTGTGAGCCTGCAGGGCCCCATGGAATTGCCTAGAAGTAGGCTGAATCGCTGCAAGGGCTGAACAGCAGTATCGGGCAGGCTCGGGCAACGCGCGGCCCGTTCGGGTTATCGCTTCTCGGCCTTTTGGCTAAGATCAAGTGTAGTATCTGTTCTTATCAGTTTAATATCTGATACGTCCCCTATCTGGGGACCATATATTAAATGGATTTTTAGAACAGGGAGATGGAAATAGAGCTTGCTCTGTCCACTCCACGCATTGACCTGGTATTGCAGTATTTCCAGGACCGGTGCACCCTTTCCTTATGTGTTGACTAAAAGCAGATTCCAAAAGTGTTTTTTGTCTTTGCTATTGTTTCTGTCTTTCTGAAGGGATCTCCCCTTTTAATCCCATTATTTCAACACATGTTGGACAATGCATGAGTGATAATGAGCTCATTGATTAAATGCAATTAATGAATAGATTGCCACCTCTTGTTGTGTGTCGTCTGTGTTTCTGTGTTTCCGGCATTTCACATTGGAACACCTCATTCACCTTCCTTGTCTTCTCTCCGCCCTCCCTTTTAGGTAAGTTAAAGAGCTGCACCTGAGCCAGCCACTGATTGATTGATTGATTGATTGATTGATTGATTGATTGATTGATTGATTGATTGATTGATTGATGCAGCACAACAGTCAAATAGTGGAGTGGAGTAGGGGAACAGCAAACAGCCAATAAAGCAGCCCGCCCGCTCGCCTGCCCGCCACAATGGACCTACCTGTGTACACTAGATGGATGTGATGGAATGTACTGTCGTCCCTACATTTCAAGAAGAAGTAAGAATTGCAGTTGCAACAAAGCCTTGCTTGCTTACAAAGAGAGCAGCAATTTGGATTTGTTACTATGTTACCTAGAAGAATAACAAACTGTGCAAGGATGGAGGTTGTAGGAGCAAGGAGAAGTTGTCTGTAAAGTTGGTGGATGCCTATTTTCCATTTTGCAGTCCCTTGTCTCCCTCTTGTGGCCTCCTGGAGGCAACTAGCTGTGCAAAAAAAAGACAGCCTGGCGGCCGGCTGTTGCAGTGTTGCCCTCTCAGGCAACACTGAGTGACTGACTGAGCCTCACCGTCTTATATAAAGTTCAGACGGAACTTTGCACGTGTCATAGTGGAGCCCTCAGGATTCCAGAGCCAGCTTTCTGACATCATAATGGGGCCTCAGAGATAAAAGCCTGGGCCCAGGCAGTGTTGGTCAGTGCTGCTCAGCAGGCAGCACTGGACTGGACTGGATTACAGCTGATACAAGGTGTGAAGGAACAAGGGGTGGCTGTGGGCATGCACTTGCTGCCGCTGCCAGTGTTTATCTGCATGGCAGCAGGGCATTTGGGCGTTGCCAGGAAGGCGTTTTTATGTAGATTCCTCCTCTTTCAGCACTGCATTGTGGTGCAAGCAAAAGAAGCAAATCCTGTCTGGCTTCCTCTCCGGCCTTTATTCACCTCCCGTGTAGCTGTGAGTGTGTGAGCCTGCAGGGCCCCATGGAATTGCCTAGAAGTAGGCTGAATCGCTGCAAGGGCTGAACAGCAGTATCGGGCAGGCTCGGGCAACGCGCGGCCCGTTCGGGTTATCGCTTCTCGGCCTTTTGGCTAAGATCAAGTGTAGTATCTGTTCTTATCAGTTTAATATCTGATACGTCCCCTATCTGGGGACCATATATTAAATGGATTTTTAGAACAGGGAGATGGAAATAGAGCTTGCTCTGTCCACTCCACGCATTGACCTGGTATTGCAGTATTTCCAGGACCGGTGCACCCTTTCCTTATGTGTTGACTAAAAGCAGATTCCAAAAGTGTTTTTTGTCTTTGCTATTGTTTCTGTCTTTCTGAAGGGATCTCCCCTTTTAATCCCATTATTTCAACACCTGTTGGACAATGCATGAGTGATAATGAGCTCATTGATTAAATGCAATTAATGAATAGATTGCCACCTCTTGTTGTGTGTCGTCTGTGTTTCTGTGTTTCCGGCATTTCACATTGGAACACCTCATTCACCTTCCTTGTCTTCTCTCCGCCCTCCCTTTTAGGTAAGTTAAAGAGCTGCACCTGAGCCAGCCACTGATTGATTGATTGATTGATTGATTGATTGATTGATTGATTGATTGATTGATTGATGCAGCACAACAGTCAAATAGTGGAGTGGAGTAGGGGAACAGCAAACAGCCAATAAAGCAGCCCGCCCGCTCGCCTGCCCGCCACAATGGACCTACCTGTGTACACTAGATGGATGTGATGGAATGTACTGTCGTCCCTACATTTCAAGAAGAAGTAAGAATTGCAGTTGCAACAAAGCCTTGCTTGCCTACAAAGAGAGCAGCAATTTGGATTTGTTACTATGTTACCTAGAAGAATAACAAACTGTGCAAGGATGGAGGTTGTAGGAGCAAGGAGAAGTTGTCTGTAAAGTTGGTGGATGCCTATTTTCCATTTTGCAGTCCCTTGTCTCCCTCTTGTGGCCTCCTGGAGGCAACTAGCTGTGCAAAAAAAAGACAGCCTGGCGGCCGGCTGTTGCAGTGTTGCCCTCTCAGGCAACACTGAGTGACTGACTGAGCCTCACCGTCTTATATAAAGTTCAGACGGAACTTTGCACGTGTCATAGTGGAGCCCTCAGGATTCCAGAGCCAGCTTTCTGACATCATAATGGGGCCTCAGAGATAAAAGCCTGGGCCCAGGCAGTGTTGGTCAGTGCTGCTCAGCAGGCAGCACTGGACTGGACTGGATTACAGCTGATACAAGGTGTGAAGGAACAAGGGGTGGCTGTGGGCATGCACTTGCTGCCGCTGCCAGTGTTTATCTGCATGGCAGCAGGGCATTTGGGCGTTGCCAGGAAGGCGTTTTTATGTAGATTCCTCCTCTTTCAGCACTGCATTGTGGTGCAAGCAAAAGAAGCAAATCCTGTCTGGCTTCCTCTCCGGCCTTTATTCACCTCCCGTGTAGCTGTGAGTGTGTGAGCCTGCAGGGCCCCATGGAATTGCCTAGAAGTAGGCTGAATCGCTGCAAGGGCTGAACAGCAGTATCGGGCAGGCTCGGGCAACGCGCGGCCCGTTCGGGTTATCGCTTCTCGGCCTTTTGGCTAAGATCAAGTGTAGTATCTGTTCTTATCAGTTTAATATCTGATACGTCCCCTATCTGGGGACCATATATTAAATGGATTTTTAGAACAGGGAGATGGAAATAGAGCTTGCTCTGTCCACTCCACGCATTGACCTGGTATTGCAGTATTTCCAGGACCGGTGCACCCTTTCCTTATGTGTTGACTAAAAGCAGATTCCAAAAGTGTTTTTTGTCTTTGCTATTGTTTCTGTCTTTCTGAAGGGATCTCCCCTTTTAATCCCATTATTTCAACACCTGTTGGACAATGCATGAGTGATAATGAGCTCATTGATTAAATGCAATTAATGAATAGATTGCCACCTCTTGTTGTGTGTCGTCTGTGTTTCTGTGTTTCCGGCATTTCACATTGGAACACCTCATTCACCTTCCTTGTCTTCTCTCCGCCCTCCCTTTTAGGTAAGTTAAAGAGCTGCACCTGAGCCAGCCACTGATTGATTGATTGATTGATTGATTGATTGATTGATTGATTGATTGATTGATTGATTGATTGATTGATGCAGCACAACAGTCAAATAGTGGAGTGGAGTAGGGGAACAGCAAACAGCCAATAAAGCAGCCCGCCCGCTCGCCTGCCCGCCACAATGGACCTACCTGTGTACACTAGATGGATGTGATGGAATGTACTGTCGTCCCTACATTTCAAGAAGAAGTAAGAATTGCAGTTGCAACAAAGCCTTGCTTGCCTACAAAGAGAGCAGCAATTTGGATTTGTTACTATGTTACCTAGAAGAATAACAAACTGTGCAAGGATGGAGGTTGTAGGAGCAAGGAGAAGTTGTCTGTAAAGTTGGTGGATGCCTATTTTCCATTTTGCAGTCCCTTGTCTCCCTCTTGTGGCCTCCTGGAGGCAACTAGCTGTGCAAAAAAAAGACAGCCTGGCGGCCGGCTGTTGCAGTGTTGCCCTCTCAGGCAACACTGAGTGACTGACTGAGCCTCACCGTCTTATATAAAGTTCAGACGGAACTTTGCACGTGTCATAGTGGAGCCCTCAGGATTCCAGAGCCAGCTTTCTGACATCATAATGGGGCCTCAGAGATAAAAGCCTGGGCCCAGGCAGTGTTGGTCAGTGCTGCTCAGCAGGCAGCACTGGACTGGACTGGATTACAGCTGATACAAGGTGTGAAGGAACAAGGGGTGGCTGTGGGCATGCACTTGCTGCCGCTGCCAGTGTTTATCTGCATGGCAGCAGGGCATTTGGGCGTTGCCAGGAAGGCGTTTTTATGTAGATTCCTCCTCTTTCAGCACTGCATTGTGGTGCAAGCAAAAGAAGCAAATCCTGTCTGGCTTCCTCTCCGGCCTTTATTCACCTCCCGTGTAGCTGTGAGTGTGTGAGCCTGCAGGGCCCCATGGAATTGCCTAGAAGTAGGCTGAATCGCTGCAAGGGCTGAACAGCAGTATCGGGCAGGCTCGGGCAACGCGCGGCCCGTTCGGGTTATCGCTTCTCGGCCTTTTGGCTAAGATCAAGTGTAGTATCTGTTCTTATCAGTTTAATATCTGATACGTCCCCTATCTGGGGACCATATATTAAATGGATTTTTAGAACAGGGAGATGGAAATAGAGCTTGCTCTGTCCACTCCACGCATTGACCTGGTATTGCAGTATTTCCAGGACCGGTGCACCCTTTCCTTATGTGTTGACTAAAAGCAGATTCCAAAAGTGTTTTTTGTCTTTGCTATTGTTTCTGTCTTTCTGAAGGGATCTCCCCTTTTAATCCCATTATTTCAACACCTGTTGGACAATGCATGAGTGATAATGAGCTCATTGATTAAATGCAATTAATGAATAGATTGCCACCTCTTGTTGTGTGTCGTCTGTGTTTCTGTGTTTCCGGCATTTCACATTGGAACACCTCATTCACCTTCCTTGTCTTCTCTCCGCCCTCCCTTTTAGGTAAGTTAAAGAGCTGCACCTGAGCCAGCCACTGATTGATTGATTGATTGATTGATTGATTGATTGATTGATTGATTGATTGATTGATTGATTGATTGATTGATTGATGCAGCACAACAGTCAAATAGTGGAGTGGAGTAGGGGAACAGCAAACAGCCAATAAAGCAGCCCGCCCGCTCGCCTGCCCGCCACAATGGACCTACCTGTGTACACTAGATGGATGTGATGGAATGTACTGTCGTCCCTACATTTCAAGAAGAAGTAAGAATTGCAGTTGCAACAAAGCCTTGCTTGCCTACAAAGAGAGCAGCAATTTGGATTTGTTACTATGTTACCTAGAAGAATAACAAACTGTGCAAGGATGGAGGTTGTAGGAGCAAGGAGAAGTTGTCTGTAAAGTTGGTGGATGCCTATTTTCCATTTTGCAGTCCCTTGTCTCCCTCTTGTGGCCTCCTGGAGGCAACTAGCTGTGCAAAAAAAAGACAGCCTGGCGGCCGGCTGTTGCAGTGTTGCCCTCTCAGGCAACACTGAGTGACTGACTGAGCCTCACCGTCTTATATAAAGTTCAGACGGAACTTTGCACGTGTCATAGTGGAGCCCTCAGGATTCCAGAGCCAGCTTTCTGACATCATAATGGGGCCTCAGAGATAAAAGCCTGGGCCCAGGCAGTGTTGGTCAGTGCTGCTCAGCAGGCAGCACTGGACTGGACTGGATTACAGCTGATACAAGGTGTGAAGGAACAAGGGGTGGCTGTGGGCTTGCACTTGCTGCCGCTGCCAGTGTTTATCTGCATGGCAGCAGGGCATTTGGGCGTTGCCAGGAAGGCGTTTTTATGTAGATTCCTCCTCTTTCAGCACTGCATTGTGGTGCAAGCAAAAGAAGCAAATCCTGTCTGGCTTCCTCTCCGGCCTTTATTCACCTCCCGTGTAGCTGTGAGTGTGTGAGCCTGCAGGGCCCCATGGAATTGCCTAGAAGTAGGCTGAATCGCTGCAAGGGCTGAACAGCAGTATCGGGCAGGCTCGGGCAACGCGCGGCCCGTTCGGGTTATCGCTTCTCGGCCTTTTGGCTAAGATCAAGTGTAGTATCTGTTCTTATCAGTTTAATATCTGATACGTCCCCTATCTGGGGACCATATATTAAATGGATTTTTAGAACAGGGAGATGGAAATAGAGCTTGCTCTGTCCACTCCACGCATTGACCTGGTATTGCAGTATTTCCAGGACCGGTGCACCCTTTCCTTATGTGTTGACTAAAAGCAGATTCCAAAAGTGTTTTTTGTCTTTGCTATTGTTTCTGTCTTTCTGAAGGGATCTCCCCTTTTAATCCCATTATTTCAACACCTGTTGGACAATGCATGAGTGATAATGAGCTCATTGATTAAATGCAATTAATGAATAGATTGCCACCTCTTGTTGTGTGTCGTCTGTGTTTCTGTGTTTCCGGCATTTCACATTGGAACACCTCATTCACCTTCCTTGTCTTCTCTCCGCCCTCCCTTTTAGGTAAGTTAAAGAGCTGCACCTGAGCCAGCCACTGATTGATTGATTGATTGATTGATTGATTGATTGATTGATTGATTGATGCAGCACAACAGTCAAATAGTGGAGTGGAGTAGGGGAACAGCAAACAGCCAATAAAGCAGCCCGCCCGCTCGCCTGCCCGCCACAATGGACCTACCTGTGTACACTAGATGGATGTGATGGAATGTACTGTCGTCCCTACATTTCAAGAAGAAGTAAGAATTGCAGTTGCAACAAAGCCTTGCTTGCCTACAAAGAGAGCAGCAATTTGGATTTGTTACTATGTTACCTAGAAGAATAACAAACTGTGCAAGGATGGAGGTTGTAGGAGCAAGGAGAAGTTGTCTGTAAAGTTGGTGGATGCCTATTTTCCATTTTGCAGTCCCTTGTCTCCCTCTTGTGGCCTCCTGGAGGCAACTAGCTGTGCAAAAAAAAGACAGCCTGGCGGCCGGCTGTTGCAGTGTTGCCCTCTCAGGCAACACTGAGTGACTGACTGAGCCTCACCGTCTTATATAAAGTTCAGACGGAACTTTGCACGTGTCATAGTGGAGCCCTCAGGATTCCAGAGCCAGCTTTCTGACATCATAATGGGGCCTCAGAGATAAAAGCCTGGGCCCAGGCAGTGTTGGTCAGTGCTGCTCAGCAGGCAGCACTGGACTGGACTGGATTACAGCTGATACAAGGTGTGAAGGAACAAGGGGTGGCTGTGGGCATGCACTTGCTGCCGCTGCCAGTGTTTATCTGCATGGCAGCAGGGCATTTGGGCGTTGCCAGGAAGGCGTTTTTATGTAGATTCCTCCTCTTTCAGCACTGCATTGTGGTGCAAGCAAAAGAAGCAAATCCTGTCTGGCTTCCTCTCCGGCCTTTATTCACCTCCCGTGTAGCTGTGAGTGTGTGAGCCTGCAGGGCCCCATGGAATTGCCTAGAAGTAGGCTGAATCGCTGCAAGGGCTGAACAGCAGTATCGGGCAGGCTCGGGCAACGCGCGGCCCGTTCGGGTTATCGCTTCTCGGCCTTTTGGCTAAGATCAAGTGTAGTATCTGTTCTTATCAGTTTAATATCTGATACGTCCCCTATCTGGGGACCATATATTAAATGGATTTTTAGAACAGGGAGATGGAAATAGAGCTTGCTCTGTCCACTCCACGCATTGACCTGGTATTGCAGTATTTCCAGGACCGGTGCACCCTTTCCTTATGTGTTGACTAAAAGCAGATTCCAAAAGTGTTTTTTGTCTTTGCTATTGTTTCTGTCTTTCTGAAGGGATCTCCCCTTTTAATCCCATTATTTCAACACCTGTTGGACAATGCATGAGTGATAATGAGCTCATTGATTAAATGCAATTAATGAATAGATTGCCACCTCTTGTTGTGTGTCGTCTGTGTTTCTGTGTTTCCGGCATTTCACATTGGAACACCTCATTCACCTTCCTTGTCTTCTCTCCGCCCTCCCTTTTAGGTAAGTTAAAGAGCTGCACCTGAGCCAGCCACTGATTGATTGATTGATTGATTGATTGATTGATTGATTGATTGATTGATTGATTGATTGATTGATGCAGCACAACAGTCAAATAGTGGAGTGGAGTAGGGGAACAGCAAACAGCCAATAAAGCAGCCCGCCCGCTCGCCTGCCCGCCACAATGGACCTACCTGTGTACACTAGATGGATGTGATGGAATGTACTGTCGTCCCTACATTTCAAGAAGAAGTAAGAATTGCAGTTGCAACAAAGCCTTGCTTGCCTACAAAGAGAGCAGCAATTTGGATTTGTTACTATGTTACCTAGAAGAATAACAAACTGTGCAAGGATGGAGGTTGTAGGAGCAAGGAGAAGTTGTCTGTAAAGTTGGTGGATGCCTATTTTCCATTTTGCAGTCCCTTGTCTCCCTCTTGTGGCCTCCTGGAGGCAACTAGCTGTGCAAAAAAAAGACAGCCTGGCGGCCGGCTGTTGCAGTGTTGCCCTCTCAGGCAACACTGAGTGACTGACTGAGCCTCACCGTCTTATATAAAGTTCAGACGGAACTTTGCACGTGTCATAGTGGAGCCCTCAGGATTCCAGAGCCAGCTTTCTGACATCATAATGGGGCCTCAGAGATAAAAGCCTGGGCCCAGGCAGTGTTGGTCAGTGCTGCTCAGCAGGCAGCACTGGACTGGACTGGATTACAGCTGATACAAGGTGTGAAGGAACAAGGGGTGGCTGTGGGCATGCACTTGCTGCCGCTGCCAGTGTTTATCTGCATGGCAGCAGGGCATTTGGGCGTTGCCAGGAAGGCGTTTTTATGTAGATTCCTCCTCTTTCAGCACTGCATTGTGGTGCAAGCAAAAGAAGCAAATCCTGTCTGGCTTCCTCTCCGGCCTTTATTCACCTCCCGTGTAGCTGTGAGTGTGTGAGCCTGCAGGGCCCCATGGAATTGCCTAGAAGTAGGCTGAATCGCTGCAAGGGCTGAACAGCAGTATCGGGCAGGCTCGGGCAACGCGCGGCCCGTTCGGGTTATCGCTTCTCGGCCTTTTGGCTAAGATCAAGTGTAGTATCTGTTCTTATCAGTTTAATATCTGATACGTCCCCTATCTGGGGACCATATATTAAATGGATTTTTAGAACAGGGAGATGGAAATAGAGCTTGCTCTGTCCACTCCACGCATTGACCTGGTATTGCAGTATTTCCAGGACCGGTGCACCCTTTCCTTATGTGTTGACTAAAAGCAGATTCCAAAAGTGTTTTTTGTCTTTGCTATTGTTTCTGTCTTTCTGAAGGGATCTCCCCTTTTAATCCCATTATTTCAACACCTGTTGGACAATGCATGAGTGATAATGAGCTCATTGATTAAATGCAATTAATGAATAGATTGCCACCTCTTGTTGTGTGTCGTCTGTGTTTCTGTGTTTCCGGCATTTCACATTGGAACACCTCATTCACCTTCCTTGTCTTCTCTCCGCCCTCCCTTTTAGGTAAGTTAAAGAGCTGCACCTGAGCCAGCCACTGATTGATTGATTGATTGATTGATTGATTGATTGATTGATTGATTGATTGATGCAGCACAACAGTCAAATAGTGGAGTGGAGTAGGGGAACAGCAAACAGCCAATAAAGCAGCCCGCCCGCTCGCCTGCCCGCCACAATGGACCTACCTGTGTACACTAGATGGATGTGATGGAATGTACTGTCGTCCCTACATTTCAAGAAGAAGTAAGAATTGCAGATGTAACAAAGCCTTGCTTGCCTACAAAGAGAGCAGCAATTTGGATTTGTTACTATGTTACCTAGAAGAATAACAAACTGTGCAAGGATGGAGGTTGTAGGAGCAAGGAGAAGTTGTCTGTAAAGTTGGTGGATGCCTATTTTCCATTTTGCAGTCCCTTGTCTCCCTCTTGTGGCCTCCTGGAGGCAACTAGCTGTGCAAAAAAAAGACAGCCTGGCGGCCGGCTGTTGCAGTGTTGCCCTCTCAGGCAACACTGAGTGACTGACTGAGCCTCACCGTCTTATATAAAGTTCAGACGGAACTTTGCACGTGTCATAGTGGAGCCCTCAGGATTCCAGAGCCAGCTTTCTGACATCATAATGGGGCCTCAGAGATAAAAGCCTGGGCCCAGGCAGTGTTGGTCAGTGCTGCTCAGCAGGCAGCACTGGACTGGACTGGATTACAGCTGATACAAGGTGTGAAGGAACAAGGGGTGGCTGTGGGCATGCACTTGCTGCCGCTGCCAGTGTTTATCTGCATGGCAGCAGGGCATTTGGGCGTTGCCAGGAAGGCGTTTTTATGTAGATTCCTCCTCTTTCAGCACTGCATTGTGGTGCAAGCAAAAGAAGCAAATCCTGTCTGGCTTCCTCTCCGGCCTTTATTCACCTCCCGTGTAGCTGTGAGTGTGTGAGCCTGCAGGGCCCCATGGAATTGCCTAGAAGTAGGCTGAATCGCTGCAAGGGCTGAACAGCAGTATCGGGCAGGCTCGGGCAACGCGCGGCCCGTTCGGGTTATCGCTTCTCGGCCTTTTGGCTAAGATCAAGTGTAGTATCTGTTCTTATCAGTTTAATATCTGATACGTCCCCTATCTGGGGACCATATATTAAATGGATTTTTAGAACAGGGAGATGGAAATAGAGCTTGCTCTGTCCACTCCACGCATTGACCTGGTATTGCAGTATTTCCAGGACCGGTGCACCCTTTCCTTATGTGTTGACTAAAAGCAGATTCCAAAAGTGTTTTTTGTCTTTGCTATTGTTTCTGTCTTTCTGAAGGGATCTCCCCTTTTAATCCCATTATTTCAACACCTGTTGGACAATGCATGAGTGATAATGAGCTCATTGATTAAATGCAATTAATGAATAGATTGCCACCTCTTGTTGTGTGTCGTCTGTGTTTCTGTGTTTCCGGCATTTCACATTGGAACACCTCATTCACCTTCCTTGTCTTCTCTCCGCCCTCCCTTTTAGGTAAGTTAAAGAGCTGCACCTGAGCCAGCCACTGATTGATTGATTGATTGATTGATTGATTGATTGATTGATTGATTGATTGATTGATTGATGCAGCACAACAGTCAAATAGTGGAGTGGAGTAGGGGAACAGCAAACAGCCAATAAAGCAGCCCGCCCGCTCGCCTGCCCGCCACAATGGACCTACCTGTGTACACTAGATGGATGTGATGGAATGTACTGTCGTCCCTACATTTCAAGAAGAAGTAAGAATTGCAGTTGCAACAAAGCCTTGCTTGCCTACAAAGAGAGCAGCAATTTGGATTTGTTACTATGTTACCTAGAAGAATAACAAACTGTGCAAGGATGGAGGTTGTAGGAGCAAGGAGAAGTTGTCTGTAAAGTTGGTGGATGCCTATTTTCCATTTTGCAGTCCCTTGTCTCCCTCTTGTGGCCTCCTGGAGGCAACTAGCTGTGCAAAAAAAAGACAGCCTGGCGGCCGGCTGTTGCAGTGTTGCCCTCTCAGGCAACACTGAGTGACTGACTGAGCCTCACCGTCTTATATAAAGTTCAGACGGAACTTTGCACGTGTCATAGTGGAGCCCTCAGGATTCCAGAGCCAGCTTTCTGACATCATAATGGGGCCTCAGAGATAAAAGCCTGGGCCCAGGCAGTGTTGGTCAGTGCTGCTCAGCAGGCAGCACTGGACTGGACTGGATTACAGCTGATACAAGGTGTGAAGGAACAAGGGGTGCCTGTGGGCATGCACTTGCTGCCGCTGCCAGTGTTTATCTGCATGGCAGCAGGGCATTTGGGCGTTGCCAGGAAGGCGTTTTTATGTAGATTCCTCCTCTTTCAGCACTGCATTGTGGTGCAAGCAAAAGAAGCAAATCCTGTCTGGCTTCCTCTCCGGCCTTTATTCACCTCCCGTGTAGCTGTGAGTGTGTGAGCCTGCAGGGCCCCATGGAATTGCCTAGAAGTAGGCTGAATCGCTGCAAGGGCTGAACAGCAGTATCGGGCAGGCTCGGGCAACGCGCGGCCCGTTCGGGTTATCGCTTCTCGGCCTTTTGGCTAAGATCAAGTGTAGTATCTGTTCTTATCAGTTTAATATCTGATACGTCCCCTATCTGGGGACCATATATTAAATGGATTTTTAGAACAGGGAGATGGAAATAGAGCTTGCTCTGTCCACTCCACGCATTGACCTGGTATTGCAGTATTTCCAGGACCGGTGCACCCTTTCCTTATGTGTTGACTAAAAGCAGATTCCAAAAGTGTTTTTTGTCTTTGCTATTGTTTCTGTCTTTCTGAAGGGATCTCCCCTTTTAATCCCATTATTTCAACACCTGTTGGACAATGCATGAGTGATAATGAGCTCATTGATTAAATGCAATTAATGAATAGATTGCCACCTCTTGTTGTGTGTCGTCTGTGTTTCTGTGTTTCCGGCATTTCACATTGGAACACCTCATTCACCTTCCTTGTCTTCTCTCCGCCCTCCATTTTAGGTAAGTTAAAGAGCTGCACCTGAGCCAGCCACTGATTGATTGATTGATTGATTGATTGATTGATTGATTGATTGCAGCACAACAGTCAAATAGTGGAGTGGAGTAGGGGAACAGCAAACAGCCAATAAAGCAGCCCGCCCGCTCGCCTGCCCGCCACAATGGACCTACCTGTGTACACTAGATGGATGTGATGGAATGTACTGTCGTCCCTACATTTCAAGAAGAAGTAAGAATTGCAGTTGCAACAAAGCCTTGCTTGCCTACAAAGAGAGCAGCAATTTGGATTTGTTACTATGTTACCTAGAAGAATAACAAACTGTGCAAGGATGGAGGTTGTAGGAGCAAGGAGAAGTTGTCTGTAAAGTTGGTGGATGCCTATTTTCCATTTTGCAGTCCCTTGTCTCCCTCTTGTGGCCTCCTGGAGGCAACTAGCTGTGCAAAAAAAAGACAGCCTGGCGGCCGGCTGTTGCAGTGTTGCCCTCTCAGGCAACACTGAGTGACTGACTGAGCCTCACCGTCTTATATAAAGTTCAGACGGAACTTTGCACGTGTCATAGTGGAGCCCTCAGGATTCCAGAGCCAGCTTTCTGACATCATAATGGGGCCTCAGAGATAAAAGCCTGGGCCCAGGCAGTGTTGGTCAGTGCTGCTCAGCAGGCAGCACTGGACTGGACTGGATTACAGCTGATACAAGGTGTGAAGGAACAAGGGGTGGCTGTGGGCATGCACTTGCTGCCGCTGCCAGTGTTTATCTGCATGGCAGCAGGGCATTTGGGCGTTGCCAGGAAGGCGTTTTTATGTAGATTCCTCCTCTTTCAGCACTGCATTGTGGTGCAAGCAAAAGAAGCAAATCCTGTCTGGCTTCCTCTCCGGCCTTTATTCACCTCCCGTGTAGCTGTGAGTGTGTGAGCCTGCAGGGCCCCATGGAATTGCCTAGAAGTAGGCTGAATCGCTGCAAGGGCTGAACAGCAGTATCGGGCAGGCTCGGGCAACGCGCGGCCCGTTCGGGTTATCGCTTCTCGGCCTTTTGGCTAAGATCAAGTGTAGTATCTGTTCTTATCAGTTTAATATCTGATACGTCCCCTATCTGGGGACCATATATTAAATGGATTTTTAGAACAGGGAGATGGAAATAGAGCTTGCTCTGTCCACTCCACGCATTGACCTGGTATTGCAGTATTTCCAGGACCGGTGCACCCTTTCCTTATGTGTTGACTAAAAGCAGATTCCAAAAGTGTTTTTTGTCTTTGCTATTGTTTCTGTCTTTCTGAAGGGATCTCCCCTTTTAATCCCATTATTTCAACACCTGTTGGACAATGCATGAGTGATAATGAGCTCATTGATTAAATGCAATTAATGAATAGATTGCCACCTCTTGTTGTGTGTCGTCTGTGTTTCTGTGTTTCCGGCATTTCACATTGGAACACCTCATTCACCTTCCTTGTCTTCTCTCCGCCCTCCCTTTTAGGTAAGTTAAAGAGCTGCACCTGAGCCAGCCACTGATTGATTGATTGATTGATTGATTGATTGATTGATTGATTGATTGATTGATTGATTGATTGCAGCACAACAGTCAAATAGTGGAGTGGAGTAGGGGAACAGCAAACAGCCAATAAAGCAGCCCGCCCGCTCGCCTGCCCGCCACAATGGACCTACCTGTGTACACTAGATGGATGTGATGGAATGTACTGTCGTCCCTACATTTCAAGAAGAAGTAAGAATTGCAGTTGCAACAAAGCCTTGCTTGCCTACAAAGAGAGCAGCAATTTGGATTTGTTACTATGTTACCTAGAAGAATAACAAACTGTGCAAGGATGGAGGTTGTAGGAGCAAGGAGAAGTTGTCTGTAAAGTTGGTGGATGCCTATTTTCCATTTTGCAGTCCCTTGTCTCCCTCTTGTGGCCTCCTGGAGGCAACTAGCTGTGCAAAAAAAAGACAGCCTGGCGGCCGGCTGTTGCAGTGTTGCCCTCTCAGGCAACACTGAGTGACTGACTGAGCCTCACCGTCTTATATAAAGTTCAGACGGAACTTTGCACGTGTCATAGTGGAGCCCTCAGGATTCCAGAGCCAGCTTTCTGACATCATAATGGGGCCTCAGAGATAAAAGCCTGGGCCCAGGCAGTGTTGGTCAGTGCTGCTCAGCAGGCAGCACTGGACTGGACTGGATTACAGCTGATACAAGGTGTGAAGGAACAAGGGGTGGCTGTGGGCATGCGCAGCAGGGAATTTGGGCGTTGCCAGGAAGGCGTTTTTATGTAGATTCCTCCTCTTTCAGCACTGCATTGTGGTGCAAGCAAAAGAAGCAAATCCTGTCTGGCTTCCTCTCCGGCCTTTATTCACCTCCCGTGTAGCTGTGAGTGTGTGAGCCTGCAGGGCCCCATGGAATTGCCTAGAAGTAGGCTGAATCGCTGCAAGGGCTGAACAGCAGTATCGGGCAGGCTCGGGCAACGCGCGGCCCGTTCGGGTTATCGCTTCTCGGCCTTTTGGCTAAGATCAAGTGTAGTATCTGTTCTTATCAGTTTAATATCTGATACGTCCCCTATCTGGGGACCATATATTAAATGGATTTTTAGAACAGGGAGATGGAAATAGAGCTTGCTCTGTCCACTCCACGCATTGACCTGGTATTGCAGTATTTCCAGGACCGGTGCACCCTTTCCTTATGTGTTGACTAAAAGCAGATTCCAAAAGTGTTTTTTGTCTTTGCTATTGTTTCTGTCTTTCTGAAGGGATCTCCCCTTTTAATCCCATTATTTCAACACCTGTTGGACAATGCATGAGTGATAATGAGCTCATTGATTAAATGCAATTAATGAATAGATTGCCACCTCTTGTTGTGTGTCGTCTGTGTTTCTGTGTTTCCGGCATTTCACATTGGAACACCTCATTCACCTTCCTTGTCTTCTCTCCGCCCTCCCTTTTAGGTAAGTTAAAGAGCTGCACCTGAGCCAGCCACTGATTGATTGATTGATTGATTGATTGATTGATTGATTGATGCAGCACAACAGTCAAATAGTGGAGTGGAGTAGGGGAACAGCAAACAGCCAATAAAGCAGCCCGCCCGCTCGCCTGCCCGCCACAATGGATCTACCTGTGTACACTAGATGGATGTGATGGAATGTACTGTCGTCCCTACATTTCAAGAAGAAGTAAGAATTGCAGTTGCAACAAAGCCTTGCTTGCCTACAAAGAGAGCAGCAATTTGGATTTGTTACTATGTTACCTAGAAGAATAACAAACTGTGCAAGGATGGAGGTTGTAGGAGCAAGGAGAAGTTGTCTGTAAAGTTGGTGGATGCCTATTTTCCATTTTGCAGTCCCTTGTCTCCCTCTTGTGGCTTCCTGGAGGCAACTAGCTGTGCAAAAAAAAGACAGCCTGGCGGCCGGCTGTTGCAGTGTTGCCCTCTCAGGCAACACTGAGTGACTGACTGAGCCTCACCGTCTTATATAAAGTTCAGACGGAACTTTGCACGTGTCATAGTGGAGCCCTCAGGATTCCAGAGCCAGCTTTCTGACATCATAATGGGGCCTCAGAGATAAAAGCCTGGGCCCAGGCAGTGTTGGTCAGTGCTGCTCAGCAGGCAGCACTGGACTGGACTGGATTACAGCTGATACAAGGTGTGAAGGAACAAGGGGTGGCTGTGGGCATGCACTTGCTGCCGCTGCCAGTGTTTATCTGCATGGCAGCAGGGCATTTGGGCGTTGCCAGGAAGGCGTTTTTATGTAGATTCCTCCTCTTTCAGCACTGCATTGTGGTGCAAGCAAAAGAAGCAAATCCTGTCTGGCTTCCTCTCCGGCCTTTATTCACCTCCCGTGTAGCTGTGAGTGTGTGAGCCTGCAGGGCCCCATGGAATTGCCTAGAAGTAGGCTGAATCGCTGCAAGGGCTGAACAGCAGTATCGGGCAGGCTCGGGCAACGCGCGGCCCGTTCGGGTTATCGCTTCTCGGCCTTTTGGCTAAGATCAAGTGTAGTATCTGTTCTTATCAGTTTAATATCTGATACGTCCCCTATCTGGGGACCATATATTAAATGGATTTTTAGAACAGGGAGATGGAAATAGAGCTTGCTCTGTCCACTCCACGCATTGACCTGGTATTGCAGTATTTCCAGGACCGGTGCACCCTTTCCTTATGTGTTGACTAAAAGCAGATTCCAAAAGTGTTTTTTGTCTTTGCTATTGTTTCTGTCTTTCTGAAGGGATCTCCCCTTTTAATCCCATTATTTCAACACCTGTTGGACAATGCATGAGTGATAATGAGCTCATTGATTAAATGCAATTAATGAATAGATTGCCACCTCTTGTTGTGTGTCGTCTGTGTTTCTGTGTTTCCGGCATTTCACATTGGAACACCTCATTCACCTTCCTTGTCTTCTCTCCGCCCTCCCTTTTAGGTAAGTTAAAGAGCTGCACCTGAGCCAGCCACTGATTGATTGATTGATTGATTAATTGATTGATTGATTGATTGATTGATGCAGCACAACAGTCAAATAGTGGAGTGGAGTAGGGGAACAGCAAACAGCCAATAAAGCAGCCCGCCCGCTCGCCTGCCCGCCACAATGGACCTACCTGTGTACACTAGATGGATGTGATGGAATGTACTGTCGTCCCTACATTTCAAGAAGAAGTAAGAATTGCAGTTGCAACAAAGCCTTGCTTGCCTACAAAGAGAGCAGCAATTTGGATTTGTTACTATGTTACCTAGAAGAATAACAAACTGTGCAAGGATGGAGGTTGTAGGAGCAAGGAGAAGTTGTCTGTAAAGTTGGTGGATGCCTATTTTCCATTTTGCAGTCCCTTGTCTCCCTCTTGTGGCCTCCTGGAGGCAACTAGCTGTGCAAAAAAAAGACAGCCTGGCGGCCGGCTGTTGCAGTGTTGCCCTCTCAGGCAACACTGAGTGACTGACTGAGCCTCACCGTCTTATATAAAGTTCAGACGGAACTTTGCACGTGTCATAGTGGAGCCCTCAGGATTCCAGAGCCAGCTTTCTGACATCATAATGGGGCCTCAGAGATAAAAGCCTGGGCCCAGGCAGTGTTGGTCAGTGCTGCTCAGCAGGCAGCACTGGACTGGACTGGATTACAGCTGATACAAGGTGTGAAGGAACAAGGGGTGGCTGTGGGCATGCACTTGCTGCCGCTGCCAGTGTTTATCTGCATGGCAGCAGGGCATTTGGGCGTTGCCAGGAAGGCGTTTTTATGTAGATTCCTCCTCTTTCAGCACTGCATTGTGGTGCAAGCAAAAGAAGCAAATCCTGTCTGGCTTCCTCTCCGGCCTTTATTCACCTCCCGTGTAGCTGTGAGTGTGTGAGCCTGCAGGGCCCCATGGAATTGCCTAGAAGTAGGCTGAATCGCTGCAAGGGCTGAACAGCAGTATCGGGCAGGCTCGGGCAACGCGCGGCCCGTTCGGGTTATCGCTTCTCGGCCTTTTGGCTAAGATCAAGTGTAGTATCTGTTCTTATCAGTTTAATATCTGATACGTCCCCTATCTGGGGACCATATATTAAATGGATTTTTAGAACAGGGAGATGGAAATAGAGCTTGCTCTGTCCACTCCACGCATTGACCTGGTATTGCAGTATTTCCAGGACCGGTGCACCCTTTCCTTATGTGTTGACTAAAAGCAGATTCCAAAAGTGTTTTTTGTCTTTGCTATTGTTTCTGTCTTTCTGAAGGGATCTCCCCTTTTAATCCCATTATTTCAACACCTGTTGGACAATGCATGAGTGATAATGAGCTCATTGATTAAATGCAATTAATGAATAGATTGCCACCTCTTGTTGTGTGTCGTCTGTGTTTCTGTGTTTCCGGCATTTCACATTGGAACACCTCATTCACCTTCCTTGTCTTCTCTCCGCCCTCCCTTTTAGGTAAGTTAAAGAGCTGCACCTGAGCCAGCCACTGATTGATTGATTGATTGATTGATTGATTGATTGATTGATTGATTGATGCAGCACAACAGTCAAATAGTGGAGTGGAGTAGGGGAACAGCAAACAGCCAATAAAGCAGCCCGCCCGCTCGCCTGCCCGCCACAATGGACCTACCTGTGTACACTAGATGGATGTGATGGAATGTAGTGTCGTCCCTACATTTCAAGAAGAAGTAAGAATTGCAGTTGCAACAAAGCCTTGCTTGCCTACAAAGAGAGCAGCAATTTGGATTTGTTACTATGTTACCTAGAAGAATAACAAACTGTGCAAGGATGGAGGTTGTAGGAGCAAGGAGAAGTTGTCTGTAAAGTTGGTGGATGCCTATTTTCCATTTTGCAGTCCCTTGTCTCCCTCTTGTGGCCTCCTGGAGGCAACTAGCTGTGCAAAAAAAAGACAGCCTGGCGGCCGGCTGTTGCAGTGTTGCCCTCTCAGGCAACACTGAGTGACTGACTGAGCCTCACCGTCTTATATAAAGTTCAGACGGAACTTTGCACGTGTCATAGTGGAGCCCTCAGGATTCCAGAGCCAGCTTTCTGACATCATAATGGGGCCTCAGAGATAAAAGCCTGGGCCCAGGCAGTGTTGGTCAGTGCTGCTCAGCAGGCAGCACTGGACTGGACTGGATTACAGCTGATACAAGGTGTGAAGGAACAAGGGGTGGCTGTGGGCATGCACTTGCTGCCGCTGCCAGTGTTTATCTGCATGGCAGCAGGGCATTTGGGCGTTGCCAGGAAGGCATTTTTATGTAGATTCCTCCTCTTTCAGCACTGCATTGTGGTGCAAGCAAAAGAAGCAAATCCTGTCTGGCTTCCTCTCCGGCCTTTATTCACCTCCCGTGTAGCTGTGAGTGTGTGAGCCTGCAGGGCCCCATGGAATTGCCTAGAAGTAGGCTGAATCGCTGCAAGGGCTGAACAGCAGTATCGGGCAGGCTCGGGCAACGCGCGGCCCGTTCGGGTTATCGCTTCTCGGCCTTTTGGCTAAGATCAAGTGTAGTATCTGTTCTTATCAGTTTAATATCTGATACGTCCCCTATCTGGGGACCATATATTAAATGGATTTTTAGAACAGGGAGATGGAAATAGAGCTTGCTCTGTCCACTCCACGCATTGACCTGGTATTGCAGTATTTCCAGGACCGGTGCACCCTTTCCTTATGTGTTGACTAAAAGCAGATTCCAAAAGTGTTTTTTGTCTTTGCTATTGTTTCTGTCTTTCTGAAGGGATCTCCCCTTTTAATCCCATTATTTCAACACCTGTTGGACAATGCATGAGTGATAATGAGCTCATTGATTAAATGCAATTAATGAATAGATTGCCACCTCTTGTTGTGTGTCGTCTGTGTTTCTGTGTTTCCGGCATTTCACATTGGAACACCTCATTCACCTTCCTTGTCTTCTCTCCGCCCTCCCTTTTAGGTAAGTTAAAGAGCTGCACCTGAGCCAGCCACTGATTGATTGATTGATTGATTGATTGATTGATTGATTGATTGATTGATGCAGCACAACAGTCAAATAGTGGAGTGGAGTAGGGGAACAGCAAACAGCCAATAAAGCAGCCCGCCCGCTCGCCTGCCCGCCACAATGGACCTACCTGTGTACACTAGATGGATGTGATGGAATGTACTGTCGTCCCTACATTTCAAGAAGAAGTAAGAATTGCAGTTGCAACAAAGCCTTGCTTGCCTACAAAGAGAGCAGCAATTTGGATTTGTTACTATGTTACCTAGAAGAATAACAAACTGTGCAAGGATGGAGGTTGTAGGAGCAAGGAGAAGTTGTCTGTAAAGTTGGTGGATGCCTATTTTCCATTTTGCAGTCCCTTGTCTCCCTCTTGTGGCCTCCTGGAGGCAACTAGCTGTGCAAAAAAAAGACAGCCTGGCGGCCGGCTGTTGCAGTGTTGCCCTCTCAGGCAACACTGAGTGACTGACTGAGCCTCACCGTCTTATATAAAGTTCAGACGGAACTTTGCACGTGTCATAGTGGAGCCCTCAGGATTCCAGAGCCAGCTTTCTGACATCATAATGGGGCCTCAGAGATAAAAGCCTGGGCCCAGGCAGTGTTGGTCAGTGCTGCTCAGCAGGCAGCACTGGACTGGACTGGATTACAGCTGATACAAGGTGTGAAGGAACAAGGGGTAGCTGTGGGCATGCACTTGCTGCCGCTGCCAGTGTTTATCTGCATGGCAGCAGGGCATTTGGGCGTTGCCAGGAAGGCGTTTTTATGTAGATTCCTCCTCTTTCAGCACTGCATTGTGGTGCAAGCAAAAGAAGCAAATCCTGTCTGGCTTCCTCTCCGGCCTTTATTCACCTCCCGTGTAGCTGTGAGTGTGTGAGCCTGCAGGGCCCCATGGAATTGCCTAGAAGTAGGCTGAATCGCTGCAAGGGCTGAACAGCAGTATCGGGCAGGCTCGGGCAACGCGCGGCCCTTTCGGGTTATCGCTTCTCGGCCTTTTGGCTAAGATCAAGTGTAGTATCTGTTCTTATCAGTTTAATATCTGATACGTCCCCTATCTGGGGACCATATATTAAATGGATTTTTAGAACAGGGAGATGGAAATAGAGCTTGCTCTGTCCACTCCACGCATTGACCTGGTATTGCAGTATTTCCAGGACCGGTGCACCCTTTCCTTATGTGTTGACTAAAAGCAGATTCCAAAAGTGTTTTTTGTCTTTGCTATTGTTTCTGTCTTTCTGAAGGGATCTCCCCTTTTAATCCCATTATTTCAACACCTGTTGGACAATGCATGAGTGATAATGAGCTCATTGATTAAATGCAATTAATGAATAGATTGCCACCTCTTGTTGTGTGTCGTCTGTGTTTCTGTGTTTCCGGCATTTCACATTGGAACACCTCATTCACCTTCCTTGTCTTCTCTCCGCCCTCCCTTTTAGGTAAGTTAAAGAGCTGCACCTGAGCCAGCCACTGATTGATTGATTGATTGATTGATTGATTGATTGATTGATTGATTGATTGATTGATTGATTGATGCAGCACAACAGTCAAATAGTGGAGTGGAGTAGGGGAACAGCAAACAGCCAATAAAGCAGCCCGCCCGCTCGCCTGCCCGCCACAATGGACCTACCTGTGTACACTAGATGGATGTGATGGAATGTACTGTCGTCCCTACATTTCAAGAAGAAGTAAGAATTGCAGTTGCAACAAAGCCTTGCTTGCCTACAAAGAGAGCAGCAATTTGGATTTGTTACTATGTTACCTAGAAGAATAACAAACTGTGCAAGGATGGAGGTTGTAGGAGCAAGGAGAAGTTGTCTGTAAAGTTGGTGGATGCCTATTTTCCATTTTGCAGTCCCTTGTCTCCCTCTTGTGGCCTCCTGGAGGCAACTAGCTGTGCAAAAAAAAGACAGCCTGGCGGCCGGCTGTTGCAGTGTTGCCCTCTCAGGCAACACTGAGTGACTGACTGAGCCTCACCGTCTTATATAAAGTTCAGACGGAACTTTGCACGTGTCATAGTGGAGCCCTCAGGATTCCAGAGCCAGCTTTCTGACATCATAATGGGGCCTCAGAGATAAAAGCCTGGGCCCAGGCAGTGTTGGTCAGTGCTGCTCAGCAGGCAGCACTGGACTGGACTGGATTACAGCTGATACAAGGTGTGAAGGAACAAGGGGTGGCTGTGGGCATGCACTTGCTGCCGCTGCCAGTGTTTATCTGCATGGCAGCAGGGCATTTGGGCGTTGCCAGGAAGGCGTTTTTATGTAGATTCCTCCTCTTTCAGCACTGCATTGTGGTGCAAGCAAAAGAAGCAAATCCTGTCTGGCTTCCTCTCCGGCCTTTATTCACCTCCCGTGTAGCTGTGAGTGTGTGAGCCTGCAGGGCCCCATGGAATTGCCTAGAAGTAGGCTGAATCGCTGCAAGGGCTGAACAGCAGTATCGGGCAGGCTCGGGCAACGCGCGGCCCGTTCGGGTTATCGCTTCTCGGCCTTTTGGCTAAGATCAAGTGTAGTATCTGTTCTTATCAGTTTAATATCTGATACGTCCCCTATCTGGGGACCATATATTAAATGGATTTTTAGAACAGGGAGATGGAAATAGAGCTTGCTCTGTCCACTCCACGCATTGACCTGGTATTGCAGTATTTCCAGGACCGGTGCACCCTTTCCTTATGTGTTGACTAAAAGCAGATTCCAAAAGTGTTTTTTGTCTTTGCTATTGTTTCTGTCTTTCTGAAGGGATCTCCCCTTTTAATCCCATTATTTCAACACCTGTTGGACAATGCATGAGTGATAATGAGCTCATTGATTAAATGCAATTAATGAATAGATTGCCACTAGAGATGAGCGAACCGGGACAACCGAACCCGGTTTCGGTCCGAACTTCCGGTAAAGTTCGGTTCGCAGCGAATCCGAACTTCACCGGGTTCGGCCGAACCCGTTTTGACCGAACCCGGTCAAAAACATTATACAAATCGGCAGCCACTTATCTCTATCAATCACTGATAGAGAAAAGAGGCTGCTGATTAAAAATAAAATAAAAAGCATTTCATACGTACCCGGTCGTTGTCTTGTTAACGAGTCCCTCTTCTTCCTCCAGTCCGACCTTTTCTGACGCGGCAGCCTGTGATTGGCTGCAGAGGCCTCTGCAGCCTGTGATTGGCTGCAGAGGCCGCGGCAGCCTGTGATTGGCTGCAGCGCTCACAAGGCTGCATCGTCATCAAGGAATGTCGGGCCGGATGTCGAGAGGGACGCGTCACCAAGGCAACGGCCAGGAGACCGGACTGGAGGAAGCAGAAAGTTCTCGGTAAGTATGAACGTCTTTTTTTTTACAGGTACTGTGATCGGTAGTCACTGTCCAGGGTACTGAAACAGTTACTGCCGATCAGTTAACTCTTTCAGCACCCTGAACAGTGACTATTTAGTGTATGTGCACACACACTAATTACGTCCGTAAATGACGGACGTATTTCGGCCGCAAGTACCGGACCGAACACAGTGCAGGGAGCCGGGCTCCTAGCATCATACTTATGTACGATGCTAGGAGTCCCTGCCTCTCTGCAGGACAACTGTCCCGTACTGTAATCATGTTTTCAGTACGGGACAGTAGTTCCACGGAGAGGCAGGGACTCCTAGCATCGTACATAAATATGATGCTAGGAGCCCGGCTCCCTGCAGGGTGTTCGGTCCGGTACTTGCGGCCGAAATACGTCCGTCAATTACGGACGTAATTAGTGTGTGTGCACATACCCTTACTGACGTCACCTAGCAACGCTGCCGTAATGATGGGTGCACACATGTAGCCACCCGTCATTACGGGGCCTCATGCACACGAGTCGACCATAAAAACACCCGTTATCACGGGTCGTAATTACGACCCGAAATAGCGGGCCCATAGACTTCTGTTAGCCACGGGTACCTTCCCGTTTTCTCACGGGAAGGTGCCCGTGCCGTTAAAAAGATAGAACATGTTCTATTTTTTTATTTTACGGGCCGTGCTCGTAATTACGACTCGTAACTACGAGCACGGCCGGCCGGCCACGGGCAGCCGGCCGCTTTTGCGAACCGTGCTGTCATTATAATTATAGCAGCACGGCCCGTAAAATAGAAAAATAGAACATGTTCTATTTTTTTAACGGCACGGGCACCTTCCCGTGAGAATACGGAAAGGTACCCGTGGGTAACAGAAGTCTATGAGCCCGTTATTGCGGGTCGTAATTACGACCCGCAATAACGGGTGTTTTTACGGTCGTGTGCATGATGGGAGCACGGCTCGGAAAAACGAACGGCTGCCCGTGCTCATCTCCTGAAATACTCTGTGCTGCCTTAAACTCTGTGGACAGGTCAGGATCCTGTTTCTTTTAAATGCTGCTAGGGAACCCGCTCGATCCACTATATAAGGCTACGCTACAGTACAGCATTTAAAAGAAACAGGATCCTGACCTGTCCACAGAGTTTAAGGCAGCACAGAGTATTTCAGGAGATGAGCGTGCAGATTCAGTGCTGTTGTGAACTCTGCTCTTACCATTACGTAGCTCTCAGTCTGTTATCTCTCCTCCACTCCTGTCCTCAAGAACACCTTCACATGATTGCCAAGTCACCACGTAATGGTAAGAGCAGAGTTCACAGCAGCACAGAGTATTTCAGGAGATGAGCGTGCGGATCTTGTGCGTGGTGGTGACTTGCCAATCATGTGAACGTGTTATAGAGGACAGGAGTGGAGGAGATGTAACAGACTGAGCTACGTAATGGTAAGAACAGAGTTCACAGCAGCACAGAGTATTTCAGGAGAGGAGCGTGCAGATTCAGTGCTGCTGTGAACTCTGCTCTTACCATTACGTAGCTCAGTCTGTTACCTCTCCTCCACTCCTGTCCTCAATAACACCTTCACATGATTGGCAAGTCACCACCCCGCACAAGATCCGCACGCTCATCTCCTGAAATACTCTGTGCTGCTGTGAACTCTGCTCTTACCATTACGTGGTGACTTGCCAATCATGTGAAGGTGTTCTGGAGGACAGGAGTGGAGGAGAGGTAACAGACTGAGAGCTACGTAATGGTAAGAGCAGAGTTCGCAGCAGCACTGAATCTGCACGCTCATCTCCTGAAATACTCTGTGCTGCCTTAAACTCTATGGACAGGTCAGGATCCTGTTTCTTTTAAATGCTGCACTGTAGCGCAGCCTTATATAGTGGATCGAGCGGGTTCCCCAGCAGCATTTAAAAGAAACCGTGTTTGTGTATGTGTGTTTGTGTATATATGTGTGTTTGGGTATGTGACTTTGTCTGTTTTTGTTTTTATATGTGTGTGTGTATATATGGGTGTGTTTGTGTATATGTGTTTTGTGTATATGTTTGTGTATATATGGGTGTATTTGTGTATATGTTTGTGTGTAGATGTTTGTGTGTGTTTTTGTATATGTGTATATGTGTGTATATGGGTGTGTGTTTGTGTGTATATATGGGTGTGTTTGTGTATATGTGTTTGTGTATATGTGTGTTTGGGTATGTGTGTTTTTGTTTGTATATGTGTTTGTGTATATGTGTTCGTGTATGTGTGTATAACTGTGTGTGTGTGTGTGTGTGTGTGTGTTTGGATATGTGTGAGTTCGTGTATATGTGTTTGTCTGTTTATGTGTGTGTGTATATCTTGTTGTGTTTGTGTATATATGTGTGTCTGTGTATGGTTGTTTGTTTGTGTGTGCGTGTATATATGTGTGTAGGAGAGTAGAAGTATTGGTATTGTTCACATTGATAACTGTTTTTTTATGTTGTTGCAGATTTTGATGTACCGATTGGACTACATCTACGATTCGTTGGACTACTGCGTAGATCTGCGTTTTTTCAAATTTTAATAAAATGGTTAACGAGGGTTTTGTTGGGGATTTCTTATTTCAATAAAAAAGAATTGTCTTTGTGTTTTTTTTTCAAACTTTATTAGTGCCTAGATAATGGCAGTTGGCTGATTGACAGCGTCCATTATTAAGGCGGTACTTAGTGTTAGCCGGTGCAGAGGCTAGCACTAACCACCCATTATTACCCCGGTACCCACCACCACCAGGGGTGCCGGGAAGAGCTTGGTACGATCCAGTACCCGACCATCTGTTGTGATGGTCGGGTACTGGGGCGGCCGTAGGCTGGTATTATGAGGCTGGGAAGGGCCAAAATCAGTGGACCTTCCCACCCTTGTAATGCTAGGCTGCTGCTGCTGTGTTGTATCGGGCTGGTTATAAAAATGGGGGGGACCCCCACGTCGTTTTTTTTTTGGAATTTAACAAATTTAGCAATAGACGGGTCCCCCACATTTTTAATAACCAGCCATATACAAGGCCGCAGCAGTCTGGCATTACATGGGTGGGAAGGGCCACTGGTTTTGTCCATTCCCAGGCTAATAACACTGTGTTGTATGTGGCTGGTTATGATAAATTGGGTGGAACCCCATGTCTTTTTAAAAAAAAAAAATGTAAATAAATAAATAATTTAAAAAAATGACGTGGGGTCCCCCCCACTTTTATAACCAGCCAGATACAACGCAGCAGCAGCAGCCTAGCATTACAAGGGTGGGAAGGTCCACTGTTTTTGGCCCTTCCCAGCCTCATAATACCAGCCTGCGGCCGCCCCAGAGCCCGACCATCACAACAGATGGTCGGGTACTGGATCGTACCTGGCTCTTCCCGGCACCCCTGGTGGTTTTGGGTACCGGGGTAATAATGGTGGTTAGTGTTAGCCTCTGCACCGGCTAACACTAAGCCTCGCATTAGTAATGGATGTTGTCACTCAGACAGCGGCCATTACTAAAGTGGTAATAATAAAATTTGAAAAGAAAAAGACAAAGATATAGATAAAATATTTTATTGAAATAAAGCACCCCCAACACAACCCTCATTAACCATTTTATTGTAGAAAAAAAACCGTCATCGAAGTAGTCCTCGAAACCGACGTAGTCCAAACACCAAACCTGTAAAAAAATAAAATAATGAAATAAAACATGTCGTAGGCTTAGATTCAGTTTAATGTGTGATACTGACTGTTATACCATGTATAGAAGCCTGCCGTGAAGTTGACTTAGATACAGGGCGCCAGCAGACAGTATCATACATGGCCATACATACATACATATATACAAATATACATACATATATACAAACATACATACATACATATATACAAGCATGCACATATATACATGCAAATATACATACATGCAAACATACACACATATATACATGCAAACTATCATACATACATGCATACACACACACACATGAAAACATACATACAAACAAACATGCAAAGATACATAATACATATATACAAGCATGCACAAATATACATGCAAACATAAATACATGCACATATATATATATAAACATACATGCAAACATACATGCAAAAATAAAAACATGCAAACATACATACATGCACATATATACATACATACATGACAACATACATACAAACATACATGACAACATACATACATGCAAACATACATACATGCAAACATACATACACACATGCAAACATATATACATGCAAATATACATACAAACATGCACATGTATACATACATGCCAACATACATGCAAACATACATGCACATATATACATACATACATGACAACATACATACATGCAAATATACATACATACATACACACATGCACATACATGCCAACATACATGCACATATATACATACATACATACATGACAACATACATACATACATATATATATATACACACATGCAAATATACATACAAACATGCATACATACATGCAAACATACATTCATGCAAACATACATGCAAACATACATACATACAAATATACATACACACATGCACATATATACATACATGACAACATACATACATACATACATGACAACATACATGCAAAAATACATACATGCAAACATACATACATACATACATGCAAATATACATACAAACATGCACATATATACATACATGCCAACATACATGCAAACATACATGCACAGATATACATACATACATGACAACATACATACATACATACATACATGACAACATGCAAACATACATTCATGCAAACATACATTCATGCAAACATACATACATACATACATACATACATACAAACATACATTCATGCAAACATACATACATGCAAACATACATACATACATGCAAATATATACATGCAAATATACATACACACATGCACATATATACATACATGCAAACATACATGCACATATATACATACATACATACATGACAACATACAACATACATACATACATGCCAACATACATACATGCCAAAAAATAATAATAATACGTTCATACTTACTTTCCTCCTGTCCGGCCTCCAGCGATGACGTTTCATTCATGTCGCCGCTGCAGCCTGTGATTGGCTGCAGAGGCGGTCACGTGGGATGAAGCGTCATCCTGACGTACGTGACCGCCACTACAGCCTGTGATTGGCTGCAGCGGCGAAAGGGATGAAACGTCATCGCTGGAGGCCGGACAGGAGGAAAGTAAGTACGAACGTATAATTTTTATTTTTTTATTACATTTAAATGGTATTTTCCGCGCGCCGAGCATGTACTGTGAAGGTTGCTGAAAGAGTTAGTGCAGCCCATTAACTCTATCAGCACCCTGGACAGTAGCATGCTCGGCGCACGTAAGTGACAGGTTCGGTCAGAACTAGTTCGGTCCGAACCGAACTTTTTTGTGAAATTCGGCGAACTAGCCGAACCGAACTTTTGATAAGTTCGCTCATCTCTAATTGCCACCTCTTGTTGTGTGTCGTCTGTGTTTCTGTGTTTCCGGCATTTCACATTGGAACACCTCATTCACCTTCCTTGTCTTCTCTCCGCCCTCCCTTTTAGGTAAGTTAAAGAGCTGCACCTGAGCCAGCCACTGATTGATTGATTGATTGATTGATTGATTGATTGATTGATTGATTGATGCAGCACAACAGTCAAATAGTGGAGTGGAGTAGGGGAACAGCAAACAGCCAATAAAGCAGCCCGCCCGCTCGCCTGCCCGCCACAATGGACCTACCTGTGTACACTAGATGGATGTGATGGAATGTACTGTCGTCCCTACATTTCAAGAAGAAGTAAGAATTGCAGTTGCAACAAAGCCTTGCTTGCCTACAAAGAGAGCAGCAATTTGGATTTGTTACTATGTTACCTAGAAGAATAACAAACTGTGCAAGGATGGAGGTTGTAGGAGCAAGGAGAAGTTGTCTGTAAAGTTGGTGGATGCCTATTTTCCATTTTGCAGTCCCTTGTCTCCCTCTTGTGGCCTCCTGGAGGCAACTAGCTGTGCAAAAAAAAGACAGCCTGGCGGCCGGCTGTTGCAGTGTTGCCCTCTCAGGCAACACTGAGTGACTGACTGAGCCTCACCGTCTTATATAAAGTTCAGACGGAACTTTGCACGTGTCATAGTGGAGCCCTCAGGATTCCAGAGCCAGCTTTCTGACATCATAATGGGGCCTCAGAGATAAAAGCCTGGGCCCAGGCAGTGTTGGTCAGTGCTGCTCAGCAGGCAGCACTGGACTGGACTGGATTACAGCTGATACAAGGTGTGAAGGAACAAGGGGTGGCTGTGGGCATGCACTTGCTGCCGCTGCCAGTGTTTATCTGCATGGCAGCAGGGCATTTGGGCGTTGCCAGGAAGGCGTTTTTATGTAGATTCCTCCTCTTTCAGCACTGCATTGTGGTGCAAGCAAAAGAAGCAAATCCTGTCTGGCTTCCTCTCCGGCCTTTATTCACCTCCCGTGTAGCTGTGAGTGTGTGAGCCTGCAGGGCCCCATGGAATTGCCTAGAAGTAGGCTGAATCGCTGCAAGGGCTGAACAGCAGTATCGGGCAGGCTCGGGCAACGCGCGGCCCGTTCGGGTTATCGCTTCTCGGCCTTTTGGCTAAGATCAAGTGTAGTATCTGTTCTTATCAGTTTAATATCTGATACGTCCCCTATCTGGGGACCATATATTAAATGGATTTTTAGAACAGGGAGATGGAAATAGAGCTTGCTCTGTCCACTCCACGCATTGACCTGGTATTGCAGTATTTCCAGGACCGGTGCACCCTTTCCTTATGTGTTGACTAAAAGCAGATTCCAAAAGTGTTTTTTGTCTTTGCTATTGTTTCTGTCTTTCTGAAGGGATCTCCCCTTTTAATCCCATTATTTCAACACCTGTTGGACAATGCATGAGTGATAATGAGCTCATTGATTAAATGCAATTAATGAATAGATTGCCACCTCTTGTTGTGTGTCGTCTGTGTTTCTGTGTTTCCGGCATTTCACATTGGAACACCTCATTCACCTTCCTTGTCTTCTCTCCGCCCTCCCTTTTAGGTAAGTTAAAGAGCTGCACCTGAGCCAGCCACTGATTGATTGATTGATTGATTGATTGATTGATTGATTGATTGATTGATTGATTGATTGATTGATGCAGCACAACAGTCAAATAGTGGAGTGGAGTAGGGGAACAGCAAACAGCCAATAAAGCAGCCCGCCCGCTCGCCTGCCCGCCACAATGGACCTACCTGTGTACACTAGATGGATGTGATGGAATGTACTGTCGTCCCTACATTTCAAGAAGAAGTAAGAATTGCAGTTGCAACAAAGCCTTGCTTGCCTACAAAGAGAGCAGCAATTTGGATTTGTTACTATGTTACCTAGAAGAATAACAAACTGTGCAAGGATGGAGGTTGTAGGAGCAAGGAGAAGTTGTCTGTAAAGTTGGTGGATGCCTATTTTCCATTTTGCAGTCCCTTGTCTCCCTCTTGTGGCCTCCTGGAGGCAACTAGCTGTGCAAAAAAAAGACAGCCTGGCGGCCGGCTGTTGCAGTGTTGCCCTCTCAGGCAACACTGAGTGACTGACTGAGCCTCACCGTCTTATATAAAGTTCAGACGGAACTTTGCACGTGTCATAGTGGAGCCCTCAGGATTCCAGAGCCAGCTTTCTGACATCATAATGGGGCCTCAGAGATAAAAGCCTGGGCCCAGGCAGTGTTGGTCAGTGCTGCTCAGCAGGCAGCACTGGACTGGACTGGATTACAGCTGATACAAGGTGTGAAGGAACAAGGGGTGGCTGTGGGCATGCACTTGCTGCCGCTGCCAGTGTTTATCTGCATGGCAGCAGGGCATTTGGGCGTTGCCAGGAAGGCGTTTTTATGTAGATTCCTCCTCTTTCAGCACTGCATTGTGGTGCAAGCAAAAGAAGCAAATCCTGTCTGGCTTCCTCTCCGGCCTTTATTCACCTCCCGTGTAGCTGTGAGTGTGTGAGCCTGCAGGGCCCCATGGAATTGCCTAGAAGTAGGCTGAATCGCTGCAAGGGCTGAACAGCAGTATCGGGCAGGCTCGGGCAACGCGCGGCCCGTTCGGGTTATCGCTTCTCGGCCTTTTGGCTAAGATCAAGTGTAGTATCTGTTCTTATCAGTTTAATATCTGATACGTCCCCTATCTGGGGACCATATATTAAATGGATTTTTAGAACAGGGAGATGGAAATAGAGCTTGCTCTGTCCACTCCACGCATTGACCTGGTATTGCAGTATTTCCAGGACCGGTGCACCCTTTCCTTATGTGTTGACTAAAAGCAGATTCCAAAAGTGTTTTTTGTCTTTGCTATTGTTTCTGTCTTTCTGAAGGGATCTCCCCTTTTAATCCCATTATTTCAACACCTGTTGGACAATGCATGAGTGATAATGAGCTCATTGATTAAATGCAATTAATGAATAGATTGCCACCTCTTGTTGTGTGTCGTCTGTGTTTCTGTGTTTCCGGCATTTCACATTGGAACACCTCATTCACCTTCCTTGTCTTCTCTCCGCCCTCCCTTTTAGGTAAGTTAAAGAGCTGCACCTGAGCCAGCCACTGATTGATTGATTGATTGATTGATTGATTGATTGATTGATTGATTGATTGATTGATGCAGCACAACAGTCAAATAGTGGAGTGGAGTAGGGGAACAGCAAACAGCCAATAAAGCAGCCCGCCCGCTCGCCTGCCCGCCACAATGGACCTACCTGTGTACACTAGATGGATGTGATGGAATGTACTGTCGTCCCTACATTTCAAGAAGAAGTAAGAATTGCAGTTGCAACAAAGCCTTGCTTGCCTACAAAGAGAGCAGCAATTTGGATTTGTTACTATGTTACCTAGAAGAATAACAAACTGTGCAAGGATGGAGGTTGTAGGAGCAAGGAGAAGTTGTCTGTAAAGTTGGTGGATGCCTATTTTCCATTTTGCAGTCCCTTGTCTCCCTCTTGTGGCCTCCTGGAGGCAACTAGCTGTGCAAAAAAAAGACAGCCTGGCGGCCGGCTGTTGCAGTGTTGCCCTCTCAGGCAACACTGAGTGACTGACTGAGCCTCACCGTCTTATATAAAGTTCAGACGGAACTTTGCACGTGTCATAGTGGAGCCCTCAGGATTCCAGAGCCAGCTTTCTGACATCATAATGGGGCCTCAGAGATAAAAGCCTGGGCCCAGGCAGTGTTGGTCAGTGCTGCTCAGCAGGCAGCACTGGACTGGACTGGATTACAGCTGATACAAGGTGTGAAGGAACAAGGGGTGGCTGTGGGCATGCACTTGCTGCCGCTGCCAGTGTTTATCTGCATGGCAGCAGGGCATTTGGGCGTTGCCAGGAAGGCGTTTTTATGTAGATTCCTCCTCTTTCAGCACTGCATTGTGGTGCAAGCAAAAGAAGCAAATCCTGTCTGGCTTCCTCTCCGGCCTTTATTCACCTCCCGTGTAGCTGTGAGTGTGTGAGCCTGCAGGGCCCCATGGAATTGCCTAGAAGTAGGCTGAATCGCTGCAAGGGCTGAACAGCAGTATCGGGCAGGCTCGGGCAACGCGCGGCCCGTTCGGGTTATCGCTTCTCGGCCTTTTGGCTAAGATCAAGTGTAGTATCTGTTCTTATCAGTTTAATATCTGATACGTCCCCTATCTGGGGACCATATATTAAATGGATTTTTAGAACAGGGAGATGGAAATAGAGCTTGCTCTGTCCACTCCACGCATTGACCTGGTATTGCAGTATTTCCAGGACCGGTGCACCCTTTCCTTATGTGTTGACTAAAAGCAGATTCCAAAAGTGTTTTTTGTCTTTGCTATTGTTTCTGTCTTTCTGAAGGGATCTCCCCTTTTAATCCCATTATTTCAACACCTGTTGGACAATGCATGAGTGATAATGAGCTCATTGATTAAATGCAATTAATGAATAGATTGCCACCTCTTGTTGTGTGTCGTCTGTGTTTCTGTGTTTCCGGCATTTCACATTGGAACACCTCATTCACCTTCCTTGTCTTCTCTCCGCCCTCCCTTTTAGGTAAGTTAAAGAGCTGCACCTGAGCCAGCCACTGATTGATTGATTGATTGATTGATTGATTGATTGATTGATTGATTGATTGATTGATTGATTGATGCAGCACAACAGTCAAATAGTGGAGTGGAGTAGGGGAACAGCAAACAGCCAATAAAGCAGCCCGCCCGCTCGCCTGCCCGCCACAATGGACCTACCTGTGTACACTAGATGGATGTGATGGAATGTACTGTCGTCCCTACATTTCAAGAAGAAGTAAGAATTGCAGTTGCAACAAAGCCTTGCTTGCCTACAAAGAGAGCAGCAATTTGGATTTGTTACTATGTTACCTAGAAGAATAACAAACTGTGCAAGGATGGAGGTTGTAGGAGCAAGGAGAAGTTGTCTGTAAAGTTGGTGGATGCCTATTTTCCATTTTGCAGTCCCTTGTCTCCCTCTTGTGGCCTCCTGGAGGCAACTAGCTGTGCAAACAAAAGACAGCCTGGCGGCCGGCTGTTGCAGTGTTGCCCTCTCAGGCAACACTGAGTGACTGACTGAGCCTCACCGTCTTATATAAAGTTCAGACGGAACTTTGCACGTGTCATAGTGGAGCCCTCAGGATTCCAGAGCCAGCTTTCTGACATCATAATGGGGCCTCAGAGATAAAAGCCTGGGCCCAGGCAGTGTTGGTCAGTGCTGCTCAGCAGGCAGCACTGGACTGGACTGGATTACAGCTGATACAAGGTGTGAAGGAACAAGGGGTGGCTGTGGGCATGCACTTGCTGCCGCTGCCAGTGTTTATCTGCATGGCAGCAGGGCATTTGGGCGTTGCCAGGAAGGCGTTTTTATGTAGATTCCTCCTCTTTCAGCACTGCATTGTGGTGCAAGCAAAAGAAGCAAATCCTGTCTGGCTTCCTCTCCGGCCTTTATTCACCTCCCGTGTAGCTGTGAGTGTGTGAGCCTGCAGGGCCCCATGGAATTGCCTAGAAGTAGGCTGAATCGCTGCAAGGGCTGAACAGCAGTATCGGGCAGGCTCGGGCAACGCGCGGCCCATTCGGGTTATCGCTTCTCGGCCTTTTGGCTAAGATCAAGTGCAGTATCTGTTCTTATCAGTTTAATATCTGATACGTCCCCTATCTGGGGACCATATATTAAATGGATTTTTAGAACAGGGAGATGGAAATAGAGCTTGCTCTGTCCACTCCACGCATTGACCTGGTATTGCAGTATTTCCAGGACCGGTGCACCCTTTCCTTATGTGTTGACTAAAAGCAGATTCCAAAAGTGTTTTTTGTCTTTGCTATTGTTTCTGTCTTTCTGAAGGGATCTCCCCTTTTAATCCCATTATTTCAACACCTGTTGGACAATGCATGAGTGATAATGAGCTCATTGATTAAATGCAATTAATGAATAGATTGCCACCTCTTGTTGTGTGTCGTCTGTGTTTCTGTGTTTCCGGCATTTCACATTGGAACACCTCATTCACCTTCCTTGTCTTCTCTCCGCCCTCCCTTTTAGGTAAGTTAAAGAGCTGCACCTGAGCCAGCCACTGATTGATTGATTGATTGATTGATTGATTGATTGATTGATTGATTGATTGATTGATGCAGCACAACAGTCAAATAGTGGAGTGGAGTAGGGGAACAGCAAACAGCCAATAAAGCAGCCCGCCCGCTCGCCTGCCCGCCACAATGGACCTACCTGTGTACACTAGATGGATGTGATGGAATGTACTGTCGTCCCTACATTTCAAGAAGAAGTAAGAATTGCAGTTGCAACAAAGCCTTGCTTGCCTACAAAGAGAGCAGCAATTTGGATTTGTTACTATGTTACCTAGAAGAATAACAAACTGTGCAAGGATGGAGGTTGTAGGAGCAAGGAGAAGTTGTCTGTAAAGTTGGTGGATGCCTATTTTCCATTTTGCAGTCCCTTGTCTCCCTCTTGTGGCCTCCTGGAGGCAACTAGCTGTGCAAAAAAAAGACAGCCTGGCGGCCGGCTGTTGCAGTGTTGCCCTCTCAGGCAACACTGAGTGACTGACTGAGCCTCACCGTCTTATATAAAGTTCAGACGGAACTTTGCACGTGTCATAGTGGAGCCCTCAGGATTCCAGAGCCAGCTTTCTGACATCATAATGGGGCCTCAGAGATAAAAGCCTGGGCCCAGGCAGTGTTGGTCAGTGCTGCTCAGCAGGCAGCACTGGACTGGACTGGATTACAGCTGATACAAGGTGTGAAGGAACAAGGGGTGGCTGTGGGCATGCACTTGCTGCCGCTGCCAGTGTTTATCTGCATGGCAGCAGGGCATTTGGCCGTTGCCAGGAAGGCGTTTTTATGTAGATTCCTCCTCTTTCAGCACTGCATTGTGGTGCAAGCAAAAGAAGCAAATCCTGTCTGGCTTCCTCTCCGGCCTTTATTCACCTCCCGTGTAGCTGTGAGTGTGTGAGCCTGCAGGGCCCCATGGAATTGCCTAGAAGTAGGCTGAATCGCTGCAAGGGCTGAACAGCAGTATCGGGCAGGCTCGGGCAACGCGCGGCCCGTTCGGGTTATCGCTTCTCGGCCTTTTGGCTAAGATCAAGTGTAGTATCTGTTCTTATCAGTTTAATATCTGATACGTCCCCTATCTGGGGACCATATATTAAATGGATTTTTAGAACAGGGAGATGGAAATAGAGCTTGCTCTGTCCACTCCACGCATTGACCTGGTATTGCAGTATTTCCAGGACCGGTGCACCCTTTCCTTATGTGTTGACTAAAAGCAGATTCCAAAAGTGTTTTTTGTCTTTGCTATTGTTTCTGTCTTTCTGAAGGGATCTCCCCTTTTAATCCCATTATTTCAACACCTGTTGGACAATGCATGAGTGATAATGAGCTCATTGATTAAATGCAATTAATGAATAGATTGCCACCTCTTGTTGTGTGTCGTCTGTGTATCTGTGTTTCCGGCATTTCACATTGGAACACCTCATTCACCTTCCTTGTCTTCTCTCCGCCCTCCCTTTTAGGTAAGTTAAAGAGCTGCACCTGAGCCAGCCACTGATTGATTGATTGATTGATTGATTGATTGATTGATTGATTGATTGATTGATTGATGCAGCACAACAGTCAAATAGTGGAGTGGAGTAGGGGAACAGCAAACAGCCAATAAAGCAGCCCGCCCGCTCGCCTGCCCGCCACAATGGACCTACCTGTGTACACTAGATGGATGTGATGGAATGTACTGTCGTCCCTACATTTCAAGAAGAAGTAAGAATTGCAGTTGCAACAAAGCCTTGCTTGCCTACAAAGAGAGCAGCAATTTGGATTTGTTACTATGTTACCTAGAAGAATAACAAACTGTGCAAGGATGGAGGTTGTAGGAGCAAGGAGAAGTTGTCTGTAAAGTTGGTGGATGCCTATTTTCCATTTTGCAGTCCCTTGTCTCCCTCTTGTGGCCTCCTGGAGGCAACTAGCTGTGCAAAAAAAAGACAGCCTGGCGGCCGGCTGTTGCAGTGTTGCCCTCTCAGGCAACACTGAGTGACTGACTGAGCCTCACCGTCTTATATAAAGTTCAGACGGAACTTTGCACGTGTCATAGTGGAGCCCTCAGGATTCCAGAGCCAGCTTTCTGACATCATAATGGGGCCTCAGAGATAAAAGCCTGGGCCCAGGCAGTGTTGGTCAGTGCTGCTCAGCAGGCAGCACTGGACTGGACTGGATTACAGCTGATACAAGGTGTGAAGGAACAAGGGGTGGCTGTGGGCATGCACTTGCTGCCGCTGCCAGTGTTTATCTGCATGGCAGCAGGGCATTTGGGCGTTGCCAGGAAGGCGTTTTTATGTAGATTCCTCCTCTTTCAGCACTGCATTGTGGTGCAAGCAAAAGAAGCAAATCCTGTCTGGCTTCCTCTCCGGCCTTTATTCACCTCCCGTGTAGCTGTGAGTGTGTGAGCCTGCAGGGCCCCATGGAATTGCCTAGAAGTAGGCTGAATCGCTGCAAGGGCTGAACAGCAGTATCGGGCAGGCTCGGGCAACGCGCGGCCCGTTCGGGTTATCGCTTCTCGGCCTTTTGGCTAAGATCAAGTGCAGTATCTGTTCTTATCAGTTTAATATCTGATACGTCCCCTATCTGGGGACCATATATTAAATGGATTTTTAGAACAGGGAGATGGAAATAGAGCTTGCTCTGTCCACTCCACGCATTGACCTGGTATTGCAGTATTTCCAGGACCGGTGCACCCTTTCCTTATGTGTTGACTAAAAGCAGATTCCAAAAGTGTTTTTTGTCTTTGCTATTGTTTCTGTCTTTCTGAAGGGATCTCCCCTTTTAATCCCATTATTTCAACACCTGTTGGACAATGCATGAGTGATAATGAGCTCATTGATTAAATGCAATTAATGAATAGATTGCCACCTCTTGTTGTGTGTCGTCTGTGTTTCTGTGTTTCCGGCATTTCACATTGGAACACCTCATTCACCTTCCTTGTCTTCTCTCCGCCCTCCCTTTTAGGTAAGTTAAAGAGCTGCACCTGAGCCAGCCACTGATTGATTGATTGATTGATTGATTGATTGATTGATGCAGCACAACAGTCAAATAGTGGAGTGGAGTAGGGGAACAGCAAACAGCCAATAAAGCAGCCCGCCCGCTCGCCTGCCCGCCACAATGGACCTACCTGTGTACACTAGATGGATGTGATGGAATGTACTGTCGTCCCTACATTTCAAGAAGAAGTAAGAATTGCAGTTGCAACAAAGCCTTGCTTGCCTACAAAGAGAGCAGCAATTTGGATTTGTTACTATGTTACCTAGAAGAATAACAAACTGTGCAAGGATGGAGGTTGTAGGAGCAAGGAGAAGTTGTCTGTAAAGTTGGTGGATGCCTATTTTCCATTTTGCAGTCCCTTGTCTCCCTCTTGTGGCCTCCTGGAGGCAACTAGCTGTGCAAAAAAAAGACAGCCTGGCGGCCGGCTGTTGCAGTGTTGCCCTCTCAGGCAACACTGAGTGACTGACTGAGCCTCACCGTCTTATATAAAGTTCAGACGGAACTTTGCACGTGTCATAGTGGAGCCCTCAGGATTCCAGAGCCAGCTTTCTGACATCATAATGGGGCCTCAGAGATAAAAGCCTGGGCCCAGGCAGTGTTGGTCAGTGCTGCTCAGCAGGCAGCACTGGACTGGACTGGATTACAGCTGATACAAGGTGTGAAGGAACAAGGGGTGGCTGTGGGCATGCACTTGCTGCCGCTGCCAGTGTTTATCTGCATGGCAGCAGGGCATTTGGCCGTTGCCAGGAAGGCGTTTTTATGTAGATTCCTCCTCTTTCAGCACTGCATTGTGGTGCAAGCAAAAGAAGCAAATCCTGTCTGGCTTCCTCTCCGGCCTTTATTCACCTCCCGTGTAGCTGTGAGTGTGTGAGCCTGCAGGGCCCCATGGAATTGCCTAGAAGTAGGCTGAATCGCTGCAAGGGCTGAACAGCAGTATCGGGCAGGCTCGGGCAACGCGCGGCCCGTTCGGGTTATCGCTTCTCGGCCTTTTGGCTAAGATCAAGTGTAGTATCTGTTCTTATCAGTTTAATATCTGATACGTCCCCTATCTGGGGACCATATATTAAATGGATTTTTAGAACAGGGAGATGGAAATAGAGCTTGCTCTGTCCACTCCACGCATTGACCTGGTATTGCAGTATTTCCAGGACCGGTGCACCCTTTCCTTATGTGTTGACTAAAAGCAGATTCCAAAAGTGTTTTTTGTCTTTGCTATTGTTTCTGTCTTTCTGAAGGGATCTCCCCTTTTAATCCCATTATTTCAACACCTGTTGGACAATGCATGAGTGATAATGAGCTCATTGATTAAATGCAATTAATGAATAGATTGCCACCTCTTGTTGTGTGTCGTCTGTGTTTCTGTGTTTCCGGCATTTCACATTGGAACACCTCATTCACCTTCCTTGTCTTCTCTCCGCCCTCCCTTTTAGGTAAGTTAAAGAGCTGCACCTGAGCCAGCCACTGATTGATTGATTGATTGATTGATTGATTGATTGATTGATTGATTGATTGATTGATGCAGCACAACAGTCAAATAGTGGAGTGGAGTAGGGGAACAGCAAACAGCCAATAAAGCAGCCCGCCCGCTCGCCTGCCCGCCACAATGGACCTACCTGTGTACACTAGATGGATGTGATGGAATGTACTGTCGTCCCTACATTTCAAGAAGAAGTAAGAATTGCAGTTGCAACAAAGCCTTGCTTGCCTACAAAGAGAGCAGCAATTTGGATTTGTTACTATGTTACCTAGAAGAATAACAAACTGTGCAAGGATGGAGGTTGTAGGAGCAAGGAGAAGTTGTCTGTAAAGTTGGTGGATGCCTATTTTCCATTTTGCAGTCCCTTGTCTCCCTCTTGTGGCCTCCTGGAGGCAACTAGCTGTGCAAAAAAAAGACAGCCTGGCGGCCGGCTGTTGCAGTGTTGCCCTCTCAGGCAACACTGAGTGACTGACTGAGCCTCACCGTCTTATATAAAGTTCAGACGGAACTTTGCACGTGTCATAGTGGAGCCCTCAGGATTCCAGAGCCAGCTTTCTGACATCATAATGGGGCCTCAGAGATAAAAGCCTGGGCCCAGGCAGTGTTGGTCAGTGCTGCTCAGCAGGCAGCACTGGACTGGACTGGATTACAGCTGATACAAGGTGTGAAGGAACAAGGGGTGGCTGTGGGCATGCACTTGCTGCCGCTGCCAGTGTTTATCTGCATGGCAGCAGGGCATTTGGGCGTTGCCAGGAAGGCGTTTTTATGTAGATTCCTCCTCTTTCAGCACTGCATTGTGGTGCAAGCAAAAGAAGCAAATCCTGTCTGGCTTCCTCTCCGGCCTTTATTCACCTCCCGTGTAGCTGTGAGTGTGTGAGCCTGCAGGGCCCCATGGAATTGCCTAGAAGTAGGCTGAATCGCTGCAAGGGCTGAACAGCAGTATCGGGCAGGCTCGGGCAACGCGCGGCCCGTTCGGGTTATCGCTTCTCGGCCTTTTGGCTAAGATCAAGTGTAGTATCTGTTCTTATCAGTTTAATATCTGATACGTCCCCTATCTGGGGACCATATATTAAATGGATTTTTAGAACAGGGAGATGGAAATAGAGCTTGCTCTGTCCACTCCACGCATTGACCTGGTATTGCAGTATTTCCAGGACCGGTGCACCCTTTCCTTATGTGTTGACTAAAAGCAGATTCCAAAAGTGTTTTTTGTCTTTGCTATTGTTTCTGTCTTTCTGAAGGGATCTCCCCTTTTAATCCCATTATTTCAACACCTGTTGGACAATGCATGAGTGATAATGAGCTCATTGATTAAATGCAATTAATGAATAGATTGCCACCTCTTGTTGTGTGTCGTCTGTGTTTCTGTGTTTCCGGCATTTCACATTGGAACACCTCATTCACCTTCCTTGTCTTCTCTCCGCCCTCCCTTTTAGGTAAGTTAAAGAGCTGCACCTGAGCCAGCCACTGATTGATTGATTGATTGATTGATTGATTGATTGATTGATTGATTGATTGATTGATGCAGCACAACAGTCAAATAGTGGAGTGGAGTAGGGGAACAGCAAACAGCCAATAAAGCAGCCCGCCCGCTCGCCTGCCCGCCACAATGGACCTACCTGTGTACACTAGATGGATGTGATGGAATGTACTGTCGTCCCTACATTTCAAGAAGAAGTAAGAATTGCAGTTGCAACAAAGCCTTGCTTGCCTACAAAGAGAGCAGCAATTTGGATTTGTTACTATGTTACCTAGAAGAATAACAAACTGTGCAAGGATGGAGGTTGTAGGAGCAAGGAGAAGTTGTCTGTAAAGTTGGTGGATGCCTATTTTCCATTTTGCAGTCCCTTGTCTCCCTCTTGTGGCCTCCTGGAGGCAACTAGCTGTGCAAAAAAAAGACAGCCTGGCGGCCGGCTGTTGCAGTGTTGCCCTCTCAGGCAACACTGAGTGACTGACTGAGCCTCACCGTCTTATATAAAGTTCAGACGGAACTTTGCACGTGTCATAGTGGAGCCCTCAGGATTCCAGAGCCAGCTTTCTGACATCATAATGGGGCCTCAGAGATAAAAGCCTGGGCCCAGGCAGTGTTGGTCAGTGCTGCTCAGCAGGCAGCACTGGACTGGACTGGATTACAGCTGATACAAGGTGTGAAGGAACAAGGGGTGGCTGTGGGCATGCACTTGCTGCCGCTGCCAGTGTTTATCTGCATGGCAGCAGGGCATTTGGGCGTTGCCAGGAAGGCGTTTTTATGTAGATTCCTCCTCTTTCAGCACTGCATTGTGGTGCAAGCAAAAGAAGCAAATCCTGTCTGGCTTCCTCTCCGGCCTTTATTCACCTCCCGTGTAGCTGTGAGTGTGTGAGCCTGCAGGGCCCCATGGAATTGCCTAGAAGTAGGCTGAATCGCTGCAAGGGCTGAACAGCAGTATCGGGCAGGCTCGGGCAACGCGCGGCCCGTTCGGGTTATCGCTTCTCGGCCTTTTGGCTAAGATCAAGTGTAGTATCTGTTCTTATCAGTTTAATATCTGATACGTCCCCTATCTGGGGACCATATATTAAATGGATTTTTAGAACAGGGAGATGGAAATAGAGCTTGCTCTGTCCACTCCACGCATTGACCTGGTATTGCAGTATTTCCAGGACCGGTGCACCCTTTCCTTATGTGTTGACTAAAAGCAGATTCCAAAAGTGTTTTTTGTCTTTGCTATTGTTTCTGTCTTTCTGAAGGGATCTCCCCTTTTAATCCCATTATTTCAACACCTGTTGGACAATGCATGAGTGATAATGAGCTCATTGATTAAATGCAATTAATGAATAGATTGCCACCTCTTGTTGTGTGTCGTCTGTGTTTCTGTGTTTCCGGCATTTCACATTGGAACACCTCATTCACCTTCCTTGTCTTCTCTCCGCCCTCCCTTTTAGGTAAGTTAAAGAGCTGCACCTGAGCCAGCCACTGATTGATTGATTGATTGATTGATTGATGCAGCACAACAGTCAAATAGTGGAGTGGAGTAGGGGAACAGCAAACAGCCAATAAAGCAGCCCGCCCGCTCGCCTGCCCGCCACAATGGACCTACCTGTGTACACTAGATGGATGTGATGGAATGTACTGTCGTCCCTACATTTCAAGAAGAAGTAAGAATTGCAGTTGCAACAAAGCCTTGCTTGCCTACAAAGAGAGCAGCAATTTGGATTTGTTACTATGTTACCTAGAAGAATAACAAACTGTGCAAGGATGGAGGTTGTAGGAGCAAGGAGAAGTTGTCTGTAAAGTTGGTGGATGCCTATTTTCCATTTTGCAGTCCCTTGTCTCCCTCTTGTGGCCTCCTGGAGGCAACTAGCTGTGCAAAAAAAAGACAGCCTGGCGGCCGGCTGTTGCAGTGTTGCCCTCTCAGGCAACACTGAGTGACTGACTGAGCCTCACCGTCTTATATAAAGTTCAGACGGAACTTTGCACGTGTCATAGTGGAGCCCTCAGGATTCCAGAGCCAGCTTTCTGACATCATAATGGGGCCTCAGAGATAAAAGCCTGGGCCCAGGCAGTGTTGGTCAGTGCTGCTCAGCAGGCAGCACTGGACTGGACTGGATTACAGCTGATACAAGGTGTGAAGGAACAAGGGGTGGCTGTGGGCATGCACTTGCTGCCGCTGCCAGTGTTTATCTGCATGGCAGCAGGGCATTTGGGCGTTGCCAGGAAGGCGTTTTTATGTAGATTCCTCCTCTTTCAGCACTGCATTGTGGTGCAAGCAAAAGAAGCAAATCCTGTCTGGCTTCCTCTCCGGCCTTTATTCACCTCCCGTGTAGCTGTGAGTGTGTGAGCCTGCAGGGCCCCATGGAATTGCCTAGAAGTAGGCTGAATCGCTGCAAGGGCTGAACAGCAGTATCGGGCAGGCTCGGGCAACGCGCGGCCCGTTCGGGTTATCGCTTCTCGGCCTTTTGGCTAAGATCAAGTGTAGTATCTGTTCTTATCAGTTTAATATCTGATACGTCCCCTATCTGGGGACCATATATTAAATGGATTTTTAGAACAGGGAGATGGAAATAGAGCTTGCTCTGTCCACTCCACGCATTGACCTGGTATTGCAGTATTTCCAGGACCGGTGCACCCTTTCCTTATGTGTTGACTAAAAGCAGATTCCAAAAGTGTTTTTTGTCTTTGCTATTGTTTCTGTCTTCCTGAAGGGATCTCCCCTTTTAATCCCATTATTTCAACACCTGTTGGACAATGCATGAGTGATAATGAGCTCATTGATTAAATGCAATTAATGAATAGATTGCCACCTCTTGTTGTGTGTCGTCTGTGTTTCTGTGTTTCCGGCATTTCACATTGGAACACCTCATTCACCTTCCTTGTCTTCTCTCCGCCCTCCCTTTTAGGTAAGTTAAAGAGCTGCACCTGAGCCAGCCACTGATTGATTGATTGATTGATTGATTGATTGATTGATTGATTGATTGATTGATTGATGCAGCACAACAGTCAAATAGTGGAGTGGAGTAGGGGAACAGCAAACAGCCAATAAAGCAGCCCGCCCGCTCGCCTGCCCGCCACAATGGACCTACCTGTGTACACTAGATGGATGTGATGGAATGTACTGTCGTCCCTACATTTCAAGAAGAAGTAAGAATTGCAGTTGCAACAAAGCCTTGCTTGCCTACAAAGAGAGCAGCAATTTGGATTTGTTACTATGTTACCTAGAAGAATAACAAACTGTGCAAGGATGGAGGTTGTAGGAGCAAGGAGAAGTTGTCTGTAAAGTTGGTGGATGCCTATTTTCCATTTTGCAGTCCCTTGTCTCCCTCTTGTGGCCTCCTGGAGGCAACTAGCTGTGCAAAAAAAAGACAGCCTGGCGGCCGGCTGTTGCAGTGTTGCCCTCTCAGGCAACACTGAGTGACTGACTGAGCCTCACCGTCTTATATAAAGTTCAGACGGAACTTTGCACGTGTCATAGTGGAGCCCTCAGGATTCCAGAGCCAGCTTTCTGACATCATAATGGGGCCTCAGAGATAAAAGCCTGGGCCCAGGCAGTGTTGGTCAGTGCTGCTCAGCAGGCAGCACTGGACTGGACTGGATTACAGCTGATACAAGGTGTGAAGGAACAAGGGGTGGCTGTGGGCATGCACTTGCTGCCGCTGCCAGTGTTTATCTGCATGGCAGCAGGGCATTTGGGCGTTGCCAGGAAGGCGTTTTTATGTAGATTCCTCCTCTTTCAGCACTGCATTGTGGTGCAAGCAAAAGAAGCAAATCCTGTCTGGCTTCCTCTCCGGCCTTTATTCACCTCCCGTGTAGCTGTGAGTGTGTGAGCCTGCAGGGCCCCATGGAATTGCCTAGAAGTAGGCTGAATCGCTGCAAGGGCTGAACAGCAGTATCGGGCAGGCTCGGGCAACGCGCGGCCCGTTCGGGTTATCGCTTCTCGGCCTTTTGGCTAAGATCAAGTGTAGTATCTGTTCTTATCAGTTTAATATCTGATACGTCCCCTATCTGGGGACCATATAATAAATGGATTTTTAGAACAGGGAGATGGAAATAGAGCTTGCTCTGTCCACTCCACGCATTGACCTGGTATTGCAGTATTTCCAGGACCGGTGCACCCTTTCCTTATGTGTTGACTAAAAGCAGATTCCAAAAGTGTTTTTTGTCTTTGCTATTGTTTCTGTCTTTCTGAAGGGATCTCCCCTTTTAATCCCATTATTTCAACACCTGTTGGACAATGCATGAGTGATAATGAGCTCATTGATTAAATGCAATTAATGAATAGATTGCCACCTCTTGTTGTGTGTCGTCTGTGTTTCTGTGTTTCCGGCATTTCACATTGGAACACCTCATTCACCTTCCTTGTTTTCTCTCCGCCCTCCCTTTTAGGTAAGTTAAAGAGCTGCACCTGAGCCAGCCACTGATTGATTGATTGATTGATTGATTGATTGATTGATTGATTGATTGATTGATTGATTGATGCAGCACAACAGTCAAATAGTGGAGTGGAGTAGGGGAACAGCAAACAGCCAATAAAGCAGCCCGCCCGCTCGCCTGCCCGCCACAATGGACCTACCTGTGTACACTAGATGGATGTGATGGAATGTACTGTCGTCCCTACATTTCAAGAAGAAGTAAGAATTGCAGTTGCAACAAAGCCTTGCTTGCCTACAAAGAGAGCAGCAATTTGGATTTGTTACTATGTTACCTAGAAGAATAACAAACTGTGCAAGGATGGAGGTTGTAGGAGCAAGGAGAAGTTGTCTGTAAAGTTGGTGGATGCCTATTTTCCATTTTGCAGTCCCTTGTCTCCCTCTTGTGGCCTCCTGGAGGCAACTAGCTGTGAAAAAAAAAGACAGCCTGGCGGCCGGCTGTTGCAGTGTTGCCCTCTCAGGCAACACTGAGTGACTGACTGAGCCTCACCGTCTTATATAAAGTTCAGACGGAACTTTGCACGTGTCATAGTGGAGCCCTCAGGATTCCAGAGCCAGCTTTCTGACATCATAATGGGGCCTCAGAGATAAAAGCCTGGGCCCAGGCAGTGTTGGTCAGTGCTGCTCAGCAGGCAGCACTGGACTGGACTGGATTACAGCTGATACAAGGTGTGAAGGAACAAGGGGTGGCTGTGGGCATGCACTTGCTGCCGCTGCCAGTGTTTATCTGCATGGCAGCAGGGCATTTGGGCGTTGCCAGGAAGGCGTTTTTATGTAGATTCCTCCTCTTTCAGCACTGCATTGTGGTGCAAGCAAAAGAAGCAAATCCTGTCTGGCTTCCTCTCCGGCCTTTATTCACCTCCCGTGTAGCTGTGAGTGTGTGAGCCTGCAGGGCCCCATGGAATTGCCTAGAAGTAGGCTGAATCGCTGCAAGGGCTGAACAGCAGTATCGGGCAGGCTCGGGCAACGCGCGGCCCGTTCGGGTTATCGCTTCTCGGCCTTTTGGCTAAGATCAAGTGTAGTATCTGTTCTTATCAGTTTAATATCTGATACGTCCCCTATCTGGGGACCATATATTAAATGGATTTTTAGAACAGGGAGATGGAAATAGAGCTTGCTCTGTCCACTCCACGCATTGACCTGGTATTGCAGTATTTCCAGGACCGGTGCACCCTTTCCTTATGTGTTGACTAAAAGCAGATTCCAAAAGTGTTTTTTGTCTTTGCTATTGTTTCTGTCTTTCTGAAGGGATCTCCCCTTTTAATCCCATTATTTCAACACCTGTTGGACAATGCATGAGTGATAATGAGCTCATTGATTAAATGCAATTAATGAATAGATTGCCACCTCTTGTTGTGTGTCGTCTGTGTTTCTGTGTTTCCGGCATTTCACATTGGAACACCTCATTCACCTTCCTTGTCTTCTCTCCGCCCTCCCTTTTAGGTAAGTTAAAGAGCTGCACCTGAGCCAGCCACTGATTGATTGATTGATTGATTGATTGATTGATTGATTGATTGATGCAGCACAACAGTCAAATAGTGGAGTGGAGTAGGGGAACAGCAAACAGCCAATAAAGCAGCCCGCCCGCTCGCCTGCCCGCCACAATGGACCTACCTGTGTACACTAGATGGATGTGATGGAATGTACTGTCGTCCCTACATTTCAAGAAGAAGTAAGAATTGCAGTTGCAACAAAGCCTTGCTTGCCTACAAAGAGAGCAGCAATTTGGATTTGTTACTATGTTACCTAGAAGAATAACAAACTGTGCAAGGATGGAGGTTGTAGGAGCAAGGAGAAGTTGTCTGTAAAGTTGGTGGATGCCTATTTTTCATTTTGCAGTCCCTTGTCTCCCTCTTGTGGCCTCCTGGAGGCAACTAGCTGTGCAAAAAAAAGACAGCCTGGCGGCCGGCTGTTGCAGTGTTGCCCTCTCAGGCAACACTGAGTGACTGACTGAGCCTCACCGTCTTATATAAAGTTCAGACGGAACTTTGCACGTGTCATAGTGGAGCCCTCAGGATTCCAGAGCCAGCTTTCTGACATCATAATGGGGCCTCAGAGATAAAAGCCTGGGCCCAGGCAGTGTTGGTCAGTGCTGCTCAGCAGGCAGCACTGGACTGGACTGGATTACAGCTCATACAAGGTGTGAAGGAACAAGGGGTGGCTGTGGGCATGCACTTGCTGCCGCTGCCAGTGTTTATCTGCATGGCAGCAGGGCATTTGGGCGTTGCCAGGAAGGCATTTTTATGTAGATTCCTCCTCTTTCAGCACTGCATTGTGGTGCAAGCAAAAGAAGCAAATCCTGTCTGGCTTCCTCTCCGGCCTTTATTCACCTCCCGTGTAGCTGTGAGTGTGTGAGCCTGCAGGGCCCCATGGAATTGCCTAGAAGTAGGCTGAATCGCTGCAAGGGCTGAACAGCAGTATCGGGCAGGCTCGGGCAACGCGCGGCCCGTTCGGGTTATCGCTTCTCGGCCTTTTGGCTAAGATCAAGTGTAGTATCTGTTCTTATCAGTTTAATATCTGATACGTCCCCTATCTGGGGACCATATATTAAATGGATTTTTAGAACAGGGAGATGGAAATAGAGCTTGCTCTGTCCACTCCACGCATTGACCTGGTATTGCAGTATTTCCAGGACCGGTGCACCCTTTCCTTATGTGTTGACTAAAAGCAGATTCCAAAAGTGTTTTTTGTCTTTGCTATTGTTTCTGTCTTTCTGAAGGGATCTCCCCTTTTAATCCCATTATTTCAACACCTGTTGGACAATGCATGAGTGATAATGAGCTCATTGATTAAATGCAATTAATGAATAGATTGCCACCTCTTGTTGTGTGTCGTCTGTGTTTCTGTGTTTCCGGCATTTCACATTGGAACACCTCATTCACCTTCCTTGTCTTCTCTCCGCCCTCCCTTTTAGGTAAGTTAAAGAGCTGCACCTGAGCCAGCCACTGATTGATTGATTGATTGATTGATTGATTGATTGATTGATTGATTGATTGATTGATTGATTGATTGATTGATGCAGCACAACAGTCAAATAGTGGAGTGGAGTAGGGGAACAGCAAACAGCCAATAAAGCAGCCCGCCCGCTCGCCTGCCCGCCACAATGGACCTACCTGTGTACACTAGATGGATGTGATGGAATGTACTGTCGTCCCTACATTTCAAGAAGAAGTAAGAATTGCAGTTGCAACAAAGCCTTGCTTGCCTACAAAGAGAGCAGCAATTTGGATTTGTTACTATGTTACCTAGAAGAATAACAAACTGTGCAAGGATGGAGGTTGTAGGAGCAAGGAGAAGTTGTCTGTAAAGTTGGTGGATGCCTATTTTCCATTTTGCAGTCCCTTGTCTCCCTCTTGTGGCCTCCTGGAGGCAACTAGCTGTGCAAAAAAAAGACAGCCTGGCGGCCGGCTGTTGCAGTGTTGCCCTCTCAGGCAACACTGAGTGACTGACTGAGCCTCACCGTCTTATATAAAGTTCAGACGGAACTTTGCACGTGTCATAGTGGAGCCCTCAGGATTCCAGAGCCAGCTTTCTGACATCATAATGGGGCCTCAGAGATAAAAGCCTGGGCCCAGGCAGTGTTGGTCAGTGCTGCTCAGCAGGCAGCACTGGACTGGACTGGATTACAGCTGATACAAGGTGTGAAGGAACAAGGGGTGGCTGTGGGCATGCACTTGCTGCCGCTGCCAGTGTTTATCTGCATGGCAGCAGGGCATTTGGGCGTTGCCAGGAAGGCGTTTTTATGTAGATTCCTCCTCTTTCAGCACTGCATTGTGGTGCAAGCAAAAGAAGCAAATCCTGTCTGGCTTCCTCTCCGGCCTTTATTCACCTCCCGTGTAGCTGTGAGTGTGTGAGCCTGCAGGGCCCCATGGAATTGCCTAGAAGTAGGCTGAATCGCTGCAAGGGCTGAACAGCAGTATCGGGCAGGCTCGGGCAACGCGCGGCCCGTTCGGGTTATCGCTTCTCGGCCTTTTGGCTAAGATCAAGTGTAGTATCTGTTCTTATCAGTTTAATATCTGATACGTCCCCTATCTGGGGACCATATATTAAATGGATTTTTAGAACAGGGAGATGGAAATAGAGCTTGCTCTGTCCACTCCACGCATTGACCTGGTATTGCAGTATTTCCAGGACCGGTGCACCCTTTCCTTATGTGTTGACTAAAAGCAGATTCCAAAAGTGTTTTTTGTCTTTGCTATTGTTTCTGTCTTTCTGAAGGGATCTCCCCTTTTAATCCCATTATTTCAACACCTGTTGGACAATGCATGAGTGATAATGAGCTCATTGATTAAATGCAATTAATGAATAGATTGCCACCTCTTGTTGTGTGTCGTCTGTGTTTCTGTGTTTCCGGCATTTCACATTGGAACACCTCATTCACCTTCCTTGTCTTCTCTCCGCCCTCCCTTTTAGGTAAGTTAAAGAGCTGCACCTGAGCCAGCCACTGATTGATTGATTGATTGATTGATTGATTGATTGATTGATTGATTGATTGCAGCACAACAGTCAAATAGTGGAGTGGAGTAGGGGAACAGCAAACAGCCAATAAAGCAGCCCGCCCGCTCGCCTGCCCGCCACAATGGACCTACCTGTGTACACTAGATGGATGTGATGGAATGTACTGTCGTCCCTACATTTCAAGAAGAAGTAAGAATTGCAGTTGCAACAAAGCCTTGCTTGCCTACAAAGAGAGCAGCAATTTGGATTTGTTACTATGTTACCTAGAAGAATAACAAACTGTGCAAGGATGGAGGTTGTAGGAGCAAGGAGAAGTTGTCTGTAAAGTTGGTGGATGCCTATTTTCCATTTTGCAGTCCCTTGTCTCCCTCTTGTGGCCTCCTGGAGGCAACTAGCTGTGCAAAAAAAAGACAGCCTGGCGGCCGGCTGTTGCAGTGTTGCCCTCTCAGGCAACACTGAGTGACTGACTGAGCCTCACCGTCTTATATAAAGTTCAGACGGAACTTTGCACGTGTCATAGTGGAGCCCTCAGGATTCCAGAGCCAGCTTTCTGACATCATAATGGGGCCTCAGAGATAAAAGCCTGGGCCCAGGCAGTGTTGGTCAGTGCTGCTCAGCAGGCAGCACTGGACTGGACTGGATTACAGCTGATACAAGGTGTGAAGGAACAAGGGGTGGCTGTGGGCATGCACTTGCTGCCGCTGCCAGTGTTTATCTGCATGGCAGCAGGGCATTTGGGCGTTGCCAGGAAGGCGTTTTTATGTAGATTCCTCCTCTTTCAGCACTGCATTGTGGTGCAAGCAAAAGAAGCAAATCCTGTCTGGCTTCCTCTCCGGCCTTTATTCACCTCCCGTGTAGCTGTGAGTGTGTGAGCCTGCAGGGCCCCATGGAATTGCCTAGAAGTAGGCTGAATCGCTGCAAGGGCTGAACAGCAGTATCGGGCAGGCTCGGGCAACGCGCGGCCCGTTCGGGTTATCGCTTCTCGGCCTTTTGGCTAAGATCAAGTGTAGTATCTGTTCTTATCAGTTTAATATCTGATACGTCCCCTATCTGGGGACCATATATTAAATGGATTTTTAGAACAGGGAGATGGAAATAGAGCTTGCTCTGTCCACTCCACGCATTGACCTGGTATTGCAGTATTTCCAGGACCGGTGCACCCTTTCCTTATGTGTTGACTAAAAGCAGATTCCAAAAGTGTTTTTTGTCTTTGCTATTGTTTCTGTCTTTCTGAAGGGATCTCCCCTTTTAATCCCATTATTTCAACACCTGTTGGACAATGCATGAGTGATAATGAGCTCATTGATTAAATGCAATTAATGAATAGATTGCCACCTCTTGTTGTGTGTCGTCTGTGTTTCTGTGTTTCCGGCATTTCACATTGGAACACCTCATTCACCTTCCTTGTCTTCTCTCCGCCCTCCCTTTTAGGTAAGTTAAAGAGCTGCACCTGAGCCAGCCACTGATTGATTGATTGATTGATTGATTGATTGATTGATTGATTGATTGATGCAGCACAACAGTCAAATAGTGGAGTGGAGTAGGGGAACAGCAAACAGCCAATAAAGCAGCCCGCCCGCTCGCCTGCCCGCCACAATGGACCTACCTGTGTACACTAGATGGATGTGATGGAATGTACTGTCGTCCCTACATTTCAAGAAGAAGTAAGAATTGCAGTTGCAACAAAGCCTTGCTTGCCTACAAAGAGAGCAGCAATTTGGATTTGTTACTATGTTACCTAGAAGAATAACAAACTGTGCAAGGATGGAGGTTGTAGGAGCAAGGAGAAGTTGTCTGTAAAGTTGGTGGATGCCTATTTTCCATTTTGCAGTCCCTTGTCTCCCTCTTGTGGCCTCCTGGAGGCAACTAGCTGTGCAAAAAAAAGACAGCCTGGCGGCCGGCTGTTGCAGTGTTGCCCTCTCAGGCAACACTGAGTGACTGACTGAGCCTCACCGTCTTATATAAAGTTCAGACGGAACTTTGCACGTGTCATAGTGGAGCCCTCAGGATTCCAGAGCCAGCTTTCTGACATCATAATGGGGCCTCAGAGATAAAAGCCTGGGCCCAGGCAGTGTTGGTCAGTGCTGCTCAGCAGGCAGCACTGGACTGGACTGGATTACAGCTGATACAAGGTGTGAAGGAACAAGGGGTGGCTGTGGGCATGCACTTGCTGCCGCTGCCAGTGTTTATCTGCATGGCAGCAGGGCATTTGGGCGTTGCCAGGAAGGCGTTTTTATGTAGATTCCTCCTCTTTCAGCACTGCATTGTGGTGCAAGCAAAAGAAGCAAATCCTGTCTGGCTTCCTCTCCGGCCTTTATTCACCTCCCGTGTAGCTGTGAGTGTGTGAGCCTGCAGGGCCCCATGGAATTGCCTAGAAGTAGGCTGAATCGCTGCAAGGGCTGAACAGCAGTATCGGGCAGGCTCGGGCAACGCGCGGCCCGTTCGGGTTATCGCTTCTCGGCCTTTTGGCTAAGATCAAGTGTAGTATCTGTTCTTATCAGTTTAATATCTGATACGTCCCTATCTGGGGACCATATATTAAATGGATTTTTAGAACAGGGAGATGGAAATAGAGCTTGCTCTGTCCACTCCACGCATTGACCTGGTATTGCAGTATTTCCAGGACCGGTGCACCCTTTCCTTATGTGTTGACTAAAAGCAGATTCCAAAAGTGTTTTTTGTCTTTGCTATTGTTTCTGTCTTTCTGAAGGGATCTCCCCTTTTAATCCCATTATTTCAACACCTGTTGGACAATGCATGAGTGATAATGAGCTCATTGATTAAATGCAATTAATGAATAGATTGCCACCTCTTGTTGTGTGTCGTCTGTGTTTCTGTGTTTCCGGCATTTCACATTGGAACACCTCATTCACCTTCCTTGTCTTCTCTCCGCCCTCCCTTTTAGGTAAGTTAAAGAGCTGCACCTGAGCCAGCCACTGATTGATTGATTGATTGATTGATTGATTGATTGATTGATTGATTGATTGATTGATGCAGCACAACAGTCAAATAGTGGAGTGGAGTAGGGGAACAGCAAACAGCCAATAAAGCAGCCCGCCCGCTCGCCTGCCCGCCACAATGGACCTACCTGTGTACACTAGATGGATGTGATGGAATGTACTGTCGTCCCTACATTTCAAGAAGAAGTAAGAATTGCAGTTGCAACAAAGCCTTGCTTGCCTACAAAGAGAGCAGCAATTTGGATTTGTTACTATGTTACCTAGAAGAATAACAAACTGTGCAAGGATGGAGGTTGTAGGAGCAAGGAGAAGTTGTCTGTAAAGTTGGTGGATGCCTATTTTCCATTTTGCAGTCCCTTGTCTCCCTCTTGTGGCCTCCTGGAGGCAACTAGCTGTGCAAAAAAAAGACAGCCTGGCGGCCGGCTGTTGCAGTGTTGCCCTCTCAGGCAACACTGAGTGACTGACTGAGCCTCACCGTCTTATATAAAGTTCAGACGGAACTTTGCACGTGTCATAGTGGAGCCCTCAGGATTCCAGAGCCAGCTTTCTGACATCATAATGGGGCCTCAGAGATAAAAGCCTGGGCCCAGGCAGTGTTGGTCAGTGCTGCTCAGCAGGCAGCACTGGACTGGACTGGATTACAGCTGATACAAGGTGTGAAGGAACAAGGGGTGGCTGTGGGCATGCACTTGCTGCCGCTGCCAGTGTTTATCTGCATGGCAGCAGGGCATTTGGGCGTTGCCAGGAAGGCGTTTTTATGTAGATTCCTCCTCTTTCAGCACTGCATTGTGGTGCAAGCAAAAGAAGCAAATCCTGTCTGGCTTCCTCTCCGGCCTTTATTCACCTCCCGTGTAGCTGTGAGTGTGTGAGCCTGCAGGGCCCCATGGAATTGCCTAGAAGTAGGCTGAATCGCTGCAAGGGCTGAACAGCAGTATCGGGCAGGCTCGGGCAACGCGCGGCCCGTTCGGGTTATCGCTTCTCGGCCTTTTGGCTAAGATCAAGTGTAGTATCTGTTCTTATCAGTTTAATATCTGATACGTCCCCTATCTGGGGACCATATATTAAATGGATTTTTAGAACAGGGAGATGGAAATAGAGCTTGCTCTGTCCACTCCACGCATTGACCTGGTATTGCAGTATTTCCAGGACCGGTGCACCCTTTCCTTATGTGTTGACTAAAAGCAGATTCCAAAAGTGTTTTTTGTCTTTGCTATTGTTTCTGTCTTTCTGAAGGGATCTCCCTTTTTAATCCCATTATTTCAACACCTGTTGGACAATGCATGAGTGATAATGAGCTCATTGATTAAATGCAATTAATGAATAGATTGCCACCTCTTGTTGTGTGTCGTCTGTGTTTCTGTGTTTCCGGCATTTCACATTGGAACACCTCATTCACCTTCCTTGTCTTCTCTCCGCCCTCCCTTTTAGGTAAGTTAAAGAGCTGCACCTGAGCCAGCCACTGATTGATTGATTGATTGATTGATTGATTGATTGATTGATTGATTGATTGATGCAGCACAACAGTCAAATAGTGGAGTGGAGTAGGGGAACAGCAAACAGCCAATAAAGCAGCCCGCCCGCTCGCCTGCCCGCCACAATGGACCTACCTGTGTACACTAGATGGATGTGATGGAATGTACTGTCGTCCCTACATTTCAAGAAGAAGTAAGAATTGCAGTTGCAACAAAGCCTTGCTTGCCTACAAAGAGAGCAGCAATTTGGATTTGTTACTATGTTACCTAGAAGAATAACAAACTGTGCAAGGATGGAGGTTGTAGGAGCAAGGAGAAGTTGTCTGTAAAGTTGGTGGATGCCTATTTTCCATTTTGCAGTCCCTTGTCTCCCTCTTGTGGCCTCCTGGAGGCAACTAGCTGTGCAAAAAAAAGACAGCCTGGCGGCCGGCTGTTGCAGTGTTGCCCTCTCAGGCAACACTGAGTGACTGACTGAGCCTCACCGTCTTATATAAAGTTCAGACGGAACTTTGCACGTGTCATAGTGGAGCCCTCAGGATTCCAGAGCCAGCTTTCTGACATCATAATGGGGCCTCAGAGATAAAAGCCTGGGCCCAGGCAGTGTTGGTCAGTGCTGCTCAGCAGGCAGCACTGGACTGGACTGGATTACAGCTGATACAAGGTGTGAAGGAACAAGGGGTGGCTGTGGGCATGCACTTGCTGCCGCTGCCAGTGTTTATCTGCATGGCAGCAGGGCATTTGGGCGTTGCCAGGAAGGCGTTTTTATGTAGATTCCTCCTCTTTCAGCACTGCATTGTGGTGCAAGCAAAAGAAGCAAATCCTGTCTGGCTTCCTCTCCGGCCTTTATTCACCTCCCGTGTAGCTGTGAGTGTGTGAGCCTGCAGGGCCCCATGGAATTGCCTAGAAGTAGGCTGAATCGCTGCAAGGGCTGAACAGCAGTATCGGGCAGGCTCGGGCAACGCGCGGCCCGTTCGGGTTATCGCTTCTCGGCCTTTTGGCTAAGATCAAGTGTAGTATCTGTTCTTATCAGTTTAATATCTGATACGTCCCCTATCTGGGGACCATATATTAAATGGATTTTTAGAACAGGGAGATGGAAATAGAGCTTGCTCTGTCCACTCCACGCATTGACCTGGTATTGCAGTATTTCCAGGACCGGTGCACCCTTTCCTTATGTGTTGACTAAAAGCAGATTCCAAAAGTGTTTTTTGTCTTTGCTATTGTTTCTGTCTTTCTGAAGGGATCTCCCCTTTTAATCCCATTATTTCAACACCTGTTGGACAATGCATGAGTGATAATGAGCTCATTGATTAAATGCAATTAATGAATAGATTGCCACCTCTTGTTGTGTGTCGTCTGTGTTTCTGTGTTTCCGGCATTTCACATTGGAACACCTCATTCACCTTCCTTGTCTTCTCTCCGCCCTCCCTTTTAGGTAAGTTAAAGAGCTGCACCTGAGCCAGCCACTGATTGATTGATTGATTGATTGATTGATTGATTGATTGATTGATTGATTGATTGATGCAGCACAACAGTCAAATAGTGGAGTGGAGTAGGGGAACAGCAAACAGCCAATAAAGCAGCCCGCCCGCTCGCCTGCCCGCCACAATGGACCTACCTGTGTACACTAGATGGATGTGATGGAATGTACTGTCGTCCCTACATTTCAAGAAGAAGTAAGAATTGCAGTTGCAACAAAGCCTTGCTTGCCTACAAAGAGAGCAGCAATTTGGATTTGTTACTATGTTACCTAGAAGAATAACAAACTGTGCAAGGATGGAGGTTGTAGGAGCAAGGAGAAGTTGTCTGTAAAGTTGGTGGATGCCTATTTTCCATTTTGCAGTCCCTTGTCTCCCTCTTGTGGCCTCCTGGAGGCAACTAGCTGTGCAAAAAAAAGACAGCCTGGCGGCCGGCTGTTGCAGTGTTGCCCTCTCAGGCAACACTGAGTGACTGACTGAGCCTCACCGTCTTATATAAAGTTCAGACGGAACTTTGCACGTGTCATAGTGGAGCCCTCAGGATTCCAGAGCCAGCTTTCTGACATCATAATGGGGCCTCAGAGATAAAAGCCTGGGCCCAGGCAGTGTTGGTCAGTGCTGCTCAGCAGGCAGCACTGGACTGGACTGGATTACAGCTGATACAAGGTGTGAAGGAACAAGGGGTGGCTGTGGGCATGCACTTGCTGCCGCTGCCAGTGTTTATCTGCATGGCAGCAGGGCATTTGGGCGTTGCCAGGAAGGCGTTTTTATGTAGATTCCTCCTCTTTCAGCACTGCATTGTGGTGCAAGCAAAAGAAGCAAATCCTGTCTGGCTTCCTCTCCGGCCTTTATTCACCTCCCGTGTAGCTGTGAGTGTGTGAGCCTGCAGGGCCCCATGGAATTGCCTAGAAGTAGGCTGAATCGCTGCAAGGGCTGAACAGCAGTATCGGGCAGGCTCGGGCAACGCGCGGCCCGTTCGGGTTATCGCTTCTCGGCCTTTTGGCTAAGATCAAGTGTAGTATCTGTTCTTATCAGTTTAATATCTGATACGTCCCCTATCTGGGGACCATATATTAAATAGATTTTTAGAACAGGGAGATGGAAATAGAGCTTGCTCTGTCCACTCCACGCATTGACCTGGTATTGCAGTATTTCCAGGACCGGTGCACCCTTTCCTTATGTGTTGACTAAAAGCAGATTCCAAAAGTGTTTTTTGTCTTTGCTATTGTTTCTGTCTTTCTGAAGGGATCTCCCCTTTTAATCCCATTATTTCAACACCTGTTGGACAATGCATGAGTGATAATGAGCTCATTGATTAAATGCAATTAATGAATAGATTGCCACCTCTTGTTGTGTGTCGTCTGTGTTTCTGTGTTTCCGGCATTTCACATTGGAACACCTCATTCACCTTCCTTGTCTTCTCTCCGCCCTCCCTTTTAGGTAAGTTAAAGAGCTGCACCTGAGCCAGCCACTGATTGATTGATTGATTGATTGATTGATTGATTGATTGATTGATTGATTGATTGATGCAGCACAACAGTCAAATAGTGGAGTGGAGTAGGGGAACAGCAAACAGCCAATAAAGCAGCCCGCCCGCTCGCCTGCCCGCCACAATGGACCTACCTGTGTACACTAGATGGATGTGATGGAATGTACTGTCGTCCCTACATTTCAAGAAGAAGTAAGAATTGCAGTTGCAACAAAGCCTTGCTTGCCTACAAAGAGAGCAGCAATTTGGATTTGTTACTATGTTACCTAGAAGAATAACAAACTGTGCAAGGATGGAGGTTGTAGGAGCAAGGAGAAGTTGTCTGTAAAGTTGGTGGATGCCTATTTTCCATTTTGCAGTCCCTTGTCTCCCTCTTGTGGCCTCCTGGAGGCAACTAGCTGTGCAAAAAAAAGACAGCCTGGCGGCCGGCTGTTGCAGTGTTGCCCTCTCAGGCAACACTGAGTGACTGACTGAGCCTCACCGTCTTATATAAAGTTCAGACGGAACTTTGCACGTGTCATAGTGGAGCCCTCAGGATTCCAGAGCCAGCTTTCTGACATCATAATGGGGCCTCAGAGATAAAAGCCTGGGCCCAGGCAGTGTTGGTCAGTGCTGCTCAGCAGGCAGCACTGGACTGGACTGGATTACAGCTGATACAAGGTGTGAAGGAACAAGGGGTGGCTGTGGGCATGCACTTGCTGCCGCTGCCAGTGTTTATCTGCATGGCAGCAGGGCATTTGGGCGTTGCCAGGAAGGCGTTTTTATGTAGATTCCTCCTCTTTCAGCACTGCATTGTGGTGCAAGCAAAAGAAGCAAATCCTGTCTGGCTTCCTCTCCGGCCTTTATTCACCTCCCGTGTAGCTGTGAGTGTGTGAGCCTGCAGGGCCCCATGGAATTGCCTAGAAGTAGGCTGAATCGCTGCAAGGGCTGAACAGCAGTATCGGGCAGGCTCGGGCAACGCGCGGCCCGTTCGGGTTATCGCTTCTCGGCCTTTTGGCTAAGATCAAGTGTAGTATCTGTTCTTATCAGTTTAATATCTGATACGTCCCCTATCTGGGGACCATATATTAAATGGATTTTTAGAACAGGGAGATGGAAATAGAGCTTGCTCTGTCCACTCCACGCATTGACCTGGTATTGCAGTATTTCCAGGACCGGTGCACCCTTTCCTTATGTGTTGACTAAAAGCAGATTCCAAAAGTGTTTTTTGTCTTTGCTATTGTTTCTGTCTTTCTGAAGGGATCTCCCCTTTTAATCCCATTATTTCAACACCTGTTGGACAATGCATGAGTGATAATGAGCTCATTGATTAAATGCAATTAATGAATAGATTGCCACCTCTTGTGTGTCGTCTGTGTTTCTGTGTTTCCGGCATTTCACATTGGAACACCTCATTCACCTTCCTTGTCTTCTCTCCGCCCTCCCTTTTAGGTAAGTTAAAGAGCTGCACCTGAGCCAGCCACTGATTGATTGATTGATTGATTGATTGATTGATTGATTGATTGATTGATTGATTGATGCAGCACAACAGTCAAATAGTGGAGTGGAGTAGGGGAACAGCAAACAGCCAATAAAGCAGCCCGCCCGCTCGCCTGCCCGCCACAATGGACCTACCTGTGTACACTAGATGGATGTGATGGAATGTACTGTCGTCCCTACATTTCAAGAAGAAGTAAGAATTGCAGTTGCAACAAAGCCTTGCTTGCCTACAAAGAGAGCAGCAATTTGGATTTGTTACTATGTTACCTAGAAGAATAACAAACTGTGCAAGGATGGAGGTTGTAGGAGCAAGGAGAAGTTGTCTGTAAAGTTGGTGGATGCCTATTTTCCATTTTGCAGTCCCTTGTCTCCCTCTTGTGGCCTCCTGGAGGCAACTAGCTGTGCAAAAAAAAGACAGCCTGGCGGCCGGCTGTTGCAGTGTTGCCCTCTCAGGCAACACTGAGTGACTGACTGAGCCTCACCGTCTTATATAAAGTTCAGACGGAACTTTGCACGTGTCATAGTGGAGCCCTCAGGATTCCAGAGCCAGCTTTCTGACATCATAATGGGGCCTCAGAGATAAAAGCCTGGGCCCAGGCAGTGTTGGTCAGTGCTGCTCAGCAGGCAGCACTGGACTGGACTGGATTACAGCTGATACAAGGTGTGAAGGAACAAGGGGTGGCTGTGGGCATGCACTTGCTGCCGCTGCCAGTGTTTATCTGCATGGCAGCAGGGCATTTGGGCGTTGCCAGGAAGGCGTTTTTATGTAGATTCCTCCTCTTTCAGCACTGCATTGTGGTGCAAGCAAAAGAAGCAAATCCTGTCTGGCTTCCTCTCCGGCCTTTATTCACCTCCCGTGTAGCTGTGAGTGTGTGAGCCTGCAGGGCCCCATGGAATTGCCTAGAAGTAGGCTGAATCGCTGCAAGGGCTGAACAGCAGTATCGGGCAGGCTCGGGCAACGCGCGGCCCGTTCGGGTTATCGCTTCTCGGCCTTTTGGCTAAGATCAAGTGTAGTATCTGTTCTTATCAGTTTAATATCTGATACGTCCCCTATCTGGGGACCATATATTAAATGGATTTTTAGAACAGGGAGATGGAAATAGAGCTTGCTCTGTCCACTCCACGCATTGACCTGGTATTGCAGTATTTCCAGGACCGGTGCACCCTTTCCTTATGTGTTGACTAAAAGCAGATTCCAAAAGTGTTTTTTGTCTTTGCTATTGTTTCTGTCTTTCTGAAGGGATCTCCCCTTTTAATCCCATTATTTCAACACCTGTTGGACAATGCATGAGTGATAATGAGCTCATTGATTAAATGCAATTAATGAATAGATTGCCACCTCTTGTTGTGTGTCGTCTGTGTTTCTGTGTTTCCGGCATTTCACATTGGAACACCTCATTCACCTTCCTTGTCTTCTCTCCGCCCTCCCTTTTAGGTAAGTTAAAGAGCTGCACCTGAGCCAGCCACTGATTGATTGATTGATTGATTGATTGATTGATTGATTGATTGATTGATTGATTGATTGATTGATTGATTGATGCAGCACAACAGTCAAATAGTGGAGTGGAGTAGGGGAACAGCAAACAGCCAATAAAGCAGCCCGCCCGCTCGCCTGCCCGCCACAATGGACCTACCTGTGTACACTAGATGGATGTGATGGAATGTACTGTCGTCCCTACATTTCAAGAAGAAGTAAGAATTGCAGTTGCAACAAAGCCTTGCTTGCCTACAAAGAGAGCAGCAATTTGGATTTGTTACTATGTTACCTAGAAGAATAACAAACTGTGCAAGGATGGAGGTTGTAGGAGCAAGGAGAAGTTGTCTGTAAAGTTGGTGGATGCCTATTTTCCATTTTGCAGTCCCTTGTCTCCCTCTTGTGGCCTCCTGGAGGCAACTAGCTGTGCAAAAAAAAGACAGCCTGGCGGCCGGCTGTTGCAGTGTTGCGCAACACTGAGTGACTGACTGAGCCTCACCGTCTTATATAAAGTTCAGACGGAACTTTGCACGTGTCATAGTGGAGCCCTCAGGATTCCAGAGCCAGCTTTCTGACATCATAATGGGGCCTCAGAGATAAAAGCCTGGGCCCAGGCAGTGTTGGTCAGTGCTGCTCAGCAGGCAGCACTGGACTGGACTGGATTACAGCTGATACAAGGTGTGAAGGAACAAGGGGTGGCTGTGGGCATGCACTTGCTGCCGCTGCCAGTGTTTATCTGCATGGCAGCAGGGCATTTGGGCGTTGCCAGGAAGGCGTTTTTATGTAGATTCCTCCTCTTTCAGCACTGCATTGTGGTGCAAGCAAAAGAAGCAAATCCTGTCTGGCTTCCTCTCCGGCCTTTATTCACCTCCCGTGTAGCTGTGAGTGTGTGAGCCTGCAGGGCCCCATGGAATTGCCTAGAAGTAGGCTGAATCGCTGCAAGGGCTGAACAGCAGTATCGGGCAGGCTCGGGCAACGCGCGGCCCGTTCGGGTTATCGCTTCTCGGCCTTTTGGCTAAGATCAAGTGTAGTATCTGTTCTTATCAGTTTAATATCTGATACGTCCCCTATCTGGGGACCATATATTAAATGGATTTTTAGAACAGGGAGATGGAAATAGAGCTTGCTCTGTCCACTCCACGCATTGACCTGGTATTGCAGTATTTCCAGGACCGGTGCACCCTTTCCTTATGTGTTGACTAAAAGCAGATTCCAAAAGTGTTTTTTGTCTTTGCTATTGTTTCTGTCTTTCTGAAGGGATCTCCCCTTTTAATCCCATTATTTCAACACCTGTTGGACAATGCATGAGTGATAATGAGCTCATTGATTAAATGCAATTAATGAATAGATTGCCACCTCTTGTTGTGTGTCGTCTGTGTTTCTGTGTTTCCGGCATTTCACATTGAAACACCTCATTCACCTTCCTTGTCTTCTCTCCGCCCTCCCTTTTAGGTAAGTTAAAGAGCTGCACCTGAGCCAGCCACTGATTGATTGATTGATTGATTGATTGATTGATTGATTGATTGATTGATTGATGCAGCACAACAGTCAAATAGTGGAGTGGAGTAGGGGAACAGCAAACAGCCAATAAAGCAGCCCGCCCGCTCGCCTGCCCGCCACAATGGACCTACCTGTGTACACTAGATGGATGTGATGGAATGTACTGTCGTCCCTACATTTCAAGAAGAAGTAAGAATTGCAGTTGCAACAAAGCCTTGCTTGCCTACAAAGAGAGCAGCAATTTGGATTTGTTACTATGTTACCTAGAAGAATAACAAACTGTGCAAGGATGGAGGTTGTAGGAGCAAGGAGAAGTTGTCTGTAAAGTTGGTGGATGCCTATTTTCCATTTTGCAGTCCCTTGTCTCCCTCTTGTGGCCTCCTGGAGGCAACTAGCTGTGCAAAAAAAAGACAGCCTGGCGGCCGGCTGTTGCAGTGTTGCCCTCTCAGGCAACACTGAGTGACTGACTGAGCCTCACCGTCTTATATAAAGTTCAGACGGAACTTTGCACGTGTCATAGTGGAGCCCTCAGGATTCCAGAGCCAGCTTTCTGACATCATAATGGGGCCTCAGAGATAAAAGCCTGGGCCCAGGCAGTGTTGGTCAGTGCTGCTCAGCAGGCAGCACTGGACTGGACTGGATTACAGCTGATACAAGGTGTGAAGGAACAAGGGGTGGCTGTGGGCATGCACTTGCTGCCGCTGCCAGTGTTTATCTGCATGGCAGCAGGGCATTTGGGCGTTGCCAGGAAGGCGTTTTTATGTAGATTCCTCCTCTTTCAGCACTGCATTGTGGTGCAAGCAAAAGAAGCAAATCCTGTCTGGCTTCCTCTCCGGCCTTTATTCACCTCCCGTGTAGCTGTGAGTGTGTGAGCCTGCAGGGCCCCATGGAATTGCCTAGAAGTAGGCTGAATCGCTGCAAGGGCTGAACAGCAGTATCGGGCAGGCTCGGGCAACGCGCGGCCCGTTCGGGTTATCGCTTCTCGGCCTTTTGGCTAAGATCAAGTGTAGTATCTGTTCTTATCAGTTTAATATCTGATACGTCCCCTATCTGGGGACCATATATTAAATGGATTTTTAGAACAGGGAGATGGAAATAGAGCTTGCTCTGTCCACTCCACGCATTGACCTGGTATTGCAGTATTTCCAGGACCGGTGCACCCTTTCCTTATGTGTTGACTAAAAGCAGATTCCAAAAGTGTTTTTTGTCTTTGCTATTGTTTCTGTCTTTCTGAAGGGATCTCCCCTTTTAATCCCATTATTTCAACACCTGTTGGACAATGCATGAGTGATAATGAGCTCATTGATTAAATGCAATTAATGAATAGATTGCCACCTCTTGTTGTGTGTCGTCTGTGTTTCTGTGTTTCCGGCATTTCACATTGGAACACCTCATTCACCTTCCTTGTCTTCTCTCCGCCCTCCCTTTTAGGTTAGTTAAAGAGCTGCACCTGAGCCAGCCACTGATTGATTGATTGATTGATTGATTGATTGATTGATTGATTGATTGATTGATTGATTGATTGATTGATGCAGCACAACAGTCAAATAGTGGAGTGGAGTAGGGGAACAGCAAACAGCCAATAAAGCAGCCCGCCCGCTCGCCTGCCCGCCACAATGGACCTACCTGTGTACACTAGATGGATGTGATGGAATGTACTGTCGTCCCTACATTTCAAGAAGAAGTAAGAATTGCAGTTGCAACAAAGCCTTGCTTGCCTACAAAGAGAGCAGCAATTTGGATTTGTTACTATGTTACCTAGAAGAATAACAAACTGTGCAAGGATGGAGGTTGTAGGAGCAAGGAGAAGTTGTCTGTAAAGTTGGTGGATGCCTATTTTCCATTTTGCAGTCCCTTGTCTCCCTCTTGTGGCCTCCTGGAGGCAACTAGCTGTGCAAAAAAAAGACAGCCTGGCGGCCGGCTGTTGCAGTGTTGCCCTCTCAGGCAACACTGAGTGACTGACTGAGCCTCACCGTCTTATATAAAGTTCAGACGGAACTTTGCACGTGTCATAGTGGAGCCCTCAGGATTCCAGAGCCAGCTTTCTGACATCATAATGGGGCCTCAGAGATAAAAGCCTGGGCCCAGGCAGTGTTGGTCAGTGCTGCTCAGCAGGCAGCACTGGACTGGACTGGATTACAGCTGATACAAGGTGTGAAGGAACAAGGGGTGGCTGTGGGCATGCACTTGCTGCCGCTGCCAGTGTTTATCTGCATGGCAGCAGGGCATTTGGGCGTTGCCAGGAAGGCGTTTTTATGTAGATTCCTCCTCTTTCAGCACTGCATTGTGGTGCAAGCAAAAGAAGCAAATCCTGTCTGGCTTCCTCTCCGGCCTTTATTCACCTCCCGTGTAGCTGTGAGTGTGTGAGCCTGCAGGGCCCCATGGAATTGCCTAGAAGTAGGCTGAATCGCTGCAAGGGCTGAACAGCAGTATCGGGCAGGCTCGGGCAACGCGCGGCCCGTTCGGGTTATCGCTTCTCGGCCTTTTGGCTAAGATCAAGTGTAGTATCTGTTCTTATCAGTTTAATATCTGATACGTCCCCTATCTGGGGACCATATATTAAATGGATTTTTAGAACAGGGAGATGGAAATAGAGCTTGCTCTGTCCACTCCACGCATTGACCTGGTATTGCAGTATTTCCAGGACCGGTGCACCCTTTCCTTATGTGTTGACTAAAAGCAGATTCCAAAAGTGTTTTTTGTCTTTGCTATTGTTTCTGTCTTTCTGAAGGGATCTCCCCTTTTAATCCCATTATTTCAACACCTGTTGGACAATGCATGAGTGATAATGAGCTCATTGATTAAATGCAATTAATGAATAGATTGCCACCTCTTGTTGTGTGTCGTCTGTGTTTCTGTGTTTCCGGCATTTCACATTGGAACACCTCATTCACCTTCCTTGTCTTCTCTCCGCCCTCCCTTTTAGGTAAGTTAAAGAGCTGCACCTGAGCCAGCCACTGATTGATTGATTGATTGATTGATTGATTGATTGATTGATTGATTGATGCAGCACAACAGTCAAATAGTGGAGTGGAGTAGGGGAACAGCAAACAGCCAATAAAGCAGCCCGCCCGCTCGCCTGCCCGCCACAATGGACCTACCTGTGTACACTAGATGGATGTGATGGAATGTACTGTCGTCCCTACATTTCAAGAAGAAGTAAGAATTGCAGTTGCAACAAAGCCTTGCTTGCCTACAAAGAGAGCAGCAATTTGGATTTGTTACTATGTTACCTAGAAGAATAACAAACTGTGCAAGGATGGAGGTTGTAGGAGCAAGGAGAAGTTGTCTGTAAAGTTGGTGGATGCCTATTTTCCATTTTGCAGTCCCTTGTCTCCCTCTTGTGGCCTCCTGGAGGCAACTAGCTGTGCAAAAAAAAGACAGCCTGGCGGCCGGCTGTTGCAGTGTTGCCCTCTCAGGCAACACTGAGTGACTGACTGAGCCTCACCGTCTTATATAAAGTTCAGACGGAACTTTGCACGTGTCATAGTGGAGCCCTCAGGATTCCAGAGCCAGCTTTCTGACATCATAATGGGGCCTCAGAGATAAAAGCCTGGGCCCAGGCAGTGTTGGTCAGTGCTGCTCAGCAGGCAGCACTGGACTGGACTGGATTACAGCTGATACAAGGTGTGAAGGAACAAGGGGTGGCTGTGGGCATGCACTTGCTGCCGCTGCCAGTGTTTATCTGCATGGCAGCAGGGCATTTGGGCGTTGCCAGGAAGGCGTTTTTATGTAGATTCCTCCTCTTTCAGCACTGCATTGTGGTGCAAGCAAAAGAAGCAAATCCTGTCTGGCTTCCTCTCCGGCCTTTATTCACCTCCCGTGTAGCTGTGAGTGTGTGAGCCTGCAGGGCCCCATGGAATTGCCTAGAAGTAGGCTGAATCGCTGCAAGGGCTGAACAGCAGTATCGGGCAGGCTCGGGCAACGCGCGGCCCGTTCGGGTTATCGCTTCTCGGCCTTTTGGCTAAGATCAAGTGTAGTATCTGTTCTTATCAGTTTAATATCTGATACGTCCCCTATCTGGGGACCATATATTAAATGGATTTTTAGAACAGGGAGATGGAAATAGAGCTTGCTCTGTCCACTCCACGCATTGACCTGGTATTGCAGTATTTCCAGGACCGGTGCACCCTTTCCTTATGTGTTGACTAAAAGCAGATTCCAAAAGTGTTTTTTGTCTTTGCTATTGTTTCTGTCTTTCTGAAGGGATCTCCCCTTTTAATCCCATTATTTCAACACCTGTTGGACAATGCATGAGTGATAATGAGCTCATTGATTAAATGCAATTAATGAATAGATTGCCACCTCTTGTTGTGTGTCGTCTGTGTTTCTGTGTTTCCGGCATTTCACATTGGAACACCTCATTCACCTTCCTTGTCTTCTCTCCGCCCTCCCTTTTAGGTAAGTTAAAGAGCTGCACCTGAGCCAGCCACTGATTGATTGATTGATTGATTGATGGATTGATTGATTGATTGATTGATTGATTGATTGATTGATGCAGCACAACAGTCAAATAGTGGAGTGGAGTAGGGGAACAGCAAACAGCCAATAAAGCAGCCCGCCCGCTCGCCTGCCCGCCACAATGGACCTACCTGTGTACACTAGATGGATGTGATGGAATGTACTGTCGTCCCTACATTTCAAGAAGAAGTAAGAATTGCAGTTGCAACAAAGCCTTGCTTGCCTACAAAGAGAGCAGCAATTTGGATTTGTTACTATGTTACCTAGAAGAATAACAAACTGTGCAAGGATGGAGGTTGTAGGAGCAAGGAGAAGTTGTCTGTAAAGTTGGTGGATGCCTATTTTCCATTTTGCAGTCCCTTGTCTCCCTCTTGTGGCCTCCTGGAGGCAACTAGCTGTGCAAAAAAAAGACAGCCTGGCGGCCGGCTGTTGCAGTGTTGCCCTCTCAGGCAACACTGAGTGACTGACTGAGCCTCACCGTCTTATATAAAGTTCAGACGGAACTTTGCACGTGTCATAGTGGAGCCCTCAGGATTCCAGAGCCAGCTTTCTGACATCATAATGGGGCCTCAGAGATAAAAGCCTGGGCCCAGGCAGTGTTGGTCAGTGCTGCTCAGCAGGCAGCACTGGACTGGACTGGATTACAGCTGATACAAGGTGTGAAGGAACAAGGGGTGGCTGTGGGCATGCACTTGCTGCCGCTGCCAGTGTTTATCTGCATGGCAGCAGGGCATTTGGGCGTTGCCAGGAAGGCGTTTTTATGTAGATTCCTCCTCTTTCAGCACTGCATTGTGGTGCAAGCAAAAGAAGCAAATCCTGTCTGGCTTCCTCTCCGGCCTTTATTCACCTCCCGTGTAGCTGTGAGTGTGTGAGCCTGCAGGGCCCCATGGAATTGCCTAGAAGTAGGCTGAATCGCTGCAAGGGCTGAACAGCAGTATCGGGCAGGCTCGGGCAACGCGCGGCCCGTTCGGGTTATCGCTTCTCGGCCTTTTGGCTAAGATCAAGTGTAGTATCTGTTCTTATCAGTTTAATATCTGATACGTCCCCTATCTGGGGACCATATATTAAATGGATTTTTAGAACAGGGAGATGGAAATAGAGCTTGCTCTGTCCACTCCACGCATTGACCTGGTATTGCAGTATTTCCAGGACCGGTGCACCCTTTCCTTATGTGTTGACTAAAAGCAGATTCCAAAAGTGTTTTTTGTCTTTGCTATTGTTTCTGTCTTTCTGAAGGGATCTCCCCTTTTAATCCCATTATTTCAACACCTGTTGGACAATGCATGAGTGATAATGAGCTCATTGATTAAATGCAATTAATGAATAGATTGCCACCTCTTGTTGTGTGTCGTCTGTGTTTCTGTGTTTCCGGCATTTCACATTGGAACACCTCATTCACCTTCCTTGTCTTCTCTCCGCCCTCCCTTTTAGGTAAGTTAAAGAGCTGCACCTGAGCCAGCCACTGATTGATTGATTGATTGATTGATTGATTGATTGATTGATGCAGCACAACAGTCAAATAGTGGAGTGGAGTAGGGGAACAGCAAACAGCCAATAAAGCAGCCCGCCCGCTCGCCTGCCCGCCACAATGGACCTACCTGTGTACACTAGATGGATGTGATGGAATGTACTGTCGTCCCTACATTTCAAGAAGAAGTAAGAATTGCAGTTGCAACAAAGCCTTGCTTGCCTACAAAGAGAGCAGCAATTTGGATTTGTTACTATGTTACCTAGAAGAATAACAAACTGTGCAAGGATGGAGGTTGTAGGAGCAAGGAGAAGTTGTCTGTAAAGTTGGTGGATGCCTATTTTCCATTTTGCAGTCCCTTGTCTCCCTCTTGTGGCCTCCTGGAGGCAACTAGCTGTGCAAAAAAAAGACAGCCTGGCGGCCGGCTGTTGCAGTGTTGCCCTCTCAGGCAACACTGAGTGACTGACTGAGCCTCACCGTCTTATATAAAGTTCAGACGGAACTTTGCACGTGTCATAGTGGAGCCCTCAGGATTCCAGAGCCAGCTTTCTGACATCATAATGGGGCCTCAGAGATAAAAGCCTGGGCCCAGGCAGTGTTGGTCAGTGCTGCTCAGCAGGCAGCACTGGACTGGACTGGATTACAGCTGATACAAGGTGTGAAGGAACAAGGGGTGGCTGTGGGCATGCACTTGCTGCCGCTGCCAGTGTTTATCTGCATGGCAGCAGGGCATTTGGGCGTTGCCAGGAAGGCGTTTTTATGTAGATTCCTCCTCTTTCAGCACTGCATTGTGGTGCAAGCAAAAGAAGCAAATCCTGTCTGGCTTCCTCTCCGGCCTTTATTCACCTCCCGTGTAGCTGTGAGTGTGTGAGCCTGCAGGGCCCCATGGAATTGCCTAGAAGTAGGCTGAATCGCTGCAAGGGCTGAACAGCAGTATCGGGCAGGCTCGGGCAACGCGCGGCCCGTTCGGGTTATCGCTTCTCGGCCTTTTGGCTAAGATCAAGTGTAGTATCTGTTCTTATCAGTTTAATATCTGATACGTCCCCTATCTGGGGACCATATATTAAATGGATTTTTAGAACAGGGAGATGGAAATAGAGCTTGCTCTGTCCACTCCACGCATTGACCTGGTATTGCAGTATTTCCAGGACCGGTGCACCCTTTCCTTATGTGTTGACTAAAAGCAGATTCCAAAAGTGTTTTTTGTCTTTGCTATTGTTTCTGTCTTTCTGAAGGGATCTCCCCTTTTAATCCCATTATTTCAACACCTGTTGGACAATGCATGAGTGATAATGAGCTCATTGATTAAATGCAATTAATGAATAGATTGCCACCTCTTGTTGTGTGTCGTCTGTGTTTCTGTGTTTCCGGCATTTCACATTGGAACACCTCATTCACCTTCCTTGTCTTCTCTCCGCCCTCCCTTTTAGGTAAGTTAAAGAGCTGCACCTGAGCCAGCCACTGATTGATTGATTGATTGATTGATTGATTGATTGATTGATTGATTGATGCAGCACAACAGTCAAATAGTGGAGTGGAGTAGGGGAACAGCAAACAGCCAATAAAGCAGCCCGCTCGCCTGCCCGCCACAATGGACCTACCTGTGTACACTAGATGGATGTGATGGAATGTACTGTCGTCCCTACATTTCAAGAAGAAGTAAGAATTGCAGTTGCAACAAAGCCTTGCTTGCCTACAAAGAGAGCAGCAATTTGGATTTGTTACTATGTTACCTAGAAGAATAACAAACTGTGCAAGGATGGAGGTTGTAGGAGCAAGGAGAAGTTGTCTGTAAAGTTGGTGGATGCCTATTTTCCATTTTGCAGTCCCTTGTCTCCCTCTTGTGGCCTCCTGGAGGCAACTAGCTGTGCAAAAAAAAGACAGCCTGGCGGCCGGCTGTTGCAGTGTTGCCCTCTCAGGCAACACTGAGTGACTGACTGAGCCTCACCGTCTTATATAAAGTTCAGACGGAACTTTGCACGTGTCATAGTGGAGCCCTCAGGATTCCAGAGCCAGCTTTCTGACATCATAATGGGGCCTCAGAGATAAAAGCCTGGGCCCAGGCAGTGTTGGTCAGTGCTGCTCAGCAGGCAGCACTGGACTGGACTGGATTACAGCTGATACAAGGTGTGAAGGAACAAGGGGTGGCTGTGGGCATGCACTTGCTGCCGCTGCCAGTGTTTATCTGCATGGCAGCAGGGCATTTGGGCGTTGCCAGGAAGGCGTTTTTATGTAGATTCCTCCTCTTTCAGCACTGCATTGTGGTGCAAGCAAAAGAAGCAAATCCTGTCTGGCTTCCTCTCCGGCCTTTATTCACCTCCCGTGTAGCTGTGAGTGTGTGAGCCTGCAGGGCCCCATGGAATTGCCTAGAAGTAGGCTGAATCGCTGCAAGGGCTGAACAGCAGTATCGGGCAGGCTCGGGCAACGCGCGGCCCGTTCGGGTTATCGCTTCTCGGCCTTTTGGCTAAGATCAAGTGTAGTATCTGTTCTTATCAGTTTAATATCTGATACGTCCCCTATCTGGGGACCATATATTAAATGGATTTTTAGAACAGGGAGATGGAAATAGAGCTTGCTCTGTCCACTCCACGCATTGACCTGGTATTGCAGTATTTCCAGGACCGGTGCACCCTTTCCTTATGTGTTGACTAAAAGCAGATTCCAAAAGTGTTTTTTGTCTTTGCTATTGTTTCTGTCTTTCTGAAGGGATCTCCCCTTTTAATCCCATTATTTCAACACCTGTTGGACAATGCATGAGTGATAATGAGCTCATTGATTAAATGCAATTAATGAATAGATTGCCACCTCTTGTTGTGTGTCGTCTGTGTTTCTGTGTTTCCGGCATTTCACATTGGAACACCTCATTCACCTTCCTTGTCTTCTCTCCGCCCTCCCTTTTAGGTAAGTTAAAGAGCTGCACCTGAGCCAGCCACTGATTGATTGATTGATTGATTGATTGATTGATTGATGCAGCACAACAGTCAAATAGTGGAGTGGAGTAGGGGAACAGCAAACAGCCAATAAAGCAGCCCGCCCGCTCGCCTGCCCGCCACAATGGACCTACCTGTGTACACTAGATGGATGTGATGGAATGTACTGTCGTCCCTACATTTCAAGAAGAAGTAAGAATTGCAGTTGCAACAAAGCCTTGCTTGCCTACAAAGAGAGCAGCAATTTGGATTTGTTACTATGTTACCTAGAAGAATAACAAACTGTGCAAGGATGGAGGTTGTAGGAGCAAGGAGAAGTTGTCTGTAAAGTTGGTGGATGCCTATTTTCCATTTTGCAGTCCCTTGTCTCCCTCTTGTGGCCTCCTGGAGGCAACTAGCTGTGCAAAAAAAAGACAGCCTGGCGGCCGGCTGTTGCAGTGTTGCCCTCTCAGGCAACACTGAGTGACTGACTGAGCCTCACCGTCTTATATAAAGTTCAGACGGAACTTTGCACGTGTCATAGTGGAGCCCTCAGGATTCCAGAGCCAGCTTTCTGACATCATAATGGGGCCTCAGAGATAAAAGCCTGGGCCCAGGCAGTGTTGGTCAGTGCTGCTCAGCAGGCAGCACTGGACTGGACTGGATTACAGCTGATACAAGGTGTGAAGGAACAAGGGGTGGCTGTGGGCATGCACTTGCTGCCGCTGCCAGTGTTTATCTGCATGGCAGCAGGGCATTTGGGCGTTGCCAGGAAGGCGTTTTTATGTAGATTCCTCCTCTTTCAGCACTGCATTGTGGTGCAAGCAAAAGAAGCAAATCCTGTCTGGCTTCCTCTCCGGCCTTTATTCACCTCCCGTGTAGCTGTGAGTGTGTGAGCCTGCAGGGCCCCATGGAATTGCCTAGAAGTAGGCTGAATCGCTGCAAGGGCTGAACAGCAGTATCGGGCAGGCTCGGGCAACGCGCGGCCCGTTCGGGTTATCGCTTCTCGGCCTTTTGGCTAAGATCAAGTGTAGTATCTGTTCTTATCAGTTTAATATCTGATACGTCCCCTATCTGGGGACCATATATTAAATGGATTTTTAGAACAGGGAGATGGAAATAGAGCTTGCTCTGTCCACTCCACGCATTGACCTGGTATTGCAGTATTTCCAGGACCGGTGCACCCTTTCTTTATGTGTTGACTAAAAGCAGATTCCAAAAGTGTTTTTTGTCTTTGCTATTGTTTCTGTCTTTCTGAAGGGATCTCCCCTTTTAATCCCATTATTTCAACACCTGTTGGACAATGCATGAGTGATAATGAGCTCATTGATTAAATGCAATTAATGAATAGATTGCCACCTCTTGTTGTGTGTCGTCTGTGTTTCTGTGTTTCCGGCATTTCACATTGGAACACCTCATTCACCTTCCTTGTCTTCTCTCCGCCCTCCCTTTTAGGTAAGTTAAAGAGCTGCACCTGAGCCAGCCACTGATTGATTGATTGATTGATTGATTGATTGATTGATTGATTGATTGATTGATTGATGCAGCACAACAGTCAAATAGTGGAGTGGAGTAGGGGAACAGCAAACAGCCAATAAAGCAGCCCGCCCGCTCGCCTGCCCGCCACAATGGACCTACCTGTGTACACTAGATGGATGTGATGGAATGTACTGTCGTCCCTACATTTCAAGAAGAAGTAAGAATTGCAGTTGCAACAAAGCCTTGCTTGCCTACAAAGAGAGCAGCAATTTGGATTTGTTACTATGTTACCTAGAAGAATAACAAACTGTGCAAGGAGGGAGGTTGTAGGAGCAAGGAGAAGTTGTCTGTAAAGTTGGTGGATGCCTATTTTCCATTTTGCAGTCCCTTGTCTCCCTCTTGTGGCCTCCTGGAGGCAACTAGCTGTGCAAAAAAAAGACAGCCTGGCGGCCGGCTGTTGCAGTGTTGCCCTCTCAGGCAACACTGAGTGACTGACTGAGCCTCACCGTCTTATATAAAGTTCAGACGGAACTTTGCACGTGTCATAGTGGAGCCCTCAGGATTCCAGAGCCAGCTTTCTGACATCATAATGGGGCCTCAGAGATAAAAGCCTGGGCCCAGGCAGTGTTGGTCAGTGCTGCTCAGCAGGCAGCACTGGACTGGACTGGATTACAGCTGATACAAGGTGTGAAGGAACAAGGGGTGGCTGTGGGCATGCACTTGCTGCCGCTGCCAGTGTTTATCTGCATGGCAGCAGGGCATTTGGGCGTTGCCAGGAAGGCGTTTTTATGTAGATTCCTCCTCTTTCAGCACTGCATTGTGGTGCAAGCAAAAGAAGCAAATCCTGTCTGGCTTCCTCTCCGGCCTTTATTCACCTCCCGTGTAGCTGTGAGTGTGTGAGCCTGCAGGGCCCCATGGAATTGCCTAGAAGTAGGCTGAATCGCTGCAAGGGCTGAACAGCAGTATCGGGCAGGCTCGGGCAACGCGCGGCCCGTTCGGGTTATCGCTTCTCGGCCTTTTGGCTAAGATCAAGTGTAGTATCTGTTCTTATCAGTTTAATATCTGATACGTCCCCTATCTGGGGACCATATATTAAATGGATTTTTAGAACAGGGAGATGGAAATAGAGCTTGCTCTGTCCACTCCACGCATTGACCTGGTATTGCAGTATTTCCAGGACCGGTGCACCCTTTCCTTATGTGTTGACTAAAAGCAGATTCCAAAAGTGTTTTTTGTCTTTGCTATTGTTTCTGTCTTTCTGAAGGGATCTCCCCTTTTAATCCCATTATTTCAACACCTGTTGGACAATGCATGAGTGATAATGAGCTCATTGATTAAATGCAATTAATGAATAGATTGCCACCTCTTGTTGTGTGTCGTCTGTGTTTCTGTGTTTCCGGCATTTCACATTGGAACACCTCATTCACCTTCCTTGTCTTCTCTCCGCCCTCCCTTTTAGGTAAGTTAAAGAGCTGCACCTGAGCCAGCCACTGATTGATTGATTGATTGATTGATTGATTGATTGATTGATGCAGCACAACAGTCAAATAGTGGAGTGGAGTAGGGGAACAGCAAACAGCCAATAAAGCAGCCCGCCCGCTCGCCTGCCCGCCACAATGGACCTACCTGTGTACACTAGATGGATGTGATGGAATGTACTGTCGTCCCTACATTTCAAGAAGAAGTAAGAATTGCAGTTGCAACAAAGCCTTGCTTGCCTACAAAGAGAGCAGCAATTTGGATTTGTTACTATGTTACCTAGAAGAATAACAAACTGTGCAAGGATGGAGGTTGTAGGAGCAAGGAGAAGTTGTCTGTAAAGTTGGTGGATGCCTATTTTCCATTTTGCAGTCCCTTGTCTCCCTCTTGTGGCCTCCTGGAGGCAACTAGCTGTGCAAAAAAAAGACAGCCTGCTGTTGCAGTGTTGCCCTCTCAGGCAACACTGAGTGACTGACTGAGCCTCACCGTCTTATATAAAGTTCAGACGGAACTTTGCACGTGTCATAGTGGAGCCCTCAGGATTCCAGAGCCAGCTTTCTGACATCATAATGGGGCCTCAGAGATAAAAGCCTGGGCCCAGGCAGTGTTGGTCAGTGCTGCTCAGCAGGCAGCACTGGACTGGACTGGATTACAGCTGATACAAGGTGTGAAGGAACAAGGGGTGGCTGTGGGCATGCACTTGCTGCCGCTGCCAGTGTTTATCTGCATGGCAGCAGGGCATTTGGGCGTTGCCAGGAAGGCGTTTTTATGTAGATTCCTCCTCTTTCAGCACTGCATTGTGGTGCAAGCAAAAGAAGCAAATCCTGTCTGGCTTCCTCTCCGGCCTGTATTCACCTCCCGTGTAGCTGTGAGTGTGTGAGCCTGCAGGGCCCCATGGAATTGCCTAGAAGTAGGCTGAATCGCTGCAAGGGCTGAACAGCAGTATCGGGCAGGCTCGGGCAACGCGCGGCCCGTTCGGGTTATCGCTTCTCGGCCTTTTGGCTAAGATCAAGTGTAGTATCTGTTCTTATCAGTTTAATATCTGATACGTCCCCTATCTGGGGACCATATATTAAATGGATTTTTAGAACAGGGAGATGGAAATAGAGCTTGCTCTGTCCACTCCACGCATTGACCTGGTATTGCAGTATTTCCAGGACCGGTGCACCCTTTCCTTATGTGTTGACTAAAAGCAGATTCCAAAAGTGTTTTTTGTCTTTGCTATTGTTTCTGTCTTTCTGAAGGGATCTCCCCTTTTAATCCCATTATTTCAACACCTGTTGGACAATGCATGAGTGATAATGAGCTCATTGATTAAATGCAATTAATGAATAGATTGCCACCTCTTGTTGTGTGTCGTCTGTGTTTCTGTGTTTCCGGCATTTCACATTGGAACACCTCATTCACCTTCCTTGTCTTCTCTCCGCCCTCCCTTTTAGGTAAGTTAAAGAGCTGCACCTGAGCCAGCCACTGATTGATTGATTGATTGATTGATTGATTGATTGATTGATTGATTGATTGATTGATGCAGCACAACAGTCAAATAGTGGAGTGGAGTAGGGGAACAGCAAACAGCCAATAAAGCAGCCCGCCCGCTCGCCTGCCCGCCACAATGGACCTACCTGTGTACACTAGATGGATGTGATGGAATGTACTGTCGTCCCTACATTTCAAGAAGAAGTAAGAATTGCAGTTGCAACAAAGCCTTGCTTGCCTACAAAGAGAGCAGCAATTTGGATTTGTTACTATGTTACCTAGAAGAATAACAAACTGTGCAAGGATGGAGGTTGTAGGAGCAAGGAGAAGTTGTCTGTAAAGTTGGTGGATGCCTATTTTCCATTTTGCAGTCCCTTGTCTCCCTCTTGTGGCCTCCTGGAGGCAACTAGCTGTGCAAAAAAAAGACAGCCTGGCGGCCGGCTGTTGCAGTGTTGCCCTCTCAGGCAACACTGAGTGACTGACTGAGCCTCACCGTCTTATATAAAGTTCAGACGGAACTTTGCACGTGTCATAGTGGAGCCCTCAGGATTCCAGAGCCAGCTTTCTGACATCATAATGGGGCCTCAGAGATAAAAGCCTGGGCCCAGGCAGTGTTGGTCAGTGCTGCTCAGCAGGCAGCACTGGACTGGACTGGATTACAGCTGATACAAGGTGTGAAGGAACAAGGGGTGGCTGTGGGCATGCACTTGCTGCCGCTGCCAGTGTTTATCTGCATGGCAGCAGGGCATTTGGGCGTTGCCAGGAAGGCGTTTTTATGTAGATTCCTCCTCTTTCAGCACTGCATTGTGGTGCAAGCAAAAGAAGCAAATCCTGTCTGGCTTCCTCTCCGGCCTGTATTCACCTCCCGTGTAGCTGTGAGTGTGTGAGCCTGCAGGGCCCCATGGAATTGCCTAGAAGTAGGCTGAATCGCTGCAAGGGCTGAACAGCAGTATCGGGCAGGCTCGGGCAACGCGCGGCCCGTTCGGGTTATCGCTTCTCGGCCTTTTGGCTAAGATCAAGTGTAGTATCTGTTCTTATCAGTTTAATATCTGATACGTCCCCTATCTGGGGACCATATATTAAATGGATTTTTAGAACAGGGAGATGGAAATAGAGCTTGCTCTGTCCACTCCACGCATTGACCTGGTATTGCAGTATTTCCAGGACCGGTGCACCCTTTCCTTATGTGTTGACTAAAAGCAGATTCCAAAAGTGTTTTTTGTCTTTGCTATTGTTTCTGTCTTTCTGAAGGGATCTCCCCTTTTAATCCCATTATTTCAACACCTGTTGGACAATGCATGAGTGATAATGAGCTCATTGATTAAATGCAATTAATGAATAGATTGCCACCTCTTGTTGTGTGTCGTCTGTGTTTCTGTGTTTCCGGCATTTCACATTGGAACACCTCATTCACCTTCCTTGTCTTCTCTCCGCCCTCCCTTTTAGGTAAGTTAAAGAGCTGCACCTGAGCCAGCCACTGATTGATTGATTGATTGATTGATTGATTGATTGATTGATTGATTGATTGATGCAGCACAACAGTCAAATAGTGGAGTGGAGTAGGGGAACAGCAAACAGCCAATAAAGCAGCCCGCCCGCTCGCCTGCCCGCCACAATGGACCTACCTGTGTACACTAGATGGATGTGATGGAATGTACTGTCGTCCCTACATTTCAAGAAGAAGTAAGAATTGCAGTTGCAACAAAGCCTTGCTTGCCTACAAAGAGAGCAGCAATTTGGATTTGTTACTATGTTACCTAGAAGAATAACAAACTGTGCAAGGATGGAGGTTGTAGGAGCAAGGAGAAGTTGTCTGTAAAGTTGGTGGATGCCTATTTTCCATTTTGCAGTCCCTTGTCTCCCTCTTGTGGCCTCCTGGAGGCAACTAGCTGTGCAAAAAAAAGACAGCCTGGCGGCCGGCTGTTGCAGTGTTGCCCTCTCAGGCAACACTGAGTGACTGACTGAGCCTCACCGTCTTATATAAAGTTCAGACGGAACTTTGCACGTGTCATAGTGGAGCCCTCAGGATTCCAGAGCCAGCTTTCTGACATCATAATGGGGCCTCAGAGATAAAAGCCTGGGCCCAGGCAGTGTTGGTCAGTGCTGCTCAGCAGGCAGCACTGGACTGGACTGGATTACAGCTGATACAAGGTGTGAAGGAACAAGGGGTGGCTGTGGGCATGCACTTGCTGCCGCTGCCAGTGTTTATCTGCATGGCAGCAGGGCATTTGGGCGTTGCCAGGAAGGCGTTTTTATGTAGATTCCTCCTCTTTCAGCACTGCATTGTGGTGCAAGCAAAAGAAGCAAATCCTGTCTGGCTTCCTCTCCGGCCTTTATTCACCTCCCGTGTAGCTGTGAGTGTGTGAGCCTGCAGGGCCCCATGGAATTGCCTAGAAGTAGGCTGAATCGCTGCAAGGGCTGAACAGCAGTATCGGGCAGGCTCGGGCAACGCGCGGCCCGTTCGGGTTATCGCTTCTCGGCCTTTTGGCTAAGATCAAGTGTAGTATCTGTTCTTATCAGTTTAATATCTGATACGTCCCCTATCTGGGGACCATATATTAAATGGATTTTTAGAACAGGGAGATGGAAATAGAGCTTGCTCTGTCCACTCCACGCATTGACCTGGTATTGCAGTATTTCCAGGACCGGTGCACCCTTTCCTTATGTGTTGACTAAAAGCAGATTCCAAAAGTGTTTTTTGTCTTTGCTATTGTTTCTGTCTTTCTGAAGGGATCTCCCCTTTTAATCCCATTATTTCAACACCTGTTGGACAATGCATGAGTGATAATGAGCTCATTGATTAAATGCAATTAATGAATAGATTGCCACCTCTTGTTGTGTGTCGTCTGTGTTTCTGTGTTTCCGGCATTTCACATTGGAACACCTCATTCACCTTCCTTGTCTTCTCTCCGCCCTCCCTTTTAGGTAAGTTAAAGAGCTGCACCTGAGCCAGCCACTGATTGATTGATTGATTGATTGATTGATTGATTGATTGATTGATTGATTGATGCAGCACAACAGTCAAATAGTGGAGTGGAGTAGGGGAACAGCAAACAGCCAATAAAGCAGCCCGCCCGCTCGCCTGCCCGCCACAATGGACCTACCTGTGTACACTAGATGGATGTGATGGAATGTACTGTCGTCCCTACATTTCAAGAAGAAGTAAGAATTGCAGTTGCAACAAAGCCTTGCTTGCCTACAAAGAGAGCAGCAATTTGGATTTGTTACTATGTTACCTAGAAGAATAACAAACTGTGCAAGGATGGAGGTTGTAGGAGCAAGGAGAAGTTGTCTGTAAAGTTGGTGGATGCCTATTTTCCATTTTGCAGTCCCTTGTCTCCCTCTTGTGGCCTCCTGGAGGCAACTAGCTGTGCAAAAAAAAGACAGCCTGGCGGCCGGCTGTTGCAGTGTTGCCCTCTCAGGCAACACTGAGTGACTGACTGAGCCTCACCGTCTTATATAAAGTTCAGACGGAACTTTGCACGTGTCATAGTGGAGCCCTCAGGATTCCAGAGCCAGCTTTCTGACATCATAATGGGGCCTCAGAGATAAAAGCCTGGGCCCAGGCAGTGTTGGTCAGTGCTGCTCAGCAGGCAGCACTGGACTGGACTGGATTACAGCTGATACAAGGTGTGAAGGAACAAGGGGTGGCTGTGGGCATGCACTTGCTGCCGCTGCCAGTGTTTATCTGCATGGCAGCAGGGCATTTGGGCGTTGCCAGGAAGGCGTTTTTATGTAGATTCCTCCTCTTTCAGCACTGCATTGTGGTGCAAGCAAAAGAAGCAAATCCTGTCTGGCTTCCTCTCCGGCCTTTATTCACCTCCCGTGTAGCTGTGAGTGTGTGAGCCTGCAGGGCCCCATGGAATTGCCTAGAAGTAGGCTGAATCGCTGCAAGGGCTGAACAGCAGTATCGGGCAGGCTCGGGCAACGCGCGGCCCGTTCGGGTTATCGCTTCTCGGCCTTTTGGCTAAGATCAAGTGTAGTATCTGTTCTTATCAGTTTAATATCTGATACGTCCCCTATCTGGGGACCATATATTAAATGGATTTTTAGAACAGGGAGATGGAAATAGAGCTTGCTCTGTCCACTCCACGCATTGACCTGGTATTGCAGTATTTCCAGGACCGGTGCACCCTTTCCTTATGTGTTGACTAAAAGCAGATTCCAAAAGTGTTTTTTGTCTTTGCTATTGTTTCTGTCTTTCTGAAGGGATCTCCCCTTTTAATCCCATTATTTCAACACCTGTTGGACAATGCATGAGTGATAATGAGCTCATTGATTAAATGCAATTAATGAATAGATTGCCACCTCTTGTTGTGTGTCGTCTGTGTTTCTGTGTTTCCGGCATTTCACATTGGAACACCTCATTCACCTTCCTTGTCTTCTCTCCGCCCTCCCTTTTAGGTAAGTTAAAGAGCTGCACCTGAGCCAGCCACTGATTGATTGATTGATTGATTGATTGATTGATTGATTGATTGATTGATTGATGCAGCACAACAGTCAAATAGTGGAGTGGAGTAGGGGAACAGCAAACAGCCAATAAAGCAGCCCGCCCGCTCGCCTGCCCGCCACAATGGACCTACCTGTGTACACTAGATGGATGTGATGGAATGTACTGTCGTCCCTACATTTCAAGAAGAAGTAAGAATTGCAGTTGCAACAAAGCCTTGCTTGCCTACAAAGAGAGCAGCAATTTGGATTTGTTACTATGTTACCTAGAAGAATAACAAACTGTGCAAGGATGGAGGTTGTAGGAGCAAGGAGAAGTTGTCTGTAAAGTTGGTGGATGCCTATTTTCCATTTTGCAGTCCCTCGTCTCCCTCTTGTGGCCTCCTGGAGGCAACTAGCTGTGCAAAAAAAAGACAGCCTGGCGGCCGGCTGTTGCAGTGTTGCCCTCTCAGGCAACACTGAGTGACTGACTGAGCCTCACCGTCTTATATAAAGTTCAGACGGAACTTTGCACGTGTCATAGTGGAGCCCTCAGGATTCCAGAGCCAGCTTTCTGACATCATAATGGGGCCTCAGAGATAAAAGCCTGGGCCCAGGCAGTGTTGGTCAGTGCTGCTCAGCAGGCAGCACTGGACTGGACTGGATTACAGCTGATACAAGGTGTGAAGGAACAAGGGGTGGCTGTGGGCATGCACTTGCTGCCGCTGCCAGTGTTTATCTGCATGGCAGCAGGGCATTTGGGCGTTGCCAGGAAGGCGTTTTTATGTAGATTCCTCCTCTTTCAGCACTGCATTGTGGTGCAAGCAAAAGAAGCAAATCCTGTCTGGCTTCCTCTCCGGCCTTTATTCACCTCCCGTGTAGCTGTGAGTGTGTGAGCCTGCAGGGCCCCATGGAATTGCCTAGAAGTAGGCTGAATCGCTGCAAGGGCTGAACAGCAGTATCGGGCAGGCTCGGGCAACGCGCGGCCCGTTCGGGTTATCGCTTCTCGGCCTTTTGGCTAAGATCAAGTGTAGTATCTGTTCTTATCAGTTTAATATCTGATACGTCCCCTATCTGGGGACCATATATTAAATGGATTTTTAGAACAGGGAGATGGAAATAGAGCTTGCTCTGTCCACTCCACGCATTGACCTGGTATTGCAGTATTTCCAGGACCGGTGCACCCTTTCCTTATGTGTTGACTAAAAGCAGATTCCAAAAGTGTTTTTTGTCTTTGCTATTGTTTCTGTCTTTCTGAAGGGATCTCCCCTTTTAATCCCATTATTTCAACACCTGTTGGACAATGCATGAGTGATAATGAGCTCATTGATTAAATGCAATTAATGAATAGATTGCCACCTCTTGTTGTGTGTCGTCTGTGTTTCTGTGTTTCCGGCATTTCACATTGGAACACCTCATTCACCTTCCTTGTCTTCTCTCCGCCCTCCCTTTTAGGTAAGTTAAAGAGCTGCACCTGAGCCAGCCACTGATTGATTGATTGATTGATTGATTGATTGATTGATTGATTGATTGATTGATTGATGCAGCACAACAGTCAAATAGTGGAGTGGAGTAGGGGAACAGCAAACAGCCAATAAAGCAGCCCGCCCGCTCGCCTGCCCGCCACAATGGACCTACCTGTGTACACTAGATGGATATGATGGAATGTACTGTCGTCCCTACATTTCAAGAAGAAGTAAGAATTGCAGTTGCAACAAAGCCTTGCTTGCCTACAAAGAGAGCAGCAATTTGGATTTGTTACTATGTTACCTAGAAGAATAACAAACTGTGCAAGGATGGAGGTTGTAGGAGCAAGGAGAAGTTGTCTGTAAAGTTGGTGGATGCCTATTTTCCATTTTGCAGTCCCTTGTCTCCCTCTTGTGGCCTCCTGGAGGCAACTAGCTGTGCAAAAAAAAGACAGCCTGGCGGCCGGCTGTTGCAGTGTTGCCCTCTCAGGCAACACTGAGTGACTGACTGAGCCTCACCGTCTTATATAAAGTTCAGACGGAACTTTGCACGTGTCATAGTGGAGCCCTCAGGATTCCAGAGCCAGCTTTCTGACATCATAATGGGGCCTCAGAGATAAAAGCCTGGGCCCAGGCAGTGTTGGTCAGTGCTGCTCAGCAGGCAGCACTGGACTGGACTGGATTACAGCTGATACAAGGTGTGAAGGAACAAGGGGTGGCTGTGGGCATGCACTTGCTGCCGCTGCCAGTGTTTATCTGCATGGCAGCAGGGCATTTGGGCGTTGCCAGGAAGGCGTTTTTATGTAGATTCCTCCTCTTTCAGCACTGCATTGTGGTGCAAGCAAAAGAAGCAAATCCTGTCTGGCTTCCTCTCCGGCCTTTATTCACCTCCCGTGTAGCTGTGAGTGTGTGAGCCTGCAGGGCCCCATGGAATTGCCTAGAAGTAGGCTGAATCGCTGCAAGGGCTGAACAGCAGTATCGGGCAGGCTCGGGCAACGCGCGGCCCGTTCGGGTTATCGCTTCTCGGCCTTTTGGCTAAGATCAAGTGTAGTATCTGTTCTTATCAGTTTAATATCTGATACGTCCCCTATCTGGGGACCATATATTAAATGGATTTTTAGAACAGGGAGATGGAAATAGAGCTTGCTCTGTCCACTCCACGCATTGACCTGGTATTGCAGTATTTCCAGGACCGGTGCACCCTTTCCTTATGTGTTGACTAAAAGCAGATTCCAAAAGTGTTTTTTGTCTTTGCTATTGTTTCTGTCTTTCTGAAGGGATCTCCCCTTTTAATCCCATTATTTCAACACCTGTTGGACAATGCATGAGTGATAATGAGCTCATTGATTAAATGCAATTAATGAATAGATTGCCACCTCTTGTTGTGTGTCGTCTGTGTTTCTGTGTTTCCGGCATTTCACATTGGAACACCTCATTCACCTTCCTTGTCTTCTCTCCGCCCTCCCTTTTAGGTAAGTTAAAGAGCTGCACCTGAGCCAGCCACTGATTGATTGATTGATTGATTGATTGATTGATTGATTGATGCAGCACAACAGTCAAATAGTGGAGTGGAGTAGGGGAACAGCAAACAGCCAATAAAGCAGCCCGCCCGCTCGCCTGCCCGCCACAATGGACCTACCTGTGTACACTAGATGGATGTGATGGAATGTACTGTCGTCCCTACATTTCAAGAAGAAGTAAGAATTGCAGTTGCAACAAAGCCTTGCTTGCCTACAAAGAGAGCAGCAATTTGGATTTGTTACTATGTTACCTAGAAGAATAACAAACTGTGCAAGGATGGAGGTTGTAGGAGCAAGGAGAAGTTGTCTGTAAAGTTGGTGGATGCCTATTTTCCATTTTGCAGTCCCTTGTCTCCCTCTTGTGGCCTCCTGGAGGCAACTAGCTGTGCAAAAAAAAGACAGCCTGGCGGCCGGCTGTTGCAGTGTTGCCCTCTCAGGCAACACTGAGTGACTGACTGAGCCTCACCGTCTTATATAAAGTTCAGACGGAACTTTGCACGTGTCATAGTGGAGCCCTCAGGATTCCAGAGCCAGCTTTCTGACATCATAATGGGGCCTCAGAGATAAAAGCCTGGGCCCAGGCAGTGTTGGTCAGTGCTGCTCAGCAGGCAGCACTGGACTGGACTGGATTACAGCTGATACAAGGTGTGAAGGAACAAGGGGTGGCTGTGGGCATGCACTTGCTGCCGCTGCCAGTGTTTATCTGCATGGCAGCAGGGCATTTGGGCGTTGCCAGGAAGGCGTTTTTATGTAGATTCCTCCTCTTTCAGCACTGCATTGTGGTGCAAGCAAAAGAAGCAAATCCTGTCTGGCTTCCTCTCCGGCCTTTATTCACCTCCCGTGTAGCTGTGAGTGTGTGAGCCTGCAGGGCCCCATGGAATTGCCTAGAAGTAGGCTGAATCGCTGCAAGGGCTGAACAGCAGTATCGGGCAGGCTCGGGCAACGCGCGGCCCGTTCGGGTTATCGCTTCTCGGCCTTTTGGCTAAGATCAAGTGTAGTATCTGTTCTTATCAGTTTAATATCTGATACGTCCCCTATCTGGGGACCATATATTAAATGGATTTTTAGAACAGGGAGATGGAAATAGAGCTTGCTCTGTCCACTCCACGCATTGACCTGGTATTGCAGTATTTCCAGGACCGGTGCACCCTTTCCTTATGTGTTGACTAAAAGCAGATTCCAAAAGTGTTTTTTGTCTTTGCTATTGTTTCTGTCTTTCTGAAGGGATCTCCCCTTTTAATCCCATTATTTCAACACCTGTTGGACAATGCATGAGTGATAATGAGCTCATTGATTAAATGCAATTAATGAATAGATTGCCACCTCTTGTTGTGTGTCGTCTGTGTTTCTGTGTTTCCGGCATTTCACATTGGAACACCTCATTCACCTTCCTTGTCTTCTCTCCGCCCTCCCTTTTAGGTAAGTTAAAGAGCTGCACCTGAGCCAGCCACTGATTGATTGATTGATTGATTGATTGATTGATTGATTGATTGATTGATTGATTGATTGATGCAGCACAACAGTCAAATAGTGGAGTGGAGTAGGGGAACAGCAAACAGCCAATAAAGCAGCCCGCCCGCTCGCCTGCCCGCCACAATGGACCTACCTGTGTACACTAGATGGATGTGATGGAATGTACTGTCGTCCCTACATTTCAAGAAGAAGTAAGAATTGCAGTTGCAACAAAGCCTTGCTTGCCTACAAAGAGAGCAGCAATTTGGATTTGTTACTATGTTACCTAGAAGAATAACAAACTGTGCAAGGATGGAGGTTGTAGGAGCAAGGAGAAGTTGTCTGTAAAGTTGGTGGATGCCTATTTTCCATTTTGCAGTCCCTTGTCTCCCTCTTGTGGCCTCCTGGAGGCAACTAGCTGTGCAAAAAAAAGACAGCCTGGCGGCCGGCTGTTGCAGTGTTGCCCTCTCAGGCAACACTGAGTGACTGACTGAGCCTCACCGTCTTATATAAAGTTCAGACGGAACTTTGCACGTGTCATAGTGGAGTCAGGATTCCAGAGCCAGCTTTCTGACATCATAATGGGGCCTCAGAGATAAAAGCCTGGGCCCAGGCAGTGTTGGTCAGTGCTGCTCAGCAGGCAGCACTGGACTGGACTGGATTACAGCTGATACAAGGTGTGAAGGAACAAGGGGTGGCTGTGGGCATGCACTTGCTGCCGCTGCCAGTGTTTATCTGCATGGCAGCAGGGCATTTGGGCGTTGCCAGGAAGGCGTTTTTATGTAGATTCCTCCTCTTTCAGCACTGCATTGTGGTGCAAGCAAAAGAAGCAAATCCTGTCTGGCTTCCTCTCCGGCCTTTATTCACCTCCCGTGTAGCTGTGAGTGTGTGAGCCTGCAGGGCCCCATGGAATTGCCTAGAAGTAGGCTGAATCGCTGCAAGGGCTGAACAGCAGTATCGGGCAGGCTCGGGCAACGCGCGGCCCGTTCGGGTTATCGCTTCTCGGCCTTTTGGCTAAGATCAAGTGTAGTATCTGTTCTTATCAGTTTAATATCTGATACGTCCCCTATCTGGGGACCATATATTAAATGGATTTTTAGAACAGGGAGATGGAAATAGAGCTTGCTCTGTCCACTCCACGCATTGACCTGGTATTGCAGTATTTCCAGGACCGGTGCACCCTTTCCTTATGTGTTGACTAAAAGCAGATTCCAAAAGTGTTTTTTGTCTTTGCTATTGTTTCTGTCTTTCTGAAGGGATCTCCCCTTTTAATCCCATTATTTCAACACCTGTTGGACAATGCATGAGTGATAATGAGCTCATTGATTAAATGCAATTAATGAATAGATTGCCACCTCTTGTTGTGTGTCGTCTGTGTTTCTGTGTTTCCGGCATTTCACATTGGAACTCCTCATTCACCTTCCTTGTCTTCTCTCCGCCCTCCCTTTTAGGTAAGTTAAAGAGCTGCACCTGAGCCAGCCACTGATTGATTGATTGATTGATTGATTGATTGATTGATTGATTGATTGATTGATTGATGCAGCACAACAGTCAAATAGTGGAGTGGAGTAGGGGAACAGCAAACAGCCAATAAAGCAGCCCGCCCGCTCACCTGCCCGCCACAATGGACCTACCTGTGTACACTAGATGGATGTAATGGAATGTACTGTCGTCCCTACATTTCAAGAAGAAGTAAGAATTGCAGTTGCAACAAAGCCTTGCTTGCCTACAAAGAGAGCAGCAATTTGGATTTGTTACTATGTTACCTAGAAGAATAACAAACTGTGCAAGGATGGAGGTTGTAGGAGCAAGGAGAAGTTGTCTGTAAAGTTGGTGGATGCCTATTTTCCATTTTGCAGTCCCTTGTCTCCCTCTTGTGGCCTCCTGGAGGCAACTAGCTGTGCAAAAAAAAGACAGCCTGGCGGCCGGCTGTTGCAGTGTTGCCCTCTCAGGCAACACTGAGTGACTGACTGAGCCTCACCGTCTTATATAAAGTTCAGACGGAACTTTGCACGTGTCATAGTGGAGCCCTCAGGATTCCAGAGCCAGCTTTCTGACATCATAATGGGGCCTCAGAGATAAAAGCCTGGGCCCAGGCAGTGTTGGTCAGTGCTGCTCAGCAGGCAGCACTGGACTGGACTGGATTACAGCTGATACAAGGTGTGAAGGAACAAGGGGTGGCTGTGGGCATGCACTTGCTGCCGCTGCCAGTGTTTATCTGCATGGCAGCAGGGCATTTGGGCGTTGCCAGGAAGGCGTTTTTATGTAGATTCCTCCTCTTTCAGCACTGCATTGTGGTGCAAGCAAAAGAAGCAAATCCTGTCTGGCTTCCTCTCCGGCCTTTATTCACCTCCCGTGTAGCTGTGAGTGTGTGAGCCTGCAGGGCCCCATGGAATTGCCTAGAAGTAGGCTGAATCGCTGCAAGGGCTGAACAGCAGTATCGGGCAGGCTCGGGCAACGCGCGGCCCGTTCGGGTTATGGCTTCTCGGCCTTTTGGCTAAGATCAAGTGTAGTATCTGTTCTTATCAGTTTAATATCTGATACGTCCCCTATCTGGGGACCATATATTAAATGGATTTTTAGAACAGGGAGATGGAAATAGAGCTTGCTCTGTCCACTCCCCGCATTGACCTGGTATTGCAGTATTTCCAGGACCGGTGCACCCTTTCCTTATGTGTTGACTAAAAGCAGATTCCAAAAGTGTTTTTTGTCTTTGCTATTGTTTCTGTCTTTCTGAAGGGATCTCCCCTTTTAATCCCATTATTTCAACACCTGTTGGACAATGCATGAGTGATAATGAGCTCATTGATTAAATGCAATTAATGAATAGATTGCCACCTCTTGTTGTGTGTCGTCTGTGTTTCTGTGTTTCCGGCATTTCACATTGGAACACCTCATTCACCTTCCTTGTCTTCTCTCCGCCCTCCCTTTTAGGTAAGTTAAAGAGCTGCACCTGAGCCAGCCACTGATTGATTGATTGATTGATTGATTGATTGATTGATTGATTGATGCAGCACAACAGTCAAATAGTGGAGTGGAGTAGGGGAACAGCAAACAGCCAATAAAGCAGCCCGCCCGCTCGCCTGCCCGCCACAATGGACCTACCTGTGTACACTAGATGGATGTGATGGAATGTACTGTCGTCCCTACATTTCAAGAAGAAGTAAGAATTGCAGTTGCAACAAAGCCTTGCTTGCCTACAAAGAGAGCAGCAATTTGGATTTGTTACTATGTTACCTAGAAGAATAACAAACTGTGCAAGGATGGAGGTTGTAGGAGCAAGGAGAAGTTGTCTGTAAAGTTGGTGGATGCCTATTTTCCATTTTGCAGTCCCTTGTCTCCCTCTTGTGGCCTCCTGGAGGCAACTAGCTGTGCAAAAAAAAGACAGCCTGGCGGCCGGCTGTTGCAGTGTTGCCCTCTCAGGCAACACTGAGTGACTGACTGAGCCTCACCGTCTTATATAAAGTTCAGACGGAACTTTGCACGTGTCATAGTGGAGCCCTCAGGATTCCAGAGCCAGCTTTCTGACATCATAATGGGGCCTCAGAGATAAAAGCCTGGGCCCAGGCAGTGTTGGTCAGTGCTGCTCAGCAGGCAGCACTGGACTGGACTGGATTACAGCTGATACAAGGTGTGAAGGAACAAGGGGTGGCTGTGGGCATGCACTTGCTGCCGCTGCCAGTGTTTATCTGCATGGCAGCAGGGCATTTGGGCGTTGCCAGGAAGGCGTTTTTATGTAGATTCCTCCTCTTTCAGCACTGCATTGTGGTGCAAGCAAAAGAAGCAAATCCTGTCTGGCTTCCTCTCCGGCCTTTATTCACCTCCCGTGTAGCTGTGAGTGTGTGAGCCTGCAGGGCCCCATGGAATTGCCTAGAAGTAGGCTGAATCGCTGCAAGGGCTGAACAGCAGTATCGGGCAGGCTCGGGCAACGCGCGGCCCGTTCGGGTTATCGCTTCTCGGCCTTTTGGCTAAGATCAAGTGTAGTATCTGTTCTTATCAGTTTAATATCTGATACGTCCCCTATCTGGGGACCATATATTAAATGGATTTTTAGAACAGGGAGATGGAAATAGAGCTTGCTCTGTCCACTCCACGCATTGACCTGGTATTGCAGTATTTCCAGGACCGGTGCACCCTTTCCTTATGTGTTGACTAAAAGCAGATTCCAAAAGTGTTTTTTGTCTTTGCTATTGTTTCTGTCTTTCTGAAGGGATCTCCCCTTTTAATCCCATTATTTCAACACCTGTTGGACAATGCATGAGTGATAATGAGCTCATTGATTAAATGCAATTAATGAATAGATTGCCACCTCTTGTTGTGTGTCGTCTGTGTTTCTGTGTTTCCGGCATTTCACATTGGAACTCCTCATTCACCTTCCTTGTCTTCTCTCCGCCCTCCCTTTTAGGTAAGTTAAAGAGCTGCACCTGAGCCAGCCACTGATTGATTGATTGATTGATTGATTGATTGATTGATTGATGCAGCACAACAGTCAAATAGTGGAGTGGAGTAGGGGAACAGCAAACAGCCAATAAAGCAGCCCGCCCGCTCACCTGCCCGCCACAATGGACCTACCTGTGTACACTAGATGGATGTAATGGAATGTACTGTCGTCCCTACATTTCAAGAAGAAGTAAGAATTGCAGTTGCAACAAAGCCTTGCTTGCCTACAAAGAGAGCAGCAATTTGGATTTGTTACTATGTTACCTAGAAGAATAACAAACTGTGCAAGGATGGAGGTTGTAGGAGCAAGGAGAAGTTGTCTGTAAAGTTGGTGGATGCCTATTTTCCATTTTGCAGTCCCTTGTCTCCCTCTTGTGGCCTCCTGGAGGCAACTAGCTGTGCAAAAAAAAGACAGCCTGGCGGCCGGCTGTTGCAGTGTTGCCCTCTCAGGCAACACTGAGTGACTGACTGAGCCTCACCGTCTTATATAAAGTTCAGACGGAACTTTGCACGTGTCATAGTGGAGCCCTCAGGATTCCAGAGCCAGCTTTCTGACATCATAATGGGGCCTCAGAGATAAAAGCCTGGGCCCAGGCAGTGTTGGTCAGTGCTGCTCAGCAGGCAGCACTGGACTGGACTGGATTACAGCTGATACAAGGTGTGAAGGAACAAGGGGTGGCTGTGGGCATGCACTTGCTGCCGCTGCCAGTGTTTATCTGCATGGCAGCAGGGCATTTGGGCGTTGCCAGGAAGGCGTTTTTATGTAGATTCCTCCTCTTTCAGCACTGCATTGTGGTGCAAGCAAAAGAAGCAAATCCTGTCTGGCTTCCTCTCCGGCCTTTATTCACCTCCCGTGTAGCTGTGAGTGTGTGAGCCTGCAGGGCCCCATGGAATTGCCTAGAAGTAGGCTGAATCGCTGCAAGGGCTGAACAGCAGTATCGGGCAGGCTCGGGCAACGCGCGGCCCGTTCGGGTTATCGCTTCTCGGCCTTTTGGCTAAGATCAAGTGTAGTATCTGTTCTTATCAGTTTAATATCTGATACGTCCCCTATCTGGGGACCATATATTAAATGGATTTTTAGAACAGGGAGATGGAAATAGAGCTTGCTCTGTCCACTCCCCGCATTGACCTGGTATTGCAGTATTTCCAGGACCGGTGCACCCTTTCCTTATGTGTTGACTAAAAGCAGATTCCAAAAGTGTTTTTTGTCTTTGCTATTGTTTCTGTCTTTCTGAAGGGATCTCCCCTTTTAATCCCATTATTTCAACACCTGTTGGACAATGCATGAGTGATAATGAGCTCATTGATTAAATGCAATTAATGAATAGATTGCCACCTCTTGTTGTGTGTCGTCTGTGTTTCTGTGTTTCCGGCATTTCACATTGGAACACCTCATTCACCTTCCTTGTCTTCTCTCCGCCCTCCCTTTTAGGTAAGTTAAAGAGCTGCACCTGAGCCAGCCACTGATTGATTGATTGATTGATTGATTGATTGATTGATTGATGCAGCACAACAGTCAAATAGTGGAGTGGAGTAGGGGAACAGCAAACAGCCAATAAAGCAGCCCGCCCGCTCGCCTGCCCGCCACAATGGACCTACCTGTGTACACTAGATGGATGTGATGGAATGTACTGTCGTCCCTACATTTCAAGAAGAAGTAAGAATTGCAGTTGCAACAAAGCCTTGCTTGCCTACAAAGAGAGCAGCAATTTGGATTTGTTACTATGTTACCTAGAAGAATAACAAACTGTGCAAGGATGGAGGTTGTAGGAGCAAGGAGAAGTTGTCTGTAAAGTTGGTGGATGCCTATTTTCCATTTTGCAGTCCCTTGTCTCCCTCTTGTGGCCTCCTGGAGGCAACTAGCTGTGCAAAAAAAAGACAGCCTGGCGGCCGGCTGTTGCAGTGTTGCCCTCTCAGGCAACACTGAGTGACTGACTGAGCCTCACCGTCTTATATAAAGTTCAGACGGAACTTTGCACGTGTCATAGTGGAGCCCTCAGGATTCCAGAGCCAGCTTTCTGACATCATAATGGGGCCTCAGAGATAAAAGCCTGGGCCCAGGCAGTGTTGGTCAGTGCTGCTCAGCAGGCAGCACTGGACTGGACTGGATTACAGCTGATACAAGGTGTGAAGGAACAAGGGGTGGCTGTGGGCATGCACTTGCTGCCGCTGCCAGTGTTTATCTGCATGGCAGCATGGCATTTGGGCGTTGCCAGGAAGGCGTTTTTATGTAGATTCCTCCTCTTTCAGCACTGCATTGTGGTGCAAGCAAAAGAAGCAAATCCTGTCTGGCTTCCTCTCCGGCCTTTATTCACCTCCCGTGTAGCTGTGAGTGTGTGAGCCTGCAGGGCCCCATGGAATTGCCTAGAAGTAGGCTGAATCGCTGCAAGGGCTGAACAGCAGTATCGGGCAGGCTCGGGCAACGCGCGGCCCGTTCGGGTTATCGCTTCTCGGCCTTTTGGCTAAGATCAAGTGTAGTATCTGTTCTTATCAGTTTAATATCTGATACGTCCCCTATCTGGGGACCATATATTAAATGGATTTTTAGAACAGGGAGATGGAAATAGAGCTTGCTCTGTCCACTCCACGCATTGACCTGGTATTGCAGTATTTCCAGGACCGGTGCACCCTTTCCTTATGTGTTGACTAAAAGCAGATTCCAAAAGTGTTTTTTGTCTTTGCTATTGTTTCTGTCTTTCTGAAGGGATCTCCCCTTTTAATCCCATTATTTCAACACCTGTTGGACAATGCATGAGTGATAATGAGCTCATTGATTAAATGCAATTAATGAATAGATTGCCACCTCTTGTTGTGTGTCGTCTGTGTTTCTGTGTTTCCGGCATTTCACATTGGAACACCTCATTCACCTTCCTTGTCTTCTCTCCGCCCTCCCTTTTAGGTAAGTTAAAGAGCTGCACCTGAGCCAGCCACTGATTGATTGATTGATTGATTGATTGATTGATTGATTGATTGATTGATTGATGCAGCACAACAGTCAAATAGTGGAGTGGAGTAGGGGAACAGCAAACAGCCAATAAAGCAGCCCGCCCGCTCGCCTGCCCGCCACAATGGACCTACCTGTGTACACTAGATGGATGTGATGGAATGTACTGTCGTCCCTACATTTCAAGAAGAAGTAAGAATTGCAGTTGCAACAAAGCCTTGCTTGCCTACAAAGAGAGCAGCAATTTGGATTTGTTACTATGTTACCTAGAAGAATAACAAACTGTGCAAGGATGGAGGTTGTAGGAGCAAGGAGAAGTTGTCTGTAAAGTTGGTGGATGCCTATTTTCCATTTTGCAGTCCCTTGTCTCCCTCTTGTGGCCTCCTGGAGGCAACTAGCTGTGCAAAAAAAAGACAGCCTGGCGGCCGGCTGTTGCAGTGTTGCCCTCTCAGGCAACACTGAGTGACTGACTGAGCCTCACCGTCTTATATAAAGTTCAGACGGAACTTTGCACGTGTCATAGTGGAGCCCTCAGGATTCCAGAGCCAGCTTTCTGACATCATAATGGGGCCTCAGAGATAAAAGCCTGGGCCCAGGCAGTGTTGGTCAGTGCTGCTCAGCAGGCAGCACTGGACTGGACTGGATTACAGCTGATACAAGGTGTGAAGGAACAAGGGGTGGCTGTGGGCATGCACTTGCTGCCGCTGCCAGTGTTTATCTGCATGGCAGCAGGGCATTTGGGCGTTGCCAGGAAGGCGTTTTTATGTAGATTCCTCCTCTTTCAGCACTGCATTGTGGTGCAAGCAAAAGAAGCAAATCCTGTCTGGCTTCCTCTCCGGCCTTTATTCACCTCCCGTGTAGCTGTGAGTGTGTGAGCCTGCAGGGCCCCATGGAATTGCCTAGAAGTAGGCTGAATCGCTGCAAGGGCTGAACAGCAGTATCGGGCAGGCTCGGGCAACGCGCGGCCCGTTCGGGTTATCGCTTCTCGGCCTTTTGGCTAAGATCAAGTGTAGTATCTGTTCTTATCAGTTTAATATCTGATACGTCCCCTATCTGGGGACCATATATTAAATGGATTTTTAGAACAGGGAGATGGAAATAGAGCTTGCTCTGTCCACTCCACGCATTGACCTGGTATTGCAGTATTTCCAGGACCGGTGCACCCTTTCCTTATGTGTTGACTAAAAGCAGATTCCAAAAGTGTTTTTTGTCTTTGCTATTGTTTCTGTCTTTCTGAAGGGATCTCCCCTTTTAATCCCATTATTTCAACACCTGTTGGACAATGCATGAGTGATAATGAGCTCATTGATTAAATGCAATTAATGAATAGATTGCCACCTCTTGTTGTGTGTCGTCTGTGTTTCTGTGTTTCCGGCATTTCACATTGGAACACCTCATTCACCTTCCTTGTCTTCTCTCCGCCCTCCCTTTTAGGTAAGTTAAAGAGCTGCACCTGAGCCAGCCACTGATTGATTGATTGATTGATTGATTGATTGATTGATTGATTGATTGATTGATTGATTGATGCAGCACAACAGTCAAATAGTGGAGTGGAGTAGGGGAACAGCAAACAGCCAATAAAGCAGCCCGCCCGCTCGCCTGCCCGCCACAATGGACCTACCTGTGTACACTAGATGGATGTGATGGAATGTACTGTCGTCCCTACATTTCAAGAAGAAGTAAGAATTGCAGTTGCAACAAAGCCTTGCTTGCCTACAAAGAGAGCAGCAATTTGGATTTGTTACTATGTTACCTAGAAGAATAACAAACTGTGCAAGGATGGAGGTTGTAGGAGCAAGGAGAAGTTGTCTGTAAAGTTGGTGGATGCCTATTTTCCATTTTGCAGTCCCTTGTCTCCCTCTTGTGGCCTCCTGGAGGCAACTAGCTGTGCAAAAAAAAGACAGCCTGGCGGCCGGCTGTTGCAGTGTTGCCCTCTCAGGCAACACTGAGTGACTGACTGAGCCTCACCGTCTTATATAAAGTTCAGACGGAACTTTGCACGTGTCATAGTGGAGCCCTCAGGATTCCAGAGCCAGCTTTCTGACATCATAATGGGGCCTCAGAGATAAAAGCCTGGGCCCAGGCAGTGTTGGTCAGTGCTGCTCAGCAGGCAGCACTGGACTGGACTGGATTACAGCTGATACAAGGTGTGAAGGAACAAGGGGTGGCTGTGGGCATGCATTTGCTGCCGCTGCCAGTGTTTATCTGCATGGCAGCAGGGCATTTGGGCGTTGCCAGGAAGGCGTTTTTATGTAGATTCCTCCTCTTTCAGCACTGCATTGTGGTGCAAGCAAAAGAAGCAAATCCTGTCTGGCTTCCTCTCCGGCCTTTATTCACCTCCCGTGTAGCTGTGAGTGTGTGAGCCTGCAGGGCCCCATGGAATTGCCTAGAAGTAGGCTGAATCGCTGCAAGGGCTGAACAGCAGTATCGGGCAGGCTCGGGCAACGCGCGGCCCGTTCGGGTTATCGCTTCTCGGCCTTTTGGCTAAGATCAAGTGTAGTATCTGTTCTTATCAGTTTAATATCTGATACGTCCCCTATCTGGGGACCATATATTAAATGGATTTTTAGAACAGGGAGATGGAAATAGAGCTTGCTCTGTCCACTCCACGCATTGACCTGGTATTGCAGTATTTCCAGGACCGGTGCACCCTTTCCTTATGTGTTGACTAAAAGCAGATTCCAAAAGTGTTTTTTGTCTTTGCTATTGTTTCTGTCTTTCTGAAGGGATCTCCCCTTTTAATCCCATTATTTCAACACCTGTTGGACAATGCATGAGTGATAATGAGCTCATTGATTAAATGCAATTAATGAATAGATTGCCACCTCTTGTTGTGTGTCGTCTGTGTTTCTGTGTTTCCGGCATTTCACATTGGAACACCTCATTCACCTTCCTTGTCTTCTCTCCGCCCTCCCTTTTAGGTAAGTTAAAGAGCTGCACCTGAGCCAGCCACTGATTGATTGATTGATTGATTGATTGATTGATTGATTGATTGATGCAGCACAACAGTCAAATAGTGGAGTGGAGTAGGGGAACAGCAAACAGCCAATAAAGCAGCCCGCCCGCTCGCCTGCCCGCCACAATGGACCTACCTGTGTACACTAGATGGATGTGATGGAATGTACTGTCGTCCCTACATTTCAAGAAGAAGTAAGAATTGCAGTTGCAACAAAGCCTTGCTTGCCTACAAAGAGAGCAGCAATTTGGATTTGTTACTATGTTACCTAGAAGAATAACAAACTGTGCAAGGATGGAGGTTGTAGGAGCAAGGAGAAGTTGTCTGTAAAGTTGGTGGATGCCTATTTTCCATTTTGCAGTCCCTTGTCTCCCTCTTGTGGCCTCCTGGAGGCAACTAGCTGTGCAAAAAAAAGACAGCCTGGCGGCCGGCTGTTGCAGTGTTGCCCTCTCAGGCAACACTGAGTGACTGACTGAGCCTCACCGTCTTATATAATGTTCAGACGGAACTTTGCACGTGTCATAGTGGAGCCCTCAGGATTCCAGAGCCAGCTTTCTGACATCATAATGGGGCCTCAGAGATAAAAGCCTGGGCCCAGGCAGTGTTGGTCAGTGCTGCTCAGCAGGCAGCACTGGACTGGACTGGATTACAGCTGATACAAGGTGTGAAGGAACAAGGGGTGGCTGTGGGCATGCACTTGCTGCCGCTGCCAGTGTTTATCTGCATGGCAGCAGGGCATTTGGGCGTTGCCAGGAAGGCGTTTTTATGTAGATTCCTCCTCTTTCAGCACTGCATTGTGGTGCAAGCAAAAGAAGCAAATCCTGTCTGGCTTCCTCTCCGGCCTTTATTCACCTCCCGTGTAGCTGTGAGTGTGTGAGCCTGCAGGGCCCCATGGAATTGCCTAGAAGTAGGCTGAATCGCTGCAAGGGCTGAACAGCAGTATCGGGCAGGCTCGGGCAACGCGCGGCCCGTTCGGGTTATCGCTTCTCGGCCTTTTGGCTAAGATCAAGTGTAGTATCTGTTCTTATCAGTTTAATATCTGATACGTCCCCTATCTGGGGACCATATATTAAATGGATTTTTAGAACAGGGAGATGGAAATAGAGCTTGCTCTGTCCACTCCACGCATTGACCTGGTATTGCAGTATTTCCAGGACCGGTGCACCCTTTCCTTATGTGTTGACTAAAAGCAGATTCCAAAAGTGTTTTTTGTCTTTGCTATTGTTTCTGTCTTTCTGAAGGGATCTCCCCTTTTAATCCCATTATTTCAACACCTGTTGGACAATGCATGAGTGATAATGAGCTCATTGATTAAATGCAATTAATGAATAGATTGCCACCTCTTGTTGTGTGTCGTCTGTGTTTCTGTGTTTCCGGCATTTCACATTGGAACACCTCATTCACCTTCCTTGTCTTCTCTCCGCCCTCCCTTTTAGGTAAGTTAAAGAGCTGCACCTGAGCCAGCCACTGATTGATTGATTGATTGATTGATTGATTGATTGATTGATTGATTGATTGATTGATGCAGCACAACAGTCAAATAGTGGAGTGGAGTAGGGGAACAGCAAACAGCCAATAAAGCAGCCCGCCCGCTCGCCTGCCCGCCACAATGGACCTACCTGTGTACACTAGATGGATGTGATGGAATGTACTGTCGTCCCTACATTTCAAGAAGAAGTAAGAATTGCAGTTGCAACAAAGCCTTGCTTGCCTACAAAGAGAGCAGCAATTTGGATTTGTTACTATGTTACCTAGAAGAATAACAAACTGTGCAAGGATGGAGGTTGTAGGAGCAAGGAGAAGTTGTCTGTAAAGTTGGTGGATGCCTATTTTCCATTTTGCAGTCCCTTGTCTCCCTCTTGTGGCCTCCTGGAGGCAACTAGCTGTGCAAAAAAAAGACAGCCTGGCGGCCGGCTGTTGCAGTGTTGCCCTCTCAGGCAACACTGAGTGACTGACTGAGCCTCACCGTCTTATATAAAGTTCAGACGGAACTTTGCACGTGTCATAGTGGAGCCCTCAGGATTCCAGAGCCAGCTTTCTGACATCATAATGGGGCCTCAGAGATAAAAGCCTGGGCCCAGGCAGTGTTGGTCAGTGCTGCTCAGCAGGCAGCACTGGACTGGACTGGATTACAGCTGATACAAGGTGTGAAGGAACAAGGGGTGGCTGTGGGCATGCACTTGCTGCCGCTGCCAGTGTTTATCTGCATGGCAGCAGGGCATTTGGGCGTTGCCAGGAAGGCGTTTTTATGTAGATTCCTCCTCTTTCAGCACTGCATTGTGGTGCAAGCAAAAGAAGCAAATCCTGTCTGGCTTCCTCTCCGGCCTTTATTCACCTCCCGTGTAGCTGTGAGTGTGTGAGCCTGCAGGGCCCCATGGAATTGCCTAGAAGTAGGCTGAATCGCTGCAAGGGCTGAACAGCAGTATCGGGCAGGCTCGGGCAACGCGCGGCCCGTTCGGGTTATCGCTTCTCGGCCTTTTGGCTAAGATCAAGTGTAGTATCTGTTCTTATCAGTTTAATATCTGATACGTCCCCTATCTGGGGACCATATATTAAATGGATTTTTAGAACAGGGAGATGGAAATAGAGCTTGCTCTGTCCACTCCACGCATTGACCTGGTATTGCAGTATTTCCAGGACCGGTGCACCCTTTCCTTATGTGTTGACTAAAAGCAGATTCCAAAAGTGTTTTTTGTCTTTGCTATTGTTTCTGTCTTTCTGAAGGGATCTCCCCTTTTAATCCCATTATTTCAACACCTGTTGGACAATGCATGAGTGATAATGAGCTCATTGATTAAATGCAATTAATGAATAGATTGCCACCTCTTGTTGTGTGTCGTCTGTGTTTCTGTGTTTCCGGCATTTCACATTGGAACACCTCATTCACCTTCCTTGTCTTCTCTCCGCCCTCCCTTTTAGGTAAGTTAAAGAGCTGCACCTGAGCCAGCCACTGATTGATTGATTGATTGATTGATTGATTGATTGATTGATTGATTGATGCAGCACAACAGTCAAATAGTGGAGTGGAGTAGGGGAACAGCAAACAGCCAATAAAGCAGCCCGCCCGCTCGCCTGCCCGCCACAATGGACCTACCTGTGTACACTAGATGGATGTGATGGAATGTACTGTCGTCCCTACATTTCAAGAAGAAGTAAGAATTGCAGTTGCAACAAAGCCTTGCTTGCCTACAAAGAGAGCAGCAATTTGGATTTGTTACTATGTTACCTAGAAGAATAACAAACTGTGCAAGGATGGAGGTTGTAGGAGCAAGGAGAAGTTGTCTGTAAAGTTGGTGGATGCCTATTTTCCATTTTGCAGTCCCTTGTCTCCCTCTTGTGGCCTCCTGGAGGCAACTAGCTGTGCAAAAAAAAGACAGCCTGGCGGCCGGCTGTTGCAGTGTTGCCCTCTCAGGCAACACTGAGTGACTGACTGAGCCTCACCGTCTTATATAAAGTTCAGACGGAACTTTGCACGTGTCATAGTGGAGCCCTCAGGATTCCAGAGCCAGCTTTCTGACATCATAATGGGGCCTCAGAGATAAAAGCCTGGGCCCAGGCAGTGTTGGTCAGTGCTGCTCAGCAGGCAGCACTGGACTGGACTGGATTACAGCTGATACAAGGTGTGAAGGAACAAGGGGTGGCTGTGGGCATGCACTTGCTGCCGCTGCCAGTGTTTATCTGCATGGCAGCAGGGCATTTGGGCGTTGCCAGGAAGGCGTTTTTATGTAGATTCCTCCTCTTTCAGCACTGCATTGTGGTGCAAGCAAAAGAAGCAAATCCTGTCTGGCTTCCTCTCCGGCCTTTATTCACCTCCCGTGTAGCTGTGAGTGTGTGAGCCTGCAGGGCCCCATGGAATTGCCTAGAAGTAGGCTGAATCGCTGCAAGGGCTGAACAGCAGTATCGGGCAGGCTCGGGCAACGCGCGGCCCGTTCGGGTTATCGCTTCTCGGCCTTTTGGCTAAGATCAAGTGTAGTATCTGTTCTTATCAGTTTAATATCTGATACGTCCCCTATCTGGGGACCATATATTAAATGGATTTTTAGAACAGGGAGATGGAAATAGAGCTTGCTCTGTCCACTCCACGCATTGACCTGGTATTGCAGTATTTCCAGGACCGGTGCACCCTTTCCTTATGTGTTGACTAAAAGCAGATTCCAAAAGTGTTTTTTGTCTTTGCTATTGTTTCTGTCTTTCTGAAGGGATCTCCCCTTTTAATCCCATTATTTCAACACCTGTTGGACAATGCATGAGTGATAATGAGCTCATTGATTAAATGCAATTAATGAATAGATTGCCACCTCTTGTTGTGTGTCGTCTGTGTTTCTGTGTTTCCGGCATTTCACATTGGAACACCTCATTCACCTTCCTTGTCTTCTCTCCGCCCTCCCTTTTAGGTAAGTTAAAGAGCTGCACCTGAGCCAGCCACTGATTGATTGATTGATTGATTGATTGATTGATTGATTGATTGATTGATTGATTGATTGATTGATTGATGCAGCACAACAGTCAAATAGTGGAGTGGAGTAGGGGAACAGCAAACAGCCAATAAAGCAGCCCGCCCGCTCGCCTGCCCGCCACAATGGACCTACCTGTGTACACTAGATGGATGTGATGGAATGTACTGTCGTCCCTACATTTCAAGAAGAAGTAAGAATTGCAGTTGCAACAAAGCCTTGCTTGCCTACAAAGAGAGCAGCAATTTGGATTTGTTACTATGTTACCTAGAAGAATAACAAACTGTGCAAGGATGGAGGTTGTAGGAGCAAGGAGAAGTTGTCTGTAAAGTTGGTGGATGCCTATTTTCCATTTTGCAGTCCCTTGTCTCCCTCTTGTGGCCTCCTGGAGGCAACTAGCTGTGCAAAAAAAAGACAGCCTGGCGGCCGGCTGTTGCAGTGTTGCCCTCTCAGGCAACACTCAGTGACTGACTGAGCCTCACCGTCTTATATAAAGTTCAGACGGAACTTTGCACGTGTCATAGTGGAGCCCTCAGGATTCCAGAGCCAGCTTTCTGACATCATAATGGGGCCTCAGAGATAAAAGCCTGGGCCCAGGCAGTGTTGGTCAGTGCTGCTCAGCAGGCAGCACTGGACTGGACTGGATTACAGCTGATACAAGGTGTGAAGGAACAAGGGGTGGCTGTGGGCATGCACTTGCTGCCGCTGCCAGTGTTTATCTGCATGGCAGCAGGGCATTTGGGCGTTGCCAGGAAGGCGTTTTTATGTAGATTCCTCCTCTTTCAGCACTGCATTGTGGTGCAAGCAAAAGAAGCAAATCCTGTCTGGCTTCCTCTCCGGCCTTTATTCACCTCCCGTGTAGCTGTGAGTGTGTGAGCCTGCAGGGCCCCATGGAATTGCCTAGAAGTAGGCTGAATCGCTGCAAGGGCTGAACAGCAGTATCGGGCAGGCTCGGGCAACGCGCGGCCCGTTCGGGTTATCGCTTCTCGGCCTTTTGGCTAAGATCAAGTGTAGTATCTGTTCTTATCAGTTTAATATCTGATACGTCCCCTATCTGGGGACCATATATTAAATGGATTTTTAGAACAGGGAGATGGAAATAGAGCTTGCTCTGTCCACTCCACGCATTGACCTGGTATTGCAGTATTTCCAGGACCGGTGCACCCTTTCCTTATGTGTTGACTAAAAGCAGATTCCAAAAGTGTTTTTTGTCTTTGCTATTGTTTCTGTCTTTCTGAAGGGATCTCCCCTTTTAATCCCATTATTTCAACACCTGTTGGACAATGCATGAGTGATAATGAGCTCATTGATTAAATGCAATTAATGAATAGATTGCCACCTCTTGTTGTGTGTCGTCTGTGTTTCTGTGTTTCCGGCATTTCACATTGGAACACCTCATTCACCTTCCTTGTCTTCTCTCCGCCCTCCCTTTTAGGTAAGTTAAAGAGCTGCACCTGAGCCAGCCACTGATTGATTGATTGATTGATTGATTGATTGATTGATTGATTGATTGATGCAGCACAACAGTCAAATAGTGGAGTGGAGTAGGGGAACAGCAAACAGCCAATAAAGCAGCCCGCCCGCTCGCCTGCCCGCCACAATGGACCTACCTGTGTACACTAGATGGATGTGATGGAATGTACTGTCGTCCCTACATTTCAAGAAGAAGTAAGAATTGCAGTTGCAACAAAGCCTTGCTTGCCTACAAAGAGAGCAGCAATTTGGATTTGTTACTATGTTACCTAGAAGAATAACAAACTGTGCAAGGATGGAGGTTGTAGGAGCAAGGAGAAGTTGTCTGTAAAGTTGGTGGATGCCTATTTTCCATTTTGCAGTCCCTTGTCTCCCTCTTGTGGCCTCCTGGAGGCAACTAGCTGTGCAAAAAAAAGACAGCCTGGCGGCCGGCTGTTGCAGTGTTGCCCTCTCAGGCAACACTGAGTGACTGACTGAGCCTCACCGTCTTATATAAAGTTCAGACGGAACTTTGCACGTGTCATAGTGGAGCCCTCAGGATTCCAGAGCCAGCTTTCTGACATCATAATGGGGCCTCAGAGATAAAAGCCTGGGCCCAGGCAGTGTTGGTCAGTGCTGCTCAGCAGGCAGCACTGGACTGGACTGGATTACAGCTGATACAAGGTGTGAAGGAACAAGGGGTGGCTGTGGGCATGCACTTGCTGCCGCTGCCAGTGTTTATCTGCATGGCAGCAGGGCATTTGGGCGTTGCCAGGAAGGCGTTTTTATGTAGATTCCTCCTCTTTCAGCACTGCATTGTGGTGCAAGCAAAAGAAGCAAATCCTGTCTGGCTTCCTCTCCGGCCTTTATTCACCTCCCGTGTAGCTGTGAGTGTGTGAGCCTGCAGGGCCCCATGGAATTGCCTAGAAGTAGGCTGAATCGCTGCAAGGGCTGAACAGCAGTATCGGGCAGGCTCGGGCAACGCGCGGCCCGTTCGGGTTATCGCTTCTCGGCCTTTTGGCTAAGATCAAGTGTAGTATCTGTTCTTATCAGTTTAATATCTGATACGTCCCCTATCTGGGGACCATATATTAAATGGATTTTTAGAACAGGGAGATGGAAATAGAGCTTGCTCTGTCCACTCCACGCATTGACCTGGTATTGCAGTATTTCCAGGACCGGTGCACCCTTTCCTTATGTGTTGACTAAAAGCAGATTCCAAAAGTGTTTTTTGTCTTTGCTATTGTTTCTGTCTTTCTGAAGGGATCTCCCCTTTTAATCCCATTATTTCAACACCTGTTGGACAATGCATGAGTGATAATGAGCTCATTGATTAAATGCAATTAATGAATAGATTGCCACCTCTTGTTGTGTGTCGTCTGTGTTTCTGTGTTTCCGGCATTTCACATTGGAACACCTCATTCACCTTCCTTGTCTTCTCTCCGCCCTCCCTTTTAGGTAAGTTAAAGAGCTGCACCTGAGCCAGCCACTGATTGATTGATTGATTGATTGATTGATTGATTGATTGATTGATTGATTGATTGATTGATTGATGCAGCACAACAGTCAAATAGTGGAGTGGAGTAGGGGAACAGCAAACAGCCAATAAAGCAGCCCGCCCGCTCGCCTGCCCGCCACAATGGACCTACCTGTGTACACAGATGGATGTGATGGAATGTACTGTCGTCCCTACATTTCAAGAAGAAGTAAGAATTGCAGTTGCAACAAAGCCTTGCTTGCCTACAAAGAGAGCAGCAATTTGGATTTGTTACTATGTTACCTAGAAGAATAACAAACTGTGCAAGGATGGAGGTTGTAGGAGCAAGGAGAAGTTGTCTGTAAAGTTGGTGGATGCCTATTTTCCATTTTGCAGTCCCTTGTCTCCCTCTTGTGGCCTCCTGGAGGCAACTAGCTGTGCAAAAAAAAGACAGCCTGGCGGCCGGCTGTTGCAGTGTTGCCCTCTCAGGCAACACTGAGTGACTGACTGAGCCTCACCGTCTTATATAAAGTTCAGACGGAACTTTGCACGTGTCATAGTGGAGCCCTCAGGATTCCAGAGCCAGCTTTCTGACATCATAATGGGGCCTCAGAGATAAAAGCCTGGGCCCAGGCAGTGTTGGTCAGTGCTGCTCAGCAGGCAGCACTGGACTGGACTGGATTACAGCTGATACAAGGTGTGAAGGAACAAGGGGTGGCTGTGGGCATGCACTTGCTGCCGCTGCCAGTGTTTATCTGCATGGCAGCAGGGCATTTGGGCGTTGCCAGGAAGGCGTTTTTATGTAGATTCCTCCTCTTTCAGCACTGCATTGTGGTGCAAGCAAAAGAAGCAAATCCTGTCTGGCTTCCTCTCCGGCCTTTATTCACCTCCCGTGTAGCTGTGAGTGTGTGAGCCTGCAGGGCCCCATGGAATTGCCTAGAAGTAGGCTGAATCGCTGCAAGGGCTGAACAGCAGTATCGGGCAGGCTCGGGCAACGCGCGGCCCGTTCGGGTTATCGCTTCTCGGCCTTTTGGCTAAGATCAAGTGTAGTATCTGTTCTTATCAGTTTAATATCTGATACGTCCCCTATCTGGGGACCATATATTAAATGGATTTTTAGAACAGGGAGATGGAAATAGAGCTTGCTCTGTCCACTCCACGCATTGACCTGGTATTGCAGTATTTCCAGGACCGGTGCACCCTTTCCTTATGTGTTGACTAAAAGCAGATTCCAAAAGTGTTTTTTGTCTTTGCTATTGTTTCTGTCTTTCTGAAGGGATCTCCCCTTTTAATCCCATTATTTCAACACCTGTTGGACAATGCATGAGTGATAATGAGCTCATTGATTAAATGCAATTAATGAATAGATTGCCACCTCTTGTTGTGTGTCGTCTGTGTTTCTGTGTTTCCGGCATTTCACATTGGAACACCTCATTCACCTTCCTTGTCTTCTCTCCGCCCTCTTCTCTCCGCCCTCCCTTTTAGGTAAGTTAAAGAGCTGCACCTGAGCCAGCCACTGATTGATTGATTGATTGATTGATTGATTGATTGATTGATTGATTGATGCAGCACAACAGTCAAATAGTGGAGTGGAGTAGGGGAACAGCAAACAGCCAATAAAGCAGCCCGCCCGCTCGCCTGCCCGCCACAATGGACCTACCTGTGTACACTAGATGGATGTGATGGAATGTACTGTCGTCCCTACATTTCAAGAAGAAGTAAGAATTGCAGTTGCAACAAAGCCTTGCTTGCCTACAAAGAGAGCAGCAATTTGGATTTGTTACTATGTTACCTAGAAGAATAACAAACTGTGCAAGGATGGAGGTTGTAGGAGCAAGGAGAAGTTGTCTGTAAAGTTGGTGGATGCCTATTTTCCATTTTGCAGTCCCTCGTCTCCCTCTTGTGGCCTCCTGGAGGCAACTAGCTGTGCAAAAAAAAGACAGCCTGGCGGCCGGCTGTTGCAGTGTTGCCCTCTCAGGCAACACTGAGTGACTGACTGAGCCTCACCGTCTTATATAAAGTTCAGACGGAACTTTGCACGTGTCATAGTGGAGCCCTCAGGATTCCAGAGCCAGCTTTCTGACATCATAATGGGGCCTCAGAGATAAAAGCCTGGGCCCAGGCAGTGTTGGTCAGTGCTGCTCAGCAGGCAGCACTGGACTGGACTGGATTACAGCTGATACAAGGTGTGAAGGAACAAGGGGTGGCTGTGGGCATGCACTTGCTGCCGCTGCCAGTGTTTATCTGCATGGCAGCAGGGCATTTGGGCGTTGCCAGGAAGGCGTTTTTATGTAGATTCCTCCTCTTTCAGCACTGCATTGTGGTGCAAGCAAAAGAAGCAAATCCTGTCTGGCTTCCTCTCCGGCCTTTATTCACCTCCCGTGTAGCTGTGAGTGTGTGAGCCTGCAGGGCCCCATGGAATTGCCTAGAAGTAGGCTGAATCGCTGCAAGGGCTGAACAGCAGTATCGGGCAGGCTCGGGCAACGCGCGGCCCGTTCGGGTTATCGCTTCTCGGCCTTTTGGCTAAGATCAAGTGTAGTATCTGTTCTTATCAGTTTAATATCTGATACGTCCCCTATCTGGGGACCATATATTAAATGGATTTTTAGAACAGGGAGATGGAAATAGAGCTTGCTCTGTCCACTCCACGCATTGACCTGGTATTGCAGTATTTCCAGGACCGGTGCACCCTTTCCTTATGTGTTGACTAAAAGCAGATTCCAAAAGTGTTTTTTGTCTTTGCTATTGTTTCTGTCTTTCTGAAGGGATCTCCCCTTTTAATCCCATTATTTCAACACCTGTTGGACAATGCATGAGTGATAATGAGCTCATTGATTAAATGCAATTAATGAATAGATTGCCACCTCTTGTTGTGTGTCGTCTGTGTTTCTGTGTTTCCGGCATTTCACATTGGAACACCTCATTCACCTTCCTTGTCTTCTCTCCGCCCTCCCTTTTAGGTAAGTTAAAGAGCTGCACCTGAGCCAGCCACTGATTGATTGATTGATTGATTGATTGATTGATTGATTGATTGATTGATTGATTGATGCAGCACAACAGTCAAATAGTGGAGTGGAGTAGGGGAACAGCAAACAGCCAATAAAGCAGCCCGCCCGCTCGCCTGCCCGCCACAATGGACCTACCTGTGTACACTAGATGGATATGATGGAATGTACTGTCGTCCCTACATTTCAAGAAGAAGTAAGAATTGCAGTTGCAACAAAGCCTTGCTTGCCTACAAAGAGAGCAGCAATTTGGATTTGTTACTATGTTACCTAGAAGAATAACAAACTGTGCAAGGATGGAGGTTGTAGGAGCAAGGAGAAGTTGTCTGTAAAGTTGGTGGATGCCTATTTTCCATTTTGCAGTCCCTTGTCTCCCTCTTGTGGCCTCCTGGAGGCAACTAGCTGTGCAAAAAAAAGACAGCCTGGCGGCCGGCTGTTGCAGTGTTGCCCTCTCAGGCAACACTGAGTGACTGACTGAGCCTCACCGTCTTATATAAAGTTCAGACGGAACTTTGCACGTGTCATAGTGGAGCCCTCAGGATTCCAGAGCCAGCTTTCTGACATCATAATGGGGCCTCAGAGATAAAAGCCTGGGCCCAGGCAGTGTTGGTCAGTGCTGCTCAGCAGGCAGCACTGGACTGGACTGGATTACAGCTGATACAAGGTGTGAAGGAACAAGGGGTGGCTGTGGGCATGCACTTGCTGCCGCTGCCAGTGTTTATCTGCATGGCAGCAGGGCATTTGGGCGTTGCCAGGAAGGCGTTTTTATGTAGATTCCTCCTCTTTCAGCACTGCATTGTGGTGCAAGCAAAAGAAGCAAATCCTGTCTGGCTTCCTCTCCGGCCTTTATTCACCTCCCGTGTAGCTGTGAGTGTGTGAGCCTGCAGGGCCCCATGGAATTGCCTAGAAGTAGGCTGAATCGCTGCAAGGGCTGAACAGCAGTATCGGGCAGGCTCGGGCAACGCGCGGCCCGTTCGGGTTATCGCTTCTCGGCCTTTTGGCTAAGATCAAGTGTAGTATCTGTTCTTATCAGTTTAATATCTGATACGTCCCCTATCTGGGGACCATATATTAAATGGATTTTTAGAACAGGGAGATGGAAATAGAGCTTGCTCTGTCCACTCCACGCATTGACCTGGTATTGCAGTATTTCCAGGACCGGTGCACCCTTTCCTTATGTGTTGACTAAAAGCAGATTCCAAAAGTGTTTTTTGTCTTTGCTATTGTTTCTGTCTTTCTGAAGGGATCTCCCCTTTTAATCCCATTATTTCAACACCTGTTGGACAATGCATGAGTGATAATGAGCTCATTGATTAAATGCAATTAATGAATAGATTGCCACCTCTTGTTGTGTGTCGTCTGTGTTTCTGTGTTTCCGGCATTTCACATTGGAACACCTCATTCACCTTCCTTGTCTTCTCTCCGCCCTCCCTTTTAGGTAAGTTAAAGAGCTGCACCTGAGCCAGCCACTGATTGATTGATTGATTGATTGATTGATTGATTGATTGATTGATTGCAGCACAACAGTCAAATAGTGGAGTGGAGTAGGGGAACAGCAAACAGCCAATAAAGCAGCCCGCCCGCTCGCCTGCCCGCCACAATGGACCTACCTGTGTACACTAGATGGATGTGATGGAATGTACTGTCGTCCCTACATTTCAAGAAGAAGTAAGAATTGCAGTTGCAACAAAGCCTTGCTTGCCTACAAAGAGAGCAGCAATTTGGATTTGTTACTATGTTACCTAGAAGAATAACAAACTGTGCAAGGATGGAGGTTGTAGGAGCAAGGAGAAGTTGTCTGTAAAGTTGGTGGATGCCTATTTTCCATTTTGCAGTCCCTTGTCTCCCTCTTGTGGCCTCCTGGAGGCAACTAGCTGTGCAAAAAAAAGACAGCCTGGCGGCCGGCTGTTGCAGTGTTGCCCTCTCAGGCAACACTGAGTGACTGACTGAGCCTCACCGTCTTATATAAAGTTCAGACGGAACTTTGCACGTGTCATAGTGGAGCCCTCAGGATTCCAGAGCCAGCTTTCTGACATCATAATGGGGCCTCAGAGATAAAAGCCTGGGCCCAGGCAGTGTTGGTCAGTGCTGCTCAGCAGGCAGCACTGGACTGGACTGGATTACAGCTGATACAAGGTGTGAAGGAACAAGGGGTGGCTGTGGGCATGCACTTGCTGCCGCTGCCAGTGTTTATCTGCATGGCAGCAGGGCATTTGGGCGTTGCCAGGAAGGCGTTTTTATGTAGATTCCTCCTCTTTCAGCACTGCATTGTGGTGCAAGCAAAAGAAGCAAATCCTGTCTGGCTTCCTCTCCGGCCTTTATTCACCTCCCGTGTAGCTGTGAGTGTGTGAGCCTGCAGGGCCCCATGGAATTGCCTAGAAGTAGGCTGAATCGCTGCAAGGGCTGAACAGCAGTATCGGGCAGGCTCGGGCAACGCGCGGCCCGTTCGGGTTATCGCTTCTCGGCCTTTTGGCTAAGATCAAGTGTAGTATCTGTTCTTATCAGTTTAATATCTGATACGTCCCCTATCTGGGGACCATATATTAAATGGATTTTTAGAACAGGGAGATGGAAATAGAGCTTGCTCTGTCCACTCCACGCATTGACCTGGTATTGCAGTATTTCCAGGACCGGTGCACCCTTTCCTTATGTGTTGACTAAAAGCAGATTCCAAAAGTGTTTTTTGTCTTTGCTATTGTTTCTGTCTTTCTGAAGGGATCTCCCCTTTTAATCCCATTATTTCAACACCTGTTGGACAATGCATGAGTGATAATGAGCTCATTGATTAAATGCAATTAATGAATAGATTGCCACCTCTTGTTGTGTGTCGTCTGTGTTTCTGTGTTTCCGGCATTTCACATTGGAACACCTCATTCACCTTCCTTGTCTTCTCTCCGCCCTCCCTTTTAGGTAAGTTAAAGAGCTGCACCTGAGCCAGCCACTGATTGATTGATTGATTGATTGATTGATTGATTGATTGATTGATTGATTGATTGATTGATGCAGCACAACAGTCAAATAGTGGAGTGGAGTAGGGGAACAGCAAACAGCCAATAAAGCAGCCCGCCCGCTCGCCTGCCCGCCACAATGGACCTACCTGTGTACACTAGATGGATGTGATGGAATGTACTGTCGTCCCTACATTTCAAGAAGAAGTAAGAATTGCAGTTGCAACAAAGCCTTGCTTGCCTACAAAGAGAGCAGCAATTTGGATTTGTTACTATGTTACCTAGAAGAATAACAAACTGTGCAAGGATGGAGGTTGTAGGAGCAAGGAGAAGTTGTCTGTAAAGTTGGTGATGCCTATTTTCCATTTTGCAGTCCCTTGTCTCCCTCTTGTGGCCTCCTGGAGGCAACTAGCTGTGCAAAAAAAAGACAGCCTGGCGGCCGGCTGTTGCAGTGTTGCCCTCTCAGGCAACACTGAGTGACTGACTGAGCCTCACCGTCTTATATAAAGTTCAGACGGAACTTTGCACGTGTCATAGTGGAGTCAGGATTCCAGAGCCAGCTTTCTGACATCATAATGGGGCCTCAGAGATAAAAGCCTGGGCCCAGGCAGTGTTGGTCAGTGCTGCTCAGCAGGCAGCACTGGACTGGACTGGATTACAGCTGATACAAGGTGTGAAGGAACAAGGGGTGGCTGTGGGCATGCACTTGCTGCCGCTGCCAGTGTTTATCTGCATGGCAGCAGGGCATTTGGGCGTTGCCAGGAAGGCGTTTTTATGTAGATTCCTCCTCTTTCAGCACTGCATTGTGGTGCAAGCAAAAGAAGCAAATCCTGTCTGGCTTCCTCTCCGGCCTTTATTCACCTCCCGTGTAGCTGTGAGTGTGTGAGCCTGCAGGGCCCCATGGAATTGCCTAGAAGTAGGCTGAATCGCTGCAAGGGCTGAACAGCAGTATCGGGCAGGCTCGGGCAACGCGCGGCCCGTTCGGGTTATCGCTTCTCGGCCTTTTGGCTAAGATCAAGTGTAGTATCTGTTCTTATCAGTTTAATATCTGATACGTCCCCTATCTGGGGACCATATATTAAATGGATTTTTAGAACAGGGAGATGGAAATAGAGCTTGCTCTGTCCACTCCACGCATTGACCTGGTATTGCAGTATTTCCAGGACCGGTGCACCCTTTCCTTATGTGTTGACTAAAAGCAGATTCCAAAAGTGTTTTTTGTCTTTGCTATTGTTTCTGTCTTTCTGAAGGGATCTCCCCTTTTAATCCCATTATTTCAACACCTGTTGGACAATGCATGAGTGATAATGAGCTCATTGATTAAATGCAATTAATGAATAGATTGCCACCTCTTGTTGTGTGTCGTCTGTGTTTCTGTGTTTCCGGCATTTCACATTGGAACTCCTCATTCACCTTCCTTGTCTTCTCTCCGCCCTCCCTTTTAGGTAAGTTAAAGAGCTGCACCTGAGCCAGCCACTGATTGATTGATTGATTGATTGATTGATTGATTGATTGATTGATTGATTGATTGATGCAGCACAACAGTCAAATAGTGGAGTGGAGTAGGGGAACAGCAAACAGCCAATAAAGCAGCCCGCCCGCTCACCTGCCCGCCACAATGGACCTACCTGTGTACACTAGATGGATGTAATGGAATGTACTGTCGTCCCTACATTTCAAGAAGAAGTAAGAATTGCAGTTGCAACAAAGCCTTGCTTGCCTACAAAGAGAGCAGCAATTTGGATTTGTTACTATGTTACCTAGAAGAATAACAAACTGTGCAAGGATGGAGGTTGTAGGAGCAAGGAGAAGTTGTCTGTAAAGTTGGTGGATGCCTATTTTCCATTTTGCAGTCCCTTGTCTCCCTCTTGTGGCCTCCTGGAGGCAACTAGCTGTGCAAAAAAAAGACAGCCTGGCGGCCGGCTGTTGCAGTGTTGCCCTCTCAGGCAACACTGAGTGACTGACTGAGCCTCACCGTCTTATATAAAGTTCAGACGGAACTTTGCACGTGTCATAGTGGAGCCCTCAGGATTCCAGAGCCAGCTTTCTGACATCATAATGGGGCCTCAGAGATAAAAGCCTGGGCCCAGGCAGTGTTGGTCAGTGCTGCTCAGCAGGCAGCACTGGACTGGACTGGATTACAGCTGATACAAGGTGTGAAGGAACAAGGGGTGGCTGTGGGCATGCACTTGCTGCCGCTGCCAGTGTTTATCTGCATGGCAGCAGGGCATTTGGGCGTTGCCAGGAAGGCGTTTTTATGTAGATTCCTCCTCTTTCAGCACTGCATTGTGGTGCAAGCAAAAGAAGCAAATCCTGTCTGGCTTCCTCTCCGGCCTTTATTCACCTCCCGTGTAGCTGTGAGTGTGTGAGCCTGCAGGGCCCCATGGAATTGCCTAGAAGTAGGCTGAATCGCTGCAAGGGCTGAACAGCAGTATCGGGCAGGCTCGGGCAACGCGCGGCCCGTTCGGGTTATGGCTTCTCGGCCTTTTGGCTAAGATCAAGTGTAGTATCTGTTCTTATCAGTTTAATATCTGATACGTCCCCTATCTGGGGACCATATATTAAATGGATTTTTAGAACAGGGAGATGGAAATAGAGCTTGCTCTGTCCACTCCCCGCATTGACCTGGTATTGCAGTATTTCCAGGACCGGTGCACCCTTTCCTTATGTGTTGACTAAAAGCAGATTCCAAAAGTGTTTTTTGTCTTTGCTATTGTTTCTGTCTTTCTGAAGGGATCTCCCCTTTTAATCCCATTATTTCAACACCTGTTGGACAATGCATGAGTGATAATGAGCTCATTGATTAAATGCAATTAATGAATAGATTGCCACCTCTTGTTGTGTGTCGTCTGTGTTTCTGTGTTTCCGGCATTTCACATTGGAACACCTCATTCACCTTCCTTGTCTTCTCTCCGCCCTCCCTTTTAGGTAAGTTAAAGAGCTGCACCTGAGCCAGCCACTGATTGATTGATTGATTGATTGATTGATTGATTGATTGATTGATGCAGCACAACAGTCAAATAGTGGAGTGGAGTAGGGGAACAGCAAACAGCCAATAAAGCAGCCCGCCCGCTCGCCTGCCCGCCACAATGGACCTACCTGTGTACACTAGATGGATGTGATGGAATGTACTGTCGTCCCTACATTTCAAGAAGAAGTAAGAATTGCAGTTGCAACAAAGCCTTGCTTGCCTACAAAGAGAGCAGCAATTTGGATTTGTTACTATGTTACCTAGAAGAATAACAAACTGTGCAAGGATGGAGGTTGTAGGAGCAAGGAGAAGTTGTCTGTAAAGTTGGTGGATGCCTATTTTCCATTTTGCAGTCCCTTGTCTCCCTCTTGTGGCCTCCTGGAGGCAACTAGCTGTGCAAAAAAAAGACAGCCTGGCGGCCGGCTGTTGCAGTGTTGCCCTCTCAGGCAACACTGAGTGACTGACTGAGCCTCACCGTCTTATATAAAGTTCAGACGGAACTTTGCACGTGTCATAGTGGAGCCCTCAGGATTCCAGAGCCAGCTTTCTGACATCATAATGGGGCCTCAGAGATAAAAGCCTGGGCCCAGGCAGTGTTGGTCAGTGCTGCTCAGCAGGCAGCACTGGACTGGACTGGATTACAGCTGATACAAGGTGTGAAGGAACAAGGGGTGGCTGTGGGCATGCACTTGCTGCCGCTGCCAGTGTTTATCTGCATGGCAGCAGGGCATTTGGGCGTTGCCAGGAAGGCGTTTTTATGTAGATTCCTCCTCTTTCAGCACTGCATTGTGGTGCAAGCAAAAGAAGCAAATCCTGTCTGGCTTCCTCTCCGGCCTTTATTCACCTCCCGTGTAGCTGTGAGTGTGTGAGCCTGCAGGGCCCCATGGAATTGCCTAGAAGTAGGCTGAATCGCTGCAAGGGCTGAACAGCAGTATCGGGCAGGCTCGGGCAACGCGCGGCCCGTTCGGGTTATCGCTTCTCGGCCTTTTGGCTAAGATCAAGTGTAGTATCTGTTCTTATCAGTTTAATATCTGATACGTCCCCTATCTGGGGACCATATATTAAATGGATTTTTAGAACAGGGAGATGGAAATAGAGCTTGCTCTGTCCACTCCACGCATTGACCTGGTATTGCAGTATTTCCAGGACCGGTGCACCCTTTCCTTATGTGTTGACTAAAAGCAGATTCCAAAAGTGTTTTTTGTCTTTGCTATTGTTTCTGTCTTTCTGAAGGGATCTCCCCTTTTAATCCCATTATTTCAACACCTGTTGGACAATGCATGAGTGATAATGAGCTCATTGATTAAATGCAATTAATGAATAGATTGCCACCTCTTGTTGTGTGTCGTCTGTGTTTCTGTGTTTCCGGCATTTCACATTGGAACTCCTCATTCACCTTCCTTGTCTTCTCTCCGCCCTCCCTTTTAGGTAAGTTAAAGAGCTGCACCTGAGCCAGCCACTGATTGATTGATTGATTGATTGATTGATTGATTGATTGATGCAGCACAACAGTCAAATAGTGGAGTGGAGTAGGGGAACAGCAAACAGCCAATAAAGCAGCCCGCCCGCTCACCTGCCCGCCACAATGGACCTACCTGTGTACACTAGATGGATGTAATGGAATGTACTGTCGTCCCTACATTTCAAGAAGAAGTAAGAATTGCAGTTGCAACAAAGCCTTGCTTGCCTACAAAGAGAGCAGCAATTTGGATTTGTTACTATGTTACCTAGAAGAATAACAAACTGTGCAAGGATGGAGGTTGTAGGAGCAAGGAGAAGTTGTCTGTAAAGTTGGTGGATGCCTATTTTCCATTTTGCAGTCCCTTGTCTCCCTCTTGTGGCCTCCTGGAGGCAACTAGCTGTGCAAAAAAAAGACAGCCTGGCGGCCGGCTGTTGCAGTGTTGCCCTCTCAGGCAACACTGAGTGACTGACTGAGCCTCACCGTCTTATATAAAGTTCAGACGGAACTTTGCACGTGTCATAGTGGAGCCCTCAGGATTCCAGAGCCAGCTTTCTGACATCATAATGGGGCCTCAGAGATAAAAGCCTGGGCCCAGGCAGTGTTGGTCAGTGCTGCTCAGCAGGCAGCACTGGACTGGACTGGATTACAGCTGATACAAGGTGTGAAGGAACAAGGGGTGGCTGTGGGCATGCACTTGCTGCCGCTGCCAGTGTTTATCTGCATGGCAGCAGGGCATTTGGGCGTTGCCAGGAAGGCGTTTTTATGTAGATTCCTCCTCTTTCAGCACTGCATTGTGGTGCAAGCAAAAGAAGCAAATCCTGTCTGGCTTCCTCTCCGGCCTTTATTCACCTCCCGTGTAGCTGTGAGTGTGTGAGCCTGCAGGGCCCCATGGAATTGCCTAGAAGTAGGCTGAATCGCTGCAAGGGCTGAACAGCAGTATCGGGCAGGCTCGGGCAACGCGCGGCCCGTTCGGGTTATCGCTTCTCGGCCTTTTGGCTAAGATCAAGTGTAGTATCTGTTCTTATCAGTTTAATATCTGATACGTCCCCTATCTGGGGACCATATATTAAATGGATTTTTAGAACAGGGAGATGGAAATAGAGCTTGCTCTGTCCACTCCCCGCATTGACCTGGTATTGCAGTATTTCCAGGACCGGTGCACCCTTTCCTTATGTGTTGACTAAAAGCAGATTCCAAAAGTGTTTTTTGTCTTTGCTATTGTTTCTGTCTTTCTGAAGGGATCTCCCCTTTTAATCCCATTATTTCAACACCTGTTGGACAATGCATGAGTGATAATGAGCTCATTGATTAAATGCAATTAATGAATAGATTGCCACCTCTTGTTGTGTGTCGTCTGTGTTTCTGTGTTTCCGGCATTTCACATTGGAACACCTCATTCACCTTCCTTGTCTTCTCTCCGCCCTCCCTTTTAGGTAAGTTAAAGAGCTGCACCTGAGCCAGCCACTGATTGATTGATTGATTGATTGATTGATTGATTGATTGATGCAGCACAACAGTCAAATAGTGGAGTGGAGTAGGGGAACAGCAAACAGCCAATAAAGCAGCCCGCCCGCTCGCCTGCCCGCCACAATGGACCTACCTGTGTACACTAGATGGATGTGATGGAATGTACTGTCGTCCCTACATTTCAAGAAGAAGTAAGAATTGCAGTTGCAACAAAGCCTTGCTTGCCTACAAAGAGAGCAGCAATTTGGATTTGTTACTATGTTACCTAGAAGAATAACAAACTGTGCAAGGATGGAGGTTGTAGGAGCAAGGAGAAGTTGTCTGTAAAGTTGGTGGATGCCTATTTTCCATTTTGCAGTCCCTTGTCTCCCTCTTGTGGCCTCCTGGAGGCAACTAGCTGTGCAAAAAAAAGACAGCCTGGCGGCCGGCTGTTGCAGTGTTGCCCTCTCAGGCAACACTGAGTGACTGACTGAGCCTCACCGTCTTATATAAAGTTCAGACGGAACTTTGCACGTGTCATAGTGGAGCCCTCAGGATTCCAGAGCCAGCTTTCTGACATCATAATGGGGCCTCAGAGATAAAAGCCTGGGCCCAGGCAGTGTTGGTCAGTGCTGCTCAGCAGGCAGCACTGGACTGGACTGGATTACAGCTGATACAAGGTGTGAAGGAACAAGGGGTGGCTGTGGGCATGCACTTGCTGCCGCTGCCAGTGTTTATCTGCATGGCAGCATGGCATTTGGGCGTTGCCAGGAAGGCGTTTTTATGTAGATTCCTCCTCTTTCAGCACTGCATTGTGGTGCAAGCAAAAGAAGCAAATCCTGTCTGGCTTCCTCTCCGGCCTTTATTCACCTCCCGTGTAGCTGTGAGTGTGTGAGCCTGCAGGGCCCCATGGAATTGCCTAGAAGTAGGCTGAATCGCTGCAAGGGCTGAACAGCAGTATCGGGCAGGCTCGGGCAACGCGCGGCCCGTTCGGGTTATCGCTTCTCGGCCTTTTGGCTAAGATCAAGTGTAGTATCTGTTCTTATCAGTTTAATATCTGATACGTCCCCTATCTGGGGACCATATATTAAATGGATTTTTAGAACAGGGAGATGGAAATAGAGCTTGCTCTGTCCACTCCACGCATTGACCTGGTATTGCAGTATTTCCAGGACCGGTGCACCCTTTCCTTATGTGTTGACTAAAAGCAGATTCCAAAAGTGTTTTTTGTCTTTGCTATTGTTTCTGTCTTTCTGAAGGGATCTCCCCTTTTAATCCCATTATTTCAACACCTGTTGGACAATGCATGAGTGATAATGAGCTCATTGATTAAATGCAATTAATGAATAGATTGCCACCTCTTGTTGTGTGTCGTCTGTGTTTCTGTGTTTCCGGCATTTCACATTGGAACACCTCATTCACCTTCCTTGTCTTCTCTCCGCCCTCCCTTTTAGGTAAGTTAAAGAGCTGCACCTGAGCCAGCCACTGATTGATTGATTGATTGATTGATTGATTGATTGATTGATTGATTGATTGATTGATGCAGCACAACAGTCAAATAGTGGAGTGGAGTAGGGGAACAGCAAACAGCCAATAAAGCAGCCCGCCCGCTCGCCTGCCCGCCACAATGGACCTACCTGTGTACACTAGATGGATGTGATGGAATGTACTGTCGTCCCTACATTTCAAGAAGAAGTAAGAATTGCAGTTGCAACAAAGCCTTGCTTGCCTACAAAGAGAGCAGCAATTTGGATTTGTTACTATGTTACCTAGAAGAATAACAAACTGTGCAAGGATGGAGGTTGTAGGAGCAAGGAGAAGTTGTCTGTAAAGTTGGTGGATGCCTATTTTCCATTTTGCAGTCCCTTGTCTCCCTCTTGTGGCCTCCTGGAGGCAACTAGCTGTGCAAAAAAAAGACAGCCTGGCGGCCGGCTGTTGCAGTGTTGCCCTCTCAGGCAACACTGAGTGACTGACTGAGCCTCACCGTCTTATATAAAGTTCAGACGGAACTTTGCACGTGTCATAGTGGAGCCCTCAGGATTCCAGAGCCAGCTTTCTGACATCATAATGGGGCCTCAGAGATAAAAGCCTGGGCCCAGGCAGTGTTGGTCAGTGCTGCTCAGCAGGCAGCACTGGACTGGACTGGATTACAGCTGATACAAGGTGTGAAGGAACAAGGGGTGGCTGTGGGCATGCACTTGCTGCCGCTGCCAGTGTTTATCTGCATGGCAGCAGGGCATTTGGGCGTTGCCAGGAAGGCGTTTTTATGTAGATTCCTCCTCTTTCAGCACTGCATTGTGGTGCAAGCAAAAGAAGCAAATCCTGTCTGGCTTCCTCTCCGGCCTTTATTCACCTCCCGTGTAGCTGTGAGTGTGTGAGCCTGCAGGGCCCCATGGAATTGCCTAGAAGTAGGCTGAATCGCTGCAAGGGCTGAACAGCAGTATCGGGCAGGCTCGGGCAACGCGCGGCCCGTTCGGGTTATCGCTTCTCGGCCTTTTGGCTAAGATCAAGTGTAGTATCTGTTCTTATCAGTTTAATATCTGATACGTCCCCTATCTGGGGACCATATATTAAATGGATTTTTAGAACAGGGAGATGGAAATAGAGCTTGCTCTGTCCACTCCACGCATTGACCTGGTATTGCAGTATTTCCAGGACCGGTGCACCCTTTCCTTATGTGTTGACTAAAAGCAGATTCCAAAAGTGTTTTTTGTCTTTGCTATTGTTTCTGTCTTTCTGAAGGGATCTCCCCTTTTAATCCCATTATTTCAACACCTGTTGGACAATGCATGAGTGATAATGAGCTCATTGATTAAATGCAATTAATGAATAGATTGCCACCTCTTGTTGTGTGTCGTCTGTGTTTCTGTGTTTCCGGCATTTCACATTGGAACACCTCATTCACCTTCCTTGTCTTCTCTCCGCCCTCCCTTTTAGGTAAGTTAAAGAGCTGCACCTGAGCCAGCCACTGATTGATTGATTGATTGATTGATTGATTGATTGATTGATTGATTGATTGATTGATTGATGCAGCACAACAGTCAAATAGTGGAGTGGAGTAGGGGAACAGCAAACAGCCAATAAAGCAGCCCGCCCGCTCGCCTGCCCGCCACAATGGACCTACCTGTGTACACTAGATGGATGTGATGGAATGTACTGTCGTCCCTACATTTCAAGAAGAAGTAAGAATTGCAGTTGCAACAAAGCCTTGCTTGCCTACAAAGAGAGCAGCAATTTGGATTTGTTACTATGTTACCTAGAAGAATAACAAACTGTGCAAGGATGGAGGTTGTAGGAGCAAGGAGAAGTTGTCTGTAAAGTTGGTGGATGCCTATTTTCCATTTTGCAGTCCCTTGTCTCCCTCTTGTGGCCTCCTGGAGGCAACTAGCTGTGCAAAAAAAAGACAGCCTGGCGGCCGGCTGTTGCAGTGTTGCCCTCTCAGGCAACACTGAGTGACTGACTGAGCCTCACCGTCTTATATAAAGTTCAGACGGAACTTTGCACGTGTCATAGTGGAGCCCTCAGGATTCCAGAGCCAGCTTTCTGACATCATAATGGGGCCTCAGAGATAAAAGCCTGGGCCCAGGCAGTGTTGGTCAGTGCTGCTCAGCAGGCAGCACTGGACTGGACTGGATTACAGCTGATACAAGGTGTGAAGGAACAAGGGGTGGCTGTGGGCATGCATTTGCTGCCGCTGCCAGTGTTTATCTGCATGGCAGCAGGGCATTTGGGCGTTGCCAGGAAGGCGTTTTTATGTAGATTCCTCCTCTTTCAGCACTGCATTGTGGTGCAAGCAAAAGAAGCAAATCCTGTCTGGCTTCCTCTCCGGCCTTTATTCACCTCCCGTGTAGCTGTGAGTGTGTGAGCCTGCAGGGCCCCATGGAATTGCCTAGAAGTAGGCTGAATCGCTGCAAGGGCTGAACAGCAGTATCGGGCAGGCTCGGGCAACGCGCGGCCCGTTCGGGTTATCGCTTCTCGGCCTTTTGGCTAAGATCAAGTGTAGTATCTGTTCTTATCAGTTTAATATCTGATACGTCCCCTATCTGGGGACCATATATTAAATGGATTTTTAGAACAGGGAGATGGAAATAGAGCTTGCTCTGTCCACTCCACGCATTGACCTGGTATTGCAGTATTTCCAGGACCGGTGCACCCTTTCCTTATGTGTTGACTAAAAGCAGATTCCAAAAGTGTTTTTTGTCTTTGCTATTGTTTCTGTCTTTCTGAAGGGATCTCCCCTTTTAATCCCATTATTTCAACACCTGTTGGACAATGCATGAGTGATAATGAGCTCATTGATTAAATGCAATTAATGAATAGATTGCCACCTCTTGTTGTGTGTCGTCTGTGTTTCTGTGTTTCCGGCATTTCACATTGGAACACCTCATTCACCTTCCTTGTCTTCTCTCCGCCCTCCCTTTTAGGTAAGTTAAAGAGCTGCACCTGAGCCAGCCACTGATTGATTGATTGATTGATTGATTGATTGATTGATTGATTGATGCAGCACAACAGTCAAATAGTGGAGTGGAGTAGGGGAACAGCAAACAGCCAATAAAGCAGCCCGCCCGCTCGCCTGCCCGCCACAATGGACCTACCTGTGTACACTAGATGGATGTGATGGAATGTACTGTCGTCCCTACATTTCAAGAAGAAGTAAGAATTGCAGTTGCAACAAAGCCTTGCTTGCCTACAAAGAGAGCAGCAATTTGGATTTGTTACTATGTTACCTAGAAGAATAACAAACTGTGCAAGGATGGAGGTTGTAGGAGCAAGGAGAAGTTGTCTGTAAAGTTGGTGGATGCCTATTTTCCATTTTGCAGTCCCTTGTCTCCCTCTTGTGGCCTCCTGGAGGCAACTAGCTGTGCAAAAAAAAGACAGCCTGGCGGCCGGCTGTTGCAGTGTTGCCCTCTCAGGCAACACTGAGTGACTGACTGAGCCTCACCGTCTTATATAATGTTCAGACGGAACTTTGCACGTGTCATAGTGGAGCCCTCAGGATTCCAGAGCCAGCTTTCTGACATCATAATGGGGCCTCAGAGATAAAAGCCTGGGCCCAGGCAGTGTTGGTCAGTGCTGCTCAGCAGGCAGCACTGGACTGGACTGGATTACAGCTGATACAAGGTGTGAAGGAACAAGGGGTGGCTGTGGGCATGCACTTGCTGCCGCTGCCAGTGTTTATCTGCATGGCAGCAGGGCATTTGGGCGTTGCCAGGAAGGCGTTTTTATGTAGATTCCTCCTCTTTCAGCACTGCATTGTGGTGCAAGCAAAAGAAGCAAATCCTGTCTGGCTTCCTCTCCGGCCTTTATTCACCTCCCGTGTAGCTGTGAGTGTGTGAGCCTGCAGGGCCCCATGGAATTGCCTAGAAGTAGGCTGAATCGCTGCAAGGGCTGAACAGCAGTATCGGGCAGGCTCGGGCAACGCGCGGCCCGTTCGGGTTATCGCTTCTCGGCCTTTTGGCTAAGATCAAGTGTAGTATCTGTTCTTATCAGTTTAATATCTGATACGTCCCCTATCTGGGGACCATATATTAAATGGATTTTTAGAACAGGGAGATGGAAATAGAGCTTGCTCTGTCCACTCCACGCATTGACCTGGTATTGCAGTATTTCCAGGACCGGTGCACCCTTTCCTTATGTGTTGACTAAAAGCAGATTCCAAAAGTGTTTTTTGTCTTTGCTATTGTTTCTGTCTTTCTGAAGGGATCTCCCCTTTTAATCCCATTATTTCAACACCTGTTGGACAATGCATGAGTGATAATGAGCTCATTGATTAAATGCAATTAATGAATAGATTGCCACCTCTTGTTGTGTGTCGTCTGTGTTTCTGTGTTTCCGGCATTTCACATTGGAACACCTCATTCACCTTCCTTGTCTTCTCTCCGCCCTCCCTTTTAGGTAAGTTAAAGAGCTGCACCTGAGCCAGCCACTGATTGATTGATTGATTGATTGATTGATTGATTGATTGATTGATTGATTGATTGATGCAGCACAACAGTCAAATAGTGGAGTGGAGTAGGGGAACAGCAAACAGCCAATAAAGCAGCCCGCCCGCTCGCCTGCCCGCCACAATGGACCTACCTGTGTACACTAGATGGATGTGATGGAATGTACTGTCGTCCCTACATTTCAAGAAGAAGTAAGAATTGCAGTTGCAACAAAGCCTTGCTTGCCTACAAAGAGAGCAGCAATTTGGATTTGTTACTATGTTACCTAGAAGAATAACAAACTGTGCAAGGATGGAGGTTGTAGGAGCAAGGAGAAGTTGTCTGTAAAGTTGGTGGATGCCTATTTTCCATTTTGCAGTCCCTTGTCTCCCTCTTGTGGCCTCCTGGAGGCAACTAGCTGTGCAAAAAAAAGACAGCCTGGCGGCCGGCTGTTGCAGTGTTGCCCTCTCAGGCAACACTGAGTGACTGACTGAGCCTCACCGTCTTATATAAAGTTCAGACGGAACTTTGCACGTGTCATAGTGGAGCCCTCAGGATTCCAGAGCCAGCTTTCTGACATCATAATGGGGCCTCAGAGATAAAAGCCTGGGCCCAGGCAGTGTTGGTCAGTGCTGCTCAGCAGGCAGCACTGGACTGGACTGGATTACAGCTGATACAAGGTGTGAAGGAACAAGGGGTGGCTGTGGGCATGCACTTGCTGCCGCTGCCAGTGTTTATCTGCATGGCAGCAGGGCATTTGGGCGTTGCCAGGAAGGCGTTTTTATGTAGATTCCTCCTCTTTCAGCACTGCATTGTGGTGCAAGCAAAAGAAGCAAATCCTGTCTGGCTTCCTCTCCGGCCTTTATTCACCTCCCGTGTAGCTGTGAGTGTGTGAGCCTGCAGGGCCCCATGGAATTGCCTAGAAGTAGGCTGAATCGCTGCAAGGGCTGAACAGCAGTATCGGGCAGGCTCGGGCAACGCGCGGCCCGTTCGGGTTATCGCTTCTCGGCCTTTTGGCTAAGATCAAGTGTAGTATCTGTTCTTATCAGTTTAATATCTGATACGTCCCCTATCTGGGGACCATATATTAAATGGATTTTTAGAACAGGGAGATGGAAATAGAGCTTGCTCTGTCCACTCCACGCATTGACCTGGTATTGCAGTATTTCCAGGACCGGTGCACCCTTTCCTTATGTGTTGACTAAAAGCAGATTCCAAAAGTGTTTTTTGTCTTTGCTATTGTTTCTGTCTTTCTGAAGGGATCTCCCCTTTTAATCCCATTATTTCAACACCTGTTGGACAATGCATGAGTGATAATGAGCTCATTGATTAAATGCAATTAATGAATAGATTGCCACCTCTTGTTGTGTGTCGTCTGTGTTTCTGTGTTTCCGGCATTTCACATTGGAACACCTCATTCACCTTCCTTGTCTTCTCTCCGCCCTCCCTTTTAGGTAAGTTAAAGAGCTGCACCTGAGCCAGCCACTGATTGATTGATTGATTGATTGATTGATTGATTGATTGATTGATTGATGCAGCACAACAGTCAAATAGTGGAGTGGAGTAGGGGAACAGCAAACAGCCAATAAAGCAGCCCGCCCGCTCGCCTGCCCGCCACAATGGACCTACCTGTGTACACTAGATGGATGTGATGGAATGTACTGTCGTCCCTACATTTCAAGAAGAAGTAAGAATTGCAGTTGCAACAAAGCCTTGCTTGCCTACAAAGAGAGCAGCAATTTGGATTTGTTACTATGTTACCTAGAAGAATAACAAACTGTGCAAGGATGGAGGTTGTAGGAGCAAGGAGAAGTTGTCTGTAAAGTTGGTGGATGCCTATTTTCCATTTTGCAGTCCCTTGTCTCCCTCTTGTGGCCTCCTGGAGGCAACTAGCTGTGCAAAAAAAAGACAGCCTGGCGGCCGGCTGTTGCAGTGTTGCCCTCTCAGGCAACACTGAGTGACTGACTGAGCCTCACCGTCTTATATAAAGTTCAGACGGAACTTTGCACGTGTCATAGTGGAGCCCTCAGGATTCCAGAGCCAGCTTTCTGACATCATAATGGGGCCTCAGAGATAAAAGCCTGGGCCCAGGCAGTGTTGGTCAGTGCTGCTCAGCAGGCAGCACTGGACTGGACTGGATTACAGCTGATACAAGGTGTGAAGGAACAAGGGGTGGCTGTGGGCATGCACTTGCTGCCGCTGCCAGTGTTTATCTGCATGGCAGCAGGGCATTTGGGCGTTGCCAGGAAGGCGTTTTTATGTAGATTCCTCCTCTTTCAGCACTGCATTGTGGTGCAAGCAAAAGAAGCAAATCCTGTCTGGCTTCCTCTCCGGCCTTTATTCACCTCCCGTGTAGCTGTGAGTGTGTGAGCCTGCAGGGCCCCATGGAATTGCCTAGAAGTAGGCTGAATCGCTGCAAGGGCTGAACAGCAGTATCGGGCAGGCTCGGGCAACGCGCGGCCCGTTCGGGTTATCGCTTCTCGGCCTTTTGGCTAAGATCAAGTGTAGTATCTGTTCTTATCAGTTTAATATCTGATACGTCCCCTATCTGGGGACCATATATTAAATGGATTTTTAGAACAGGGAGATGGAAATAGAGCTTGCTCTGTCCACTCCACGCATTGACCTGGTATTGCAGTATTTCCAGGACCGGTGCACCCTTTCCTTATGTGTTGACTAAAAGCAGATTCCAAAAGTGTTTTTTGTCTTTGCTATTGTTTCTGTCTTTCTGAAGGGATCTCCCCTTTTAATCCCATTATTTCAACACCTGTTGGACAATGCATGAGTGATAATGAGCTCATTGATTAAATGCAATTAATGAATAGATTGCCACCTCTTGTTGTGTGTCGTCTGTGTTTCTGTGTTTCCGGCATTTCACATTGGAACACCTCATTCACCTTCCTTGTCTTCTCTCCGCCCTCCCTTTTAGGTAAGTTAAAGAGCTGCACCTGAGCCAGCCACTGATTGATTGATTGATTGATTGATTGATTGATTGATTGATTGATTGATTGATTGATTGATTGATTGATGCAGCACAACAGTCAAATAGTGGAGTGGAGTAGGGGAACAGCAAACAGCCAATAAAGCAGCCCGCCCGCTCGCCTGCCCGCCACAATGGACCTACCTGTGTACACTAGATGGATGTGATGGAATGTACTGTCGTCCCTACATTTCAAGAAGAAGTAAGAATTGCAGTTGCAACAAAGCCTTGCTTGCCTACAAAGAGAGCAGCAATTTGGATTTGTTACTATGTTACCTAGAAGAATAACAAACTGTGCAAGGATGGAGGTTGTAGGAGCAAGGAGAAGTTGTCTGTAAAGTTGGTGGATGCCTATTTTCCATTTTGCAGTCCCTTGTCTCCCTCTTGTGGCCTCCTGGAGGCAACTAGCTGTGCAAAAAAAAGACAGCCTGGCGGCCGGCTGTTGCAGTGTTGCCCTCTCAGGCAACACTCAGTGACTGACTGAGCCTCACCGTCTTATATAAAGTTCAGACGGAACTTTGCACGTGTCATAGTGGAGCCCTCAGGATTCCAGAGCCAGCTTTCTGACATCATAATGGGGCCTCAGAGATAAAAGCCTGGGCCCAGGCAGTGTTGGTCAGTGCTGCTCAGCAGGCAGCACTGGACTGGACTGGATTACAGCTGATACAAGGTGTGAAGGAACAAGGGGTGGCTGTGGGCATGCACTTGCTGCCGCTGCCAGTGTTTATCTGCATGGCAGCAGGGCATTTGGGCGTTGCCAGGAAGGCGTTTTTATGTAGATTCCTCCTCTTTCAGCACTGCATTGTGGTGCAAGCAAAAGAAGCAAATCCTGTCTGGCTTCCTCTCCGGCCTTTATTCACCTCCCGTGTAGCTGTGAGTGTGTGAGCCTGCAGGGCCCCATGGAATTGCCTAGAAGTAGGCTGAATCGCTGCAAGGGCTGAACAGCAGTATCGGGCAGGCTCGGGCAACGCGCGGCCCGTTCGGGTTATCGCTTCTCGGCCTTTTGGCTAAGATCAAGTGTAGTATCTGTTCTTATCAGTTTAATATCTGATACGTCCCCTATCTGGGGACCATATATTAAATGGATTTTTAGAACAGGGAGATGGAAATAGAGCTTGCTCTGTCCACTCCACGCATTGACCTGGTATTGCAGTATTTCCAGGACCGGTGCACCCTTTCCTTATGTGTTGACTAAAAGCAGATTCCAAAAGTGTTTTTTGTCTTTGCTATTGTTTCTGTCTTTCTGAAGGGATCTCCCCTTTTAATCCCATTATTTCAACACCTGTTGGACAATGCATGAGTGATAATGAGCTCATTGATTAAATGCAATTAATGAATAGATTGCCACCTCTTGTTGTGTGTCGTCTGTGTTTCTGTGTTTCCGGCATTTCACATTGGAACACCTCATTCACCTTCCTTGTCTTCTCTCCGCCCTCCCTTTTAGGTAAGTTAAAGAGCTGCACCTGAGCCAGCCACTGATTGATTGATTGATTGATTGATTGATTGATTGATTGATTGATTGATGCAGCACAACAGTCAAATAGTGGAGTGGAGTAGGGGAACAGCAAACAGCCAATAAAGCAGCCCGCCCGCTCGCCTGCCCGCCACAATGGACCTACCTGTGTACACTAGATGGATGTGATGGAATGTACTGTCGTCCCTACATTTCAAGAAGAAGTAAGAATTGCAGTTGCAACAAAGCCTTGCTTGCCTACAAAGAGAGCAGCAATTTGGATTTGTTACTATGTTACCTAGAAGAATAACAAACTGTGCAAGGATGGAGGTTGTAGGAGCAAGGAGAAGTTGTCTGTAAAGTTGGTGGATGCCTATTTTCCATTTTGCAGTCCCTTGTCTCCCTCTTGTGGCCTCCTGGAGGCAACTAGCTGTGCAAAAAAAAGACAGCCTGGCGGCCGGCTGTTGCAGTGTTGCCCTCTCAGGCAACACTGAGTGACTGACTGAGCCTCACCGTCTTATATAAAGTTCAGACGGAACTTTGCACGTGTCATAGTGGAGCCCTCAGGATTCCAGAGCCAGCTTTCTGACATCATAATGGGGCCTCAGAGATAAAAGCCTGGGCCCAGGCAGTGTTGGTCAGTGCTGCTCAGCAGGCAGCACTGGACTGGACTGGATTACAGCTGATACAAGGTGTGAAGGAACAAGGGGTGGCTGTGGGCATGCACTTGCTGCCGCTGCCAGTGTTTATCTGCATGGCAGCAGGGCATTTGGGCGTTGCCAGGAAGGCGTTTTTATGTAGATTCCTCCTCTTTCAGCACTGCATTGTGGTGCAAGCAAAAGAAGCAAATCCTGTCTGGCTTCCTCTCCGGCCTTTATTCACCTCCCGTGTAGCTGTGAGTGTGTGAGCCTGCAGGGCCCCATGGAATTGCCTAGAAGTAGGCTGAATCGCTGCAAGGGCTGAACAGCAGTATCGGGCAGGCTCGGGCAACGCGCGGCCCGTTCGGGTTATCGCTTCTCGGCCTTTTGGCTAAGATCAAGTGTAGTATCTGTTCTTATCAGTTTAATATCTGATACGTCCCCTATCTGGGGACCATATATTAAATGGATTTTTAGAACAGGGAGATGGAAATAGAGCTTGCTCTGTCCACTCCACGCATTGACCTGGTATTGCAGTATTTCCAGGACCGGTGCACCCTTTCCTTATGTGTTGACTAAAAGCAGATTCCAAAAGTGTTTTTTGTCTTTGCTATTGTTTCTGTCTTTCTGAAGGGATCTCCCCTTTTAATCCCATTATTTCAACACCTGTTGGACAATGCATGAGTGATAATGAGCTCATTGATTAAATGCAATTAATGAATAGATTGCCACCTCTTGTTGTGTGTCGTCTGTGTTTCTGTGTTTCCGGCATTTCACATTGGAACACCTCATTCACCTTCCTTGTCTTCTCTCCGCCCTCCCTTTTAGGTAAGTTAAAGAGCTGCACCTGAGCCAGCCACTTGATTGATTGATTGATTGATTGATTGATTGATTGATTGATTGATTGATTGATGCAGCACAACAGTCAAATAGTGGAGTGGAGTAGGGGAACAGCAAACAGCCAATAAAGCAGCCCGCCCGCTCGCCTGCCCGCCACAATGGACCTACCTGTGTACACTAGATGGATGTGATGGAATGTACTGTCGTCCCTACATTTCAAGAAGAAGTAAGAATTGCAGTTGCAACAAAGCCTTGCTTGCCTACAAAGAGAGCAGCAATTTGGATTTGTTACTATGTTACCTAGAAGAATAACAAACTGTGCAAGGATGGAGGTTGTAGGAGCAAGGAGAAGTTGTCTGTAAAGTTGGTGGATGCCTATTTTCCATTTTGCAGTCCCTTGTCTCCCTCTTGTGGCCTCCTGGAGGCAACTAGCTGTGCAAAAAAAAGACAGCCTGGCGGCCGGCTGTTGCAGTGTTGCCCTCTCAGGCAACACTGAGTGACTGACTGAGCCTCACCGTCTTATATAAAGTTCAGACGGAACTTTGCACGTGTCATAGTGGAGCCCTCAGGATTCCAGAGCCAGCTTTCTGACATCATAATGGGGCCTCAGAGATAAAAGCCTGGGCCCAGGCAGTGTTGGTCAGTGCTGCTCAGCAGGCAGCACTGGACTGGACTGGATTACAGCTGATACAAGGTGTGAAGGAACAAGGGGTGGCTGTGGGCATGCACTTGCTGCCGCTGCCAGTGTTTATCTGCATGGCAGCAGGGCATTTGGGCGTTGCCAGGAAGGCGTTTTTATGTAGATTCCTCCTCTTTCAGCACTGCATTGTGGTGCAAGCAAAAGAAGCAAATCCTGTCTGGCTTCCTCTCCGGCCTTTATTCACCTCCCGTGTAGCTGTGAGTGTGTGAGCCTGCAGGGCCCCATGGAATTGCCTAGAAGTAGGCTGAATCGCTGCAAGGGCTGAACAGCAGTATCGGGCAGGCTCGGGCAACGCGCGGCCCGTTCGGGTTATCGCTTCTCGGCCTTTTGGCTAAGATCAAGTGTAGTATCTGTTCTTATCAGTTTAATATCTGATACGTCCCCTATCTGGGGACCATATATTAAATGGATTTTTAGAACAGGGAGATGGAAATAGAGCTTGCTCTGTCCACTCCACGCATTGACCTGGTATTGCAGTATTTCCAGGACCGGTGCACCCTTTCCTTATGTGTTGACTAAAAGCAGATTCCAAAAGTGTTTTTTGTCTTTGCTATTGTTTCTGTCTTTCTGAAGGGATCTCCCCTTTTAATCCCATTATTTCAACACCTGTTGGACAATGCATGAGTGATAATGAGCTCATTGATTAAATGCAATTAATGAATAGATTGCCACCTCTTGTTGTGTGTCGTCTCTGTTTCTGTGTTTCCGGCATTTCACATTGGAACACCTCATTCACCTTCCTTGTCTTCTCTCCGCCCTCCCTTTTAGGTAAGTTAAAGAGCTGCACCTGAGCCAGCCACTGATTGATTGATTGATTGATTGATTGATTGATTGATTGATTGATTGATTGATTGATTGATTGATTGATTGATGCAGCACAACAGTCAAATAGTGGAGTGGAGTAGGGGAACAGCAAACAGCCAATAAAGCAGCCCGCCCGCTCGCCTGCCCGCCACAATGGACCTACCTGTGTACACTAGATGGATGTGATGGAATGTACTGTCGTCCCTACATTTCAAGAAGAAGTAAGAATTGCAGTTGCAACAAAGCCTTGCTTGCCTACAAAGAGAGCAGCAATTTGGATTTGTTACTATGTTACCTAGAAGAATAACAAACTGTGCAAGGATGGAGGTTGTAGGAGCAAGGAGAAGTTGTCTGTAAAGTTGGTGGATGCCTATTTTCCATTTTGCAGTCCCTTGTCTCCCTCTTGTGGCCTCCTGGAGGCAACTAGCTGTGCAAAAAAAAGACAGCCTGGCGGCCGGCTGTTGCAGTGTTGCCCTCTCAGGCAACACTGAGTGACTGACTGAGCCTCACCGTCTTATATAAAGTTCAGACGGAACTTTGCACGTGTCATAGTGGAGCCCTCAGGATTCCAGAGCCAGCTTTCTGACATCATAATGGGGCCTCAGAGATAAAAGCCTGGGCCCAGGCAGTGTTGGTCAGTGCTGCTCAGCAGGCAGCACTGGACTGGACTGGATTACAGCTGATACAAGGTGTGAAGGAACAAGGGGTGGCTGTGGGCATGCACTTGCTGCCGCTGCCAGTGTTTATCTGCATGGCAGCAGGGCATTTGGGCGTTGCCAGGAAGGCGTTTTTATGTAGATTCCTCCTCTTTCAGCACTGCATTGTGGTGCAAGCAAAAGAAGCAAATCCTGTCTGGCTTCCTCTCCGGCCTTTATTCACCTCCCGTGTAGCTGTGAGTGTGTGAGCCTGCAGGGCCCCATGGAATTGCCTAGAAGTAGGCTGAATCGCTGCAAGGGCTGAACAGCAGTATCGGGCAGGCTCGGGCAACGCGCGGCCCGTTCGGGTTATCGCTTCTCGGCCTTTTGGCTAAGATCAAGTGTAGTATCTGTTCTTATCAGTTTAATATCTGATACGTCCCCTATCTGGGGACCATATATTAAATGGATTTTTAGAACAGGGAGATGGAAATAGAGCTTGCTCTGTCCACTCCACGCATTGACCTGGTATTGCAGTATTTCCAGGACCGGTGCACCCTTTCCTTATGTGTTGACTAAAAGCAGATTCCAAAAGTGTTTTTTGTCTTTGCTATTGTTTCTGTCTTTCTGAAGGGATCTCCCCTTTTAATCCCATTATTTCAACACCTGTTGGACAATGCATGAGTGATAATGAGCTCATTGATTAAATGCAATTAATGAATAGATTGCCACCTCTTGTTGTGTGTCGTCTGTGTTTCTGTGTTTCCGGCATTTCACATTGGAACACCTCATTCACCTTCCTTGTCTTCTCTCCGCCCTCCCTTTTAGGTAAGTTAAAGAGCTGCACCTGAGCCAGCCACTGATTGATTGATTGATTGATTGATTGATTGATTGATTGATTGATTGATTGATGCAGCACAACAGTCAAATAGTGGAGTGGAGTAGGGGAACAGCAAACAGCCAATAAAGCAGCCCGCCCGCTCGCCTGCCCGCCACAATGGACCTACCTGTGTACACTAGATGGATGTGATGGAATGTACTGTCGTCCCTACATTTCAAGAAGAAGTAAGAATTGCAGTTGCAACAAAGCCTTGCTTGCCTACAAAGAGAGCAGCAATTTGGATTTGTTACTATGTTACCTAGAAGAATAACAAACTGTGCAAGGATGGAGGTTGTAGGAGCAAGGAGAAGTTGTCTGTAAAGTTGGTGGATGCCTATTTTCCATTTTGCAGTCCCTTGTCTCCCTCTTGTGGCCTCCTGGAGGCAACTAGCTGTGCAAAAAAAAGACAGCCTGGCGGCCGGCTGTTGCAGTGTTGCCCTCTCAGGCAACACTGAGTGACTGACTGAGCCTCACCGTCTTATATAAAGTTCAGACGGAACTTTGCACGTGTCATAGTGGAGCCCTCAGGATTCCAGAGCCAGCTTTCTGACATCATAATGGGGCCTCAGAGATAAAAGCCTGGGCCCAGGCAGTGTTGGTCAGTGCTGCTCAGCAGGCAGCACTGGACTGGACTGGATTACAGCTGATACAAGGTGTGAAGGAACAAGGGGTGGCTGTGGGCATGCACTTGCTGCCGCTGCCAGTGTTTATCTGCATGGCAGCAGGGCATTTGGGCGTTGCCAGGAAGGCGTTTTTATGTAGATTCCTCCTCTTTCAGCACTGCATTGTGGTGCAAGCAAAAGAAGCAAATCCTGTCTGGCTTCCTCTCCGGCCTTTATTCACCTCCCGTGTAGCTGTGAGTGTGTGAGCCTGCAGGGCCCCATGGAATTGCCTAGAAGTAGGCTGAATCGCTGCAAGGGCTGAACAGCAGTATCGGGCAGGCTCGGGCAACGCGCGGCCCGTTCGGGTTATCGCTTCTCGGCCTTTTGGCTAAGATCAAGTGTAGTATCTGTTCTTATCAGTTTAATATCTGATACGTCCCCTATCTGGGGACCATATATTAAATGGATTTTTAGAACAGGGAGATGGAAATAGAGCTTGCTCTGTCCACTCCACGCATTGACCTGGTATTGCAGTATTTCCAGGACCGGTGCACCCTTTCCTTATGTGTTGACTAAAAGCAGATTCCAAAAGTGTTTTTTGTCTTTGCTATTGTTTCTGTCTTTCTGAAGGGATCTCCCCTTTTAATCCCATTATTTCAACACCTGTTGGACAATGCATGAGTGATAATGAGCTCATTGATTAAATGCAATTAATGAATAGATTGCCACCTCTTGTTGTGTGTCGTCTGTGTTTCTGTGTTTCCGGCATTTCACATTGGAACACCTCATTCACCTTCCTTGTCTTCTCTCCGCCCTCCCTTTTAGGTAAGTTAAAGAGCTGCACCTGAGCCAGCCACTGATTGATTGATTGATTGATTGATTGATTGATTGATTGATTGATTGATGCAGCACAACAGTCAAATAGTGGAGTGGAGTAGGGGAACAGCAAACAGCCAATAAAGCAGCCCGCCCGCTCGCCTGCCCGCCACAATGGACCTACCTGTGTACACTAGATGGATGTGATGGAATGTACTGTCGTCCCTACATTTCAAGAAGAAGTAAGAATTGCAGTTGCAACAAAGCCTTGCTTGCCTACAAAGAGAGCAGCAATTTGGATTTGTTACTATGTTACCTAGAAGAATAACAAACTGTGCAAGGATGGAGGTTGTAGGAGCAAGGAGAAGTTGTCTGTAAAGTTGGTGGATGCCTATTTTCCATTTTGCAGTCCCTTGTCTCCCTCTTGTGGCCTCCTGGAGGCAACTAGCTGTGCAAAAAAAAGACAGCCTGGCGGCCGGCTGTTGCAGTGTTGCCCTCTCAGGCAACACTGAGTGACTGACTGAGCCTCACCGTCTTATATAAAGTTCAGACGGAACTTTGCACGTGTCATAGTGGAGCCCTCAGGATTCCAGAGCCAGCTTTCTGACATCATAATGGGGCCTCAGAGATAAAAGCCTGGGCCCAGGCAGTGTTGGTCAGTGCTGCTCAGCAGGCAGCACTGGACTGGACTGGATTACAGCTGATACAAGGTGTGAAGGAACAAGGGGTGGCTGTGGGCATGCACTTGCTGCCGCTGCCAGTGTTTATCTGCATGGCAGCAGGGCATTTGGGCGTTGCCAGGAAGGCGTTTTTATGTAGATTCCTCCTCTTTCAGCACTGCATTGTGGTGCAAGCAAAAGAAGCAAATCCTGTCTGGCTTCCTCTCCGGCCTTTATTCACCTCCCGTGTAGCTGTGAGTGTGTGAGCCTGCAGGGCCCCATGGAATTGCCTAGAAGTAGGCTGAATCGCTGCAAGGGCTGAACAGCAGTATCGGGCAGGCTCGGGCAACGCGCGGCCCGTTCGGGTTATCGCTTCTCGGCCTTTTGGCTAAGATCAAGTGTAGTATCTGTTCTTATCAGTTTAATATCTGATACGTCCCCTATCTGGGGACCATATATTAAATGGATTTTTAGAACAGGGAGATGGAAATAGAGCTTGCTCTGTCGAGATGGAAATAGAGCTTGCTCTGTCCACTCCACGCATTGACCTGGTATTGCAGTATTTCCAGGACCGGTGCACCCTTTCCTTATGTGTTGACTAAAAGCAGATTCCAAAAGTGTTTTTTGTCTTTGCTATTGTTTCTGTCTTTCTGAAGGGATCTCCCCTTTTAATCCCATTATTTCAACACCTGTTGGACAATGCATGAGTGATAATGAGCTCATTGATTAAATGCAATTAATGAATAGATTGCCACCTCTTGTTGTGTGTCGTCTGTGTTTCTGTGTTTCCGGCATTTCACATTGGAACACCTCATTCACCTTCCTTGTCTTCTCTCCGCCCTCCCTTTTAGGTAAGTTAAAGAGCTGCACCTGAGCCAGCCACTGATTGATTGATTGATTGATTGATTGATTGATTGATTGATTGATTGATTGATTGATGCAGCACAACAGTCAAATAGTGGAGTGGAGTAGGGGAACAGCAAACAGCCAATAAAGCAGCCCGCCCGCTCGCCTGCCCGCCACAATGGACCTACCTGTGTACACTAGATGGATGTGATGGAATGTACTGTCGTCCCTACATTTCAAGAAGAAGTAAGAATTGCAGTTGCAACAAAGCCTTGCTTGCCTACAAAGAGAGCAGCAATTTGGATTTGTTACTATGTTACCTAGAAGAATAACAAACTGTGCAAGGATGGAGGTTGTAGGAGCAAGGAGAAGTTGTCTGTAAAGTTGGTGGATGCCTATTTTCCATTTTGCAGTCCCTTGTCTCCCTCTTGTGGCCTCCTGGAGGCAACTAGCTGTGCAAAAAAAAGACAGCCTGGCGGCCGGCTGTTGCAGTGTTGCCCTCTCAGGCAACACTGAGTGACTGACTGAGCCTCACCGTCTTATATAAAGTTCAGACGGAACTTTGCACGTGTCATAGTGGAGCCCTCAGGATTCCAGAGCCAGCTTTCTGACATCATAATGGGGCCTCAGAGATAAAAGCCTGGGCCCAGGCAGTGTTGGTCAGTGCTGCTCAGCAGGCAGCACTGGACTGGACTGGATTACAGCTGATACAAGGTGTGAAGGAACAAGGGGTGGCTGTGGGCATGCACTTGCTGCCGCTGCCAGTGTTTATCTGCATGGCAGCAGGGCATTTGGGCGTTGCCAGGAAGGCGTTTTTATGTAGATTCCTCCTCTTTCAGCACTGCATTGTGGTGCAAGCAAAAGAAGCAAATCCTGTCTGGCTTCCTCTCCGGCCTTTATTCACCTCCCGTGTAGCTGTGAGTGTGTGAGCCTGCAGGGCCCCATGGAATTGCCTAGAAGTAGGCTGAATCGCTGCAAGGGCTGAACAGCAGTATCGGGCAGGCTCGGGCAACGCGCGGCCCGTTCGGGTTATCGCTTCTCGGCCTTTTGGCTAAGATCAAGTGTAGTATCTGTTCTTATCAGTTTAATATCTGATACGTCCCCTATCTGGGGACCATATATTAAATGGATTTTTAGAACAGGGAGATGGAAATAGAGCTTGCTCTGTCCACTCCACGCATTGACCTGGTATTGCAGTATTTCCAGGACCGGTGCACCCTTTCCTTATGTGTTGACTAAAAGCAGATTCCAAAAGTGTTTTTTGTCTTTGCTATTGTTTCTGTCTTTCTGAAGGGATCTCCCCTTTTAATCCCATTATTTCAACACCTGTTGGACAATGCATGAGTGATAATGAGCTCATTGATTAAATGCAATTAATGAATAGATTGCCACCTCTTGTTGTGTGTCGTCTGTGTTTCTGTGTTTCCGGCATTTCACATTGGAACACCTCATTCACCTTCCTTGTCTTCTCTCCGCCCTCCCTTTTAGGTAAGTTAAAGAGCTGCACCTGAGCCAGCCACTGATTGATTGATTGATTGATTGATTGATTGATTGATTGATTGATTGATTGATTGATTGATTGATTGATGCAGCACAACAGTCAAATAGTGGAGTGGAGTAGGGGAACAGCAAACAGCCAATAAAGCAGCCCGCCCGCTCGCCTGCCCGCCACAATGGACCTACCTGTGTACACTAGATGGATGTGATGGAATGTACTGTCGTCCCTACATTTCAAGAAGAAGTAAGAATTGCAGTTGCAACAAAGCCTTGCTTGCCTACAAAGAGAGCAGCAATTTGGATTTGTTACTATGTTACCTAGAAGAATAACAAACTGTGCAAGGATGGAGGTTGTAGGAGCAAGGAGAAGTTGTCTGTAAAGTTGGTGGATGCCTATTTTCCATTTTGCAGTCCCTTGTCTCCCTCTTGTGGCCTCCTGGAGGCAACTAGCTGTGCAAAAAAAAGACAGCCTGGCGGCCGGCTGTTGCAGTGTTGCCCTCTCAGGCAACACTGAGTGACTGACTGAGCCTCACCGTCTTATATAAAGTTCAGACGGAACTTTGCACGTGTCATAGTGGAGCCCTCAGGATTCCAGAGCCAGCTTTCTGACATCATAATGGGGCCTCAGAGATAAAAGCCTGGGCCCAGGCAGTGTTGGTCAGTGCTGCTCAGCAGGCAGCACTGGACTGGACTGGATTACAGCTGATACAAGGTGTGAAGGAACAAGGGGTGGCTGTGGGCATGCACTTGCTGCCGCTGCCAGTGTTTATCTGCATGGCAGCAGGGCATTTGGGCGTTGCCAGGAAGGCGTTTTTATGTAGATTCCTCCTCTTTCAGCACTGCATTGTGGTGCAAGCAAAAGAAGCAAATCCTGTCTGGCTTCCTCTCCGGCCTTTATTCACCTCCCGTGTAGCTGTGAGTGTGTGAGCCTGCAGGGCCCCATGGAATTGCCTAGAAGTAGGCTGAATCGCTGCAAGGGCTGAACAGCAGTATCGGGCAGGCTCGGGCAACGCGCGGCCCGTTCGGGTTATCGCTTCTCGGCCTTTTGGCTAAGATCAAGTGTAGTATCTGTTCTTATCAGTTTAATATCTGATACGTCCCCTATCTGGGGACCATATATTAAATGGATTTTTAGAACAGGGAGATGGAAATAGAGCTTGCTCTGTCCACTCCACGCATTGACCTGGTATTGCAGTATTTCCAGGACCGGAGCACCCTTTCCTTATGTGTTGACTAAAAGCAGATTCCAAAAGTGTTTTTTGTCTTTGCTATTGTTTCTGTCTTTCTGAAGGGATCTCCCCTTTTAATCCCATTATTTCAACACCTGTTGGACAATGCATGAGTGATAATGAGCTCATTGATTAAATGCAATTAATGAATAGATTGCCACCTCTTGTTGTGTGTCGTCTGTGTTTCTGTGTTTCCGGCATTTCACATTGGAACACCTCATTCACCTTCCTTGTCTTCTCTCCGCCCTCCCTTTTAGGTAAGTTAAAGAGCTGCACCTGAGCCAGCCACTGATTGATTGATTGATTGATTGATTGATTGATTGATTGATTGATTGATGCAGCACAACAGTCAAATAGTGGAGTGGAGTAGGGGAACAGCAAACAGCCAATAAAGCAGCCCGCCCGCTCGCCTGCCCGCCACAATGGACCTACCTGTGTACACTAGATGGATGTGATGGAATGTACTGTCGTCCCTACATTTCAAGAAGAAGTAAGAATTGCAGTTGCAACAAAGCCTTGCTTGCCTACAAAGAGAGCAGCAATTTGGATTTGTTACTATGTTACCTAGAAGAATAACAAACTGTGCAAGGATGGAGGTTGTAGGAGCAAGGAGAAGTTGTCTGTAAAGTTGGTGGATGCCTATTTTCCATTTTGCAGTCCCTTGTCTCCCTCTTGTGGCCTCCTGGAGGCAACTAGTTGTGCAAAAAAAAAGACATCCTGGCGGCCGGCTGTTGCAGTGTTGCCCTCTCAGGCAACACTGAGTGACTGACTGAGCCTCACCGTCTTATATAAAGTTCAGACGGAACTTTGCACGTGTCATAGTGGAGCCCTCAGGATTCCAGAGCCAGCTTTCTGACATCATAATGGGGCCTCAGAGATAAAAGCCTGGGCCCAGGCAGTGTTGGTCAGTGCTGCTCAGCAGGCAGCACTGGACTGGACTGGATTACAGCTGATACAAGGTGTGAAGGAACAAGGGGTGGCTGTGGGCATGCACTTGCTGCCGCTGCCAGTGTTTATCTGCATGGCAGCAGGGCATTTGGGCGTTGCCAGGAAGGCGTTTTTATGTAGATTCCTCCTCTTTCAGCACTGCATTGTGGTGCAAGCAAAAGAAGCAAATCCTGTCTGGCTTCCTCTCCGGCCTTTATTCACCTCCCGTGTAGCTGTGAGTGTGTGAGCCTGCAGGGCCCCATGGAATTGCCTAGAAGTAGGCTGAATCGCTGCAAGGGCTGAACAGCAGTATCGGGCAGGCTCGGGCAACGCGCGGCCCGTTCGGGTTATCGCTTCTCGGCCTTTTGGCTAAGATCAAGTGTAGTATCTGTTCTTATCAGTTTAATATCTGATACGTCCCCTATCTGGGGACCATATATTAAATGGATTTTTAGAACAGGGAGATGGAAATAGAGCTTGCTCTGTCCACTCCACGCATTGACCTGGTATTGCAGTATTTCCAGGACCGGTGCACCCTTTCCTTATGTGTTGACTAAAAGCAGATTCCAAAAGTGTTTTTTGTCTTTGCTATTGTTTCTGTCTTTCTGAAGGGATCTCCCCTTTTAATCCCATTATTTCAACACCTGTTGGACAATGCATGAGTGATAATGAGCTCATTGATTAAATGCAATTAATGAATAGATTGCCACCTCTTGTTGTGTGTCGTCTGTGTTTCTGTGTTTCCGGCATTTCACATTGGAACACCTCATTCACCTTCCTTGTCTTCTCTCCGCCCTCCCTTTTAGGTAAGTTAAAGAGCTGCACCTGAGCCAGCCACTGATTGATTGATTGATTGATTGATTGATTGATTGATTGATTGATTGATTGATTGATGCAGCACAACAGTCAAATAGTGGAGTGGAGTAGGGGAACAGCAAACAGCCAATAAAGCAGCCCGCCCGCTCGCCTGCCCGCCACAATGGACCTACCTGTGTACACTAGATGGATGTGATGGAATGTACTGTCGTCCCTACATTTCAAGAAGAAGTAAGAATTGCAGTTGCAACAAAGCCTTGCTTGCCTACAAAGAGAGCAGCAATTTGGATTTGTTACTATGTTACCTAGAAGAATAACAAACTGTGCAAGGATGGAGGTTGTAGGAGCAAGGAGAAGTTGTCTGTAAAGTTGGTGGATGCCTATTTTCCATTTTGCAGTCCCTTGTCTCCCTCTTGTGGCCTCCTGGAGGCAACTAGCTGTGCAAAAAAAAGACAGCCTGGCGGCCGGCTGTTGCAGTGTTGCCCTCTCAGGCAACACTGAGTGACTGACTGAGCCTCACCGTCTTATATAAAGTTCAGACGGAACTTTGCACGTGTCATAGTGGAGCCCTCAGGATTCCAGAGCCAGCTTTCTGACATCATAATGGGGCCTCAGAGATAAAAGCCTGGGCCCAGGCAGTGTTGGTCAGTGCTGCTCAGCAGGCAGCACTGGACTGGACTGGATTACAGCTGATACAAGGTGTGAAGGAACAAGGGGTGGCTGTGGGCATGCACTTGCTGCCGCTGCCAGTGTTTATCTGCATGGCAGCAGGGCATTTGGGCGTTGCCAGGAAGGCGTTTTTATGTAGATTCCTCCTCTTTCAGCACTGCATTGTGGTGCAAGCAAAAGAAGCAAATCCTGTCTGGCTTCCTCTCCGGCCTTTATTCACCTCCCGTGTAGCTGTGAGTGTGTGAGCCTGCAGGGCCCCATGGAATTGCCTAGAAGTAGGCTGAATCGCTGCAAGGGCTGAACAGCAGTATCGGGCAGGCTCGGGCAACGCGCGGCCCGTTCGGGTTATCGCTTCTCGGCCTTTTGGCTAAGATCAAGTGTAGTATCTGTTCTTATCAGTTTAATATCTGATACGTCCCCTATCTGGGGACCATATATTAAATGGATTTTTAGAACAGGGAGATGGAAATAGAGCTTGCTCTGTCCACTCCACGCATTGACCTGGTATTGCAGTATTTCCATGACCTGCCTAGGTAGAGTCGTGTGTTAACCTTAAACCATACTATCCCCCACCCCCATTTAGTAACGACACATGACACCGAGGTTGGATGTGAAATGGCCACAGCAGCCGTTTATTAATTTCACAGTTTTATAAAAACAATTTAAATCCGAAACATTCGGATAACTAGTTAGGAATCCACCAGAGAATTCCTCCTAATAATTCACATGACCCAACATGGGTCAGAATCATAAATAACAATTAAACGTTAACATTAACCCGAGCAGAGGAAGTCCTTGAAGCCCCTTCAGATGTTCCTTTCAAGAACACACCGAATTAGCCATCTGCAAACCACTAATTACCTCCAGCCGTAAACCAGCTCGGAAGCACCGTTCACCTCTGCAGATGGCTCCAACCACTAGAAGTCCACTTCAAGGGGATAACACCCGTTGAAGCCCTCAAGTGATATACCGACCACTAGAAGTCCACTTCAAAGGGATAACACCCGATGAAGCCTTCAAGTGACATACCTTCTACCAGAAGACCACTTCAAAGGGATAACACCCGATGAAGTCTTCAACCATGTACCTTTTTTGGGGGACGCATACCCCCGATGCGACCCCCCCACCATTTTGTACTGACTGGCCTCAAGGACTCCCCCCGCCAGCTGCCATGACAACAGAACCTACTCCGGAAAAAAGAAAAACATGTTAAATAAACACACAAAATAAAACACAACGCTCATATACGGACGTACAGAAGACCTAAGGAGTAACAAAACAAGGGTGGGAGGGTGGGAGCTTTGCTTCTTGTGTATTACTCCTCCCGCTGCTTCCGGCTCAATGCCGAGAAACAGCGGGAAGCGCAGTAACGGCCCCCCCGTCCCCCCTAGCTCCTCCCCGTCCCTCCTTCAGCTCCTTCACCTTTCCCTCACCTCTTAACATTAACCCTTTCCCTACCAGGACGGTCATGTCGGCTTCCCTCAAGCCTGCAGCTGCGTCCAGCCTCTTCTTGACCTGCCTAGGTAGAGTCGTGTGTTAACCTTAAACCATACTATCCCCCACCCCCATTTAGTAACGACACATGACACCGAGGTTGGATGTGAAATGGCCACAGCAGCCGTTTATTAATTTCACAGTTTTATAAAAACAATTTAAATCCGAAACATTCGGATAACTAGTTAGGAATCCACCAGAGAATTCCTCCTAATAATTCACATGACCCAACATGGGTCAGAATCATAAATAACAATTAAACGTTAACATTAACCCGAGCAGAGGAAGTCCTTGAAGCCCCTTCAGATGTTCCTTTCAAGAACACACCGAATTAGCCATCTGCAAACCACTAATTACCTCCAGCCGTAAACCAGCTCGGAAGCACCGTTCACCTCTGCAGATGGCTCCAACCACTAGAAGTCCACTTCAAGGGGATAACACCCGTTGAAGCCCTCAAGTGATATACCGACCACTAGAAGTCCACTTCAAAGGGATAACACCCGATGAAGCCTTCAAGTGACATACCTTCTACCAGAAGACCACTTCAAAGGGATAACACCCGATGAAGTCTTCAACCATGTACCTTTTTTGGGGGACGCATACCCCCGATGCGACCCCCCCACCATTTTGTACTGACTGGCCTCAAGGACTCCCCCCGCCAGCTGCCATGACAACAGAACCTACTCCGGAAAAAAGAAAAACATGTTAAATAAACACACAAAATAAAACACAACGCTCATATACGGACGTACAGAAGACCTAAGGAGTAACAAAACAAGGGTGGGAGGGTGGGAGCTTTGCTTCTTGTGTATTACTCCTCCCGCTGCTTCCGGCTCAATGCCGAGAAACAGCGGGAAGCGCAGTAACGGCCCCCCCGTCCCCCCTAGCTCCTCCCCGTCCCTCCTTCAGCTCCTTCACCTTTCCCTCACCTCTTAACATTAACCCTTTCCCTACCAGGACGGTCATGTCGGCTTCCCTCAAGCCTGCAGCTGCGTCCAGCCTCTTCTTGACCTGCCTAGGTAGAGTCGTGTGTTAACCTTAAACCATACTATCCCCCACCCCCATTTAGTAACGACACATGACACCGAGGTTGGATGTGAAATGGCCACAGCAGCCGTTTATTAATTTCACAGTTTTATAAAAACAATTTAAATCCGAAACATTCGGATAACTAGTTAGGAATCCACCAGAGAATTCCTCCTAATAATTCACATGACCCAACATGGGTCAGAATCATAAATAACAATTAAACGTTAACATTAACCCGAGCAGAGGAAGTCCTTGAAGCCCCTTCAGATGTTCCTTTCAAGAACACACCGAATTAGCCATCTGCAAACCACTAATTACCTCCAGCCGTAAACCAGCTCGGAAGCACTGTTCACCTCTGCAGATGGCTCCAACCACTAGAAGTCCACTTCAAGGGGATAACACCCGTTGAAGCCCTCAAGTGATATACCGACCACTAGAAGTCCACTTCAAAGGGATAACACCCGATGAAGCCTTCAAGTGACATACCTTCTACCAGAAGACCACTTCAAAGGGATAACACCCGATGAAGTCTTCAACCATGTACCTTTTTTGGGGGACGCATACCCCCGATGCGACCCCCCCACCATTTTGTACTGACTGGCCTCAAGGACTCCCCCCGCCACCGCGAAACAGGCCTTGACCACCTTAAGCCTGTGAGTTCCTCCACACCACCACCGCCCTTTCTATGCCTTCTGCTATAGCCAAGCTCCAAATATCAATGGCAACCTCGGTCAGATGAACCCCGTCACTCCTCCAGAAATTCCCCAATCCTGACTCCAAATCCCTATGCCTCACGCAAATGCCCCCGTTCTTTGCCACAAAACGGGACACCGCCCGGTTAACTTTTATCCGAGCCTTATTGACTCTCTCCACCGATCTAGCTAACCGCCAATGCTTCCTTGGGACTATGTCCGACCACACTACCACCAACTTGGGATAAGATACCCACAAACACAACAAATCATGTTTGATATCCCGCACCAACTCACGAAAAGGGCGGACTCCTAAGTCATTCCCACCCACGTGCAACACTAAAACCTCCGGAACCCTATCAAGCCGCACATATGTCTGGAATTCCGCCAACACCCTGTTCCACGACATACCTCTAAACCCCAGCCAATGCACAACCGCATCCTGTCGCGGAATGCGCAACTGGCGACCATCCGGGCGGACGTCCGCCCTCAAAGCCCCCCAGTGCACGTACGAATGACCCATCAACCACACCAGACAAGGAGGCGAATCTGAAACGGAAAACACAGTTAGGCACCACCATATAACATTTGCAAGCATAAACAACAAAATTACAACATATGGGGGCGGACATAGGACTTAAACCTTTTTGACTCCCAACGACCAATACGCCTCACCCCCTCATCATCCAACCCCCAGCGCCCTGCTTCCGTTGCTGCGCCAATCCGGAAGGAATGAGATGAATATGAGCCTGCCGCAACCCCAACCGCCGTCAAACATTTTTTAAAAACAGCTCCAAACTGAAACCTGGACAAGAACGACCCGTCCACATGACGTAACAAAGGCAAATCTGGAGACCCCCTGTTTTTTGTAAAACCCCGCATGCACTCTACTGGGCACATGACCGACCCCGGGAGAGCGAACAAAACTATCAGTTTTCCCTTCCCTAATTGGTCAGTTTTTGATCTACGCAACCATACCTCCAACCGATCTGCAAAAAGGCTCACCTCCCCAGATCTCAGCCCCCCTGCCTGTTTAGTACTTGGCGACACCAACTCACCTATTCTAAATGCTCCGAAGAACGCCAACGAGAAAGCCAACCGAAACAAATCTATTTCATCTGAAGAACGACATACCGATGCCAATGAACCGCCCAACAAGCCCAGCAAAGCAAACGACACCGGCCTTCTACTATCCGCCTCCACCCTACCTCTGCGCAACCCCTTCAAAGCCTGCGATACCAGAAATTCCTTCGATACATCCCGCAAGCCCCGCAACTTAAGCCCAAACGCCACCGCGGATATAAACCGGTTCACCTTCGCTACTGAAAACCCCCCCTCCCAGGCATCCCCTAACCAATACAAAAGTGCCACCAACCTGTCTCTATCCGTATTAACATCACCCAACTCTCTTACCCACTCCTCCCACTGCCTCCAACAAGCAGCATAAGCCCTCCACGTCGTGCGCGCCAAAGACCTTTGTAACAGCTGCTCTACGGGACCGATACCAGATCCCATAGATGATCCGGACACGCCAAACCGAGACGTTCCGCTCCCGGGGCCAATTGCCGAAACCGGTCCCACTGCGAGCGAGAAAGAGCATCAGCAACACAATTCCGTACACCCGGGACATGCACCGCCACCACCCACGCGTTCAGCGACAAACACACCAACACTAAATGTCGCAACAATTGAACTACCGGAGGAGAGGACGCCGTGATGTTATTAATGGCAAGCACCACCCCCATGTTGTCGCAGTAAAAACGGACCTTCTTATCCCTGAGCCTGTCCCCCCAAATGGTAGCCGCCACCACGATGGGAAACAGCTCGAGCAGGGCCAGATTCCGCGTCAATCCACTGGACACCCAGCTAGCCGGCCATTGACCTGCGCACCACGGACCTCCCCCGTAAGCTCCAAAGCCACCCGCCCCAGCCGCATCCGTGAAAATATTCAGATCACTCGTATCCTGCGCTGGGGCCATCCATAGCGAGCGACCATTGTACTGGCCCAAGAAGTCATCCCAAACCTGAAGATCAGCTCGGTGCTCCTCCTTGAGCCTCACAAAATGATGCGGCGCCCGCAGTCCCGCCGTTGCCGCCGCCAACCTTCTACCAAACACCCTCCCCATCGGCATAATCCGGCAGGCGAAATTCAACTTCCCCAGCAGCGACTGAAGCTCCCTCAGCGACATTTTCTTCCTTCTACAAGCCCGTCGCACCTCCAGCCTCAAAGAACCCAGCTTATCCGCCGGGAGCCGACACTCCATTGCCACCGAGTCAATTTCGATTCCCAAGAAACAAATCGTCGCTACCGGGCCCTCCGTTTTTTCCGGCGCCAAAGGGATCCCAAAATCCCTCGCCACCTTCTGCAGGGCATGAAGCAAGTTACCGCAAACCGGCGAACCCCCCGGGCCAACGCACAAAAAATCATCTAAGTAATGGATCAACGAATCGACCCCGGATACTCCCCTCGTTACCCACTCCACGAAGCTACTAAACGCCTCGAAGTATGCACAAGAAAGAGAACACCCCATCGGAAGGCACCGATCCACGTAAAAGGCCCCATTCCAAAAACAACCCAACAGCCGTTGGCTTTCTGGATGCACCGGCAACAACCTGAACGCCGCCTCGATGTCGGTTTTTGCTAGCAGCGCCCCCGGACCCGCAGCCCGCACTAACCCCACCGCCTTATCGAATGAGGTATAAACTACGGAACACAACTCGTGATCAATCCCGTCATTTACCGACGAACCTTTGGGATACGATAAATGCTGAATCAAACGAAACTTTCCGGGCTCGCGTTTAGGGACAATACCCAAAGGGGACACAACTAAATCTTTCACCGGCGACTCCACAAATGGCCCCGACATGCGCCCCAACGAAACTTCTTTTAACAACTTTTCCGACACGACTTCCGCATGCAAGTAAGCCGATTTTAAATTTCTCCGCGTAACCGGAACCTCATAAGGAGGCGGAGGAATAACAAAACCAACACTAAACCCTTCATAAAGCAACTTAGCTGCCGCCCTATCCGGATACTCATTTAGATAAGGGGCCATCCTTTCCACCCTCACCGGCGACACCCCCTTGACCAGCCCCGTGCTGGTTCCCGGACCTCTTTTTCCGCAGACATTTTGCCGCCCCGTGTGATGCCCCATTACACTCGGAGCACACGTGCTTGAACTTGCACGTGGCCCCGAACTTGCACTGGCCTTCATTGAATTGCCAGCAAAACCCCGCCTTTCCCCCGCCGCTTGGTCCACTCTGACTAGTCTGGCCTCCCTGGCCACCGCTCCCGGGAAAGGGCTGCCTAACCGGAGCCGTAACCCGTAACCAGAGAGCAATATCCTTCTGGTCCCACCGAATCGCCGGCCGAACCGCCTTCCGCTGACGGAATTGCTCATCATATCGCAGCCACGCCTGACCCCCATACGCCCTATGAGCCTCCCCAATAGCATCAAAATAACAAAATAACGCCGAACAATTTTCCGGCGCCTTTTCCCCTATCACACTAGCCAATATGGCGAACGCCTGCGACCAATTAACGAACGTCTGCGGGATAAGCCTATACCGCCGCCGTTCCTCCTCGTCCTTTTTACTCTCATCCCGCTTGCTCTTATCCAAATTGAATTTAGCCAGCGGCAAGAGAGAAAAAATTTCAACATATTCATCTTTCCAGATCCGATCACGCACCTCCTGCTTTAAATGCGCCCCCAACGGACCCTCAAAACAAACATACACCTCCCCCCGAGCACGATCGTCCATGCGCACTCGATCGCCGTCCTTCTGTGCCTCAGTCTGCACCGACACCGCGACCGCCTCTCTAACCGCCACCACAGGACGCGCCTGCAACGATCCCACTTCCCTGGGGCCTTCCCAAACTACCGCAGGGGACACTTCCGTTACTACCGGCGCCGCGGCCCTATCCAGGCGCCCCACCAGCTCCCGTAAGCAACCCACTAAATCTGCCAAACCCGCTCCGTCGCGTCCGCCCGCGCCACTACCGGCCCCCGATGCTATGCTAGCAGCCCCCCCGCCGACACCCGACATAAAAATCGCTGGATAAGACAATAATGGAGTTATACACTCACCGGGCTGCACAGGCGCTGTGTTCCCGTCAGCCGGACCATCCTGACCTCGACGATAGACGTCCAGTTCACCTTCCTCCAGTTCTTCTCTCGCCGACGACTGTCCCTCCCAACGACCTCTTCGGAAAGGGGATGAGGACGCGCTGACCGATGGGCCGGCAACCTGCCGCCCGACCGCCGGGACCCAGACTTCCGACCGGACCTGTTGCCTCGACGTCGCTGCAGATCTAGTCGTCCGTCTAGACGATCCTGACGAAGCCTGCCCCCTGGCCGGAACATCACCATGCGGGGCGGCCGTACCTTGCTCTCGACATCTTCCATCTGATGGGGGAGGGGTGACAGGGAGCCCGGCCTGCGACTCCCTGCTTACCGCCGGACCCCGTCGCGGCCTGGGATTCCTGCCAGGACGCAGGGCCTGGGAAGGGGCGGTCCTCCCAGCTGCCTGGCCTGCAGCGTCCGGGATCGGGCTCCCTCTGCGACGCCGTGTCCGCGGGACTACCTCCGGACTCAGGCGCTCTGGAGGTCGGGACCGCCGAGAGGGACGGGTCGACACAGCCTGCATCGCCGTCACCCCTGCTACCGCTCTCTGCCTGCCCAGCGCAGGAGCGGTTGTTGCCGACTCCCCCCCCGCCGCCATAGCCATGCTCGTAGGGGGGCCGGGGGAGGGGAGCCTGTCCCTTACAACAGACCCCGAACGCCGTGCCCGACGTGGCGAAACGGCGTCCGGGATCCGCGTTAATGCAGCCACGGTCTCCTCCAGCCATCCGGGACCGTGGTGCACAGCAGCGGCACGCAGCCGCTCTAAAATCAGGGCCTCTGCCATACTAAAAAGCCGGGCAACGGGGAGCTTTGCTTCTTGTGTATTACTCCTCCCGCTGCTTCCGGCTCAATGCCGAGAAACAGCGGGAAGCGCAGTAACGGCCCCCCCGTCCCCCCTAGCTCCTCCCCGTCCCTCCTTCAGCTCCTTCACCTTTCCCTCACCTCTTAACATTAACCCTTTCCCTACCAGGACGGTCATGTCGGCTTCCCTCAAGCCTGCAGCTGCGTCCAGCCTCTTCTGGACCGGTGCACCCTTTCCTTATGTGTTGACTAAAAGCAGATTCCAAAAGTGTTTTTTGTCTTTGCTATTGTTTCTGTCTTTCTGAAGGGATCTCCCCTTTTAATCCCATTATTTCAACACCTGTTGGACAATGCATGAGTGATAATGAGCTCATTGATTAAATGCAATTAATGAATAGATTGCCACCTCTTGTTGTGTGTCGTCTGTGTTTCTGTGTTTCCGGCATTTCACATTGGAACACCTCATTCACCTTCCTTGTCTTCTCTCCGCCCTCCCTTTTAGGTAAGTTAAAGAGCTGCACCTGAGCCAGCCACTGATTGATTGATTGATTGATTGATTGATTGATTGATTGATGCAGCACAACAGTCAAATAGTGGAGTGGAGTAGGGGAACAGCAAACAGCCAATAAAGCAGCCCGCCCGCTCGCCTGCCCGCCACAATGGACCTACCTGTGTACACTAGATGGATGTGATGGAATGTACTGTCGTCCCTACATTTCAAGAAGAAGTAAGAATTGCAGTTGCAACAAAGCCTTGCTTGCCTACAAAGAGAGCAGCAATTTGGATTTGTTACTATGTTACCTAGAAGAATAACAAACTGTGCAAGGATGGAGGTTGTAGGAGCAAGGAGAAGTTGTCTGTAAAGTTGGTGGATGCCTATTTTCCATTTTGCAGTCCCTTGTCTCCCTCTTGTGGCCTCCTGGAGGCAACTAGCTGTGCAAAAAAAAGACAGCCTGGCGGCCGGCTGTTGCAGTGTTGCCCTCTCAGGCAACACTGAGTGACTGACTGAGCCTCACCGTCTTATATAAAGTTCAGACGGAACTTTGCACGTGTCATAGTGGAGCCCTCAGGATTCCAGAGCCAGCTTTCTGACATCATAATGGGGCCTCAGAGATAAAAGCCTGGGCCCAGGCAGTGTTGGTCAGTGCTGCTCAGCAGGCAGCACTGGACTGGACTGGATTACAGCTGATACAAGGTGTGAAGGAACAAGGGGTGGCTGTGGGCATGCACTTGCTGCCGCTGCCAGTGTTTATCTGCATGGCAGCAGGGCATTTGGGCGTTGCCAGGAAGGCGTTTTTATGTAGATTCCTCCTCTTTCAGCACTGCATTGTGGTGCAAGCAAAAGAAGCAAATCCTGTCTGGCTTCCTCTCCGGCCTTTATTCACCTCCCGTGTAGCTGTGAGTGTGTGAGCCTGCAGGGCCCCATGGAATTGCCTAGAAGTAGGCTGAATCGCTGCAAGGGCTGAACAGCAGTATCGGGCAGGCTCGGGCAACGCGCGGCCCGTTCGGGTTATCGCTTCTCGGCCTTTTGGCTAAGATCAAGTGTAGTATCTGTTCTTATCAGTTTAATATCTGATACGTCCCCTATCTGGGGACCATATATTAAATGGATTTTTAGAACAGGGAGATGGAAATAGAGCTTGCTCTGTCCACTCCACGCATTGACCTGGTATTGCAGTATTTCCAGGACCGGTGCACCCTTTCCTTATGTGTTGACTAAAAGCAGATTCCAAAAGTGTTTTTTGTCTTTGCTATTGTTTCTGTCTTTCTGAAGGGATCTCCCCTTTTAATCCCATTATTTCAACACCTGTTGGACAATGCATGAGTGATAATGAGCTCATTGATTAAATGCAATTAATGAATAGATTGCCACCTCTTGTTGTGTGTCGTCTGTGTTTCTGTGTTTCCGGCATTTCACATTGGAACACCTCATTCACCTTCCTTGTCTTCTCTCCGCCCTCCCTTTTAGGTAAGTTAAAGAGCTGCACCTGAGCCAGCCACTGATTGATTGATTGATTGATTGATTGATTGATTGATGCAGCACAACAGTCAAATAGTGGAGTGGAGTAGGGGAACAGCAAACAGCCAATAAAGCAGCCCGCCCGCTCGCCTGCCCGCCACAATGGACCTACCTGTGTACACTAGATGGATGTGATGGAATGTACTGTCGTCCCTACATTTCAAGAAGAAGTAAGAATTGCAGTTGCAACAAAGCCTTGCTTGCCTACAAAGAGAGCAGCAATTTGGATTTGTTACTATGTTACCTAGAAGAATAACAAACTGTGCAAGGATGGAGGTTGTAGGAGCAAGGAGAAGTTGTCTGTAAAGTTGGTGGATGCCTATTTTCCATTTTGCAGTCCCTTGTCTCCCTCTTGTGGCCTCCTGGAGGCAACTAGCTGTGCAAAAAAAAGACAGCCTGGCGGCCGGCTGTTGCAGTGTTGCCCTCTCAGGCAACACTGAGTGACTGACTGAGCCTCACCGTCTTATATAAAGTTCAGACGGAACTTTGCACGTGTCATAGTGGAGCCCTCAGGATTCCAGAGCCAGCTTTCTGACATCATAATGGGGCCTCAGAGATAAAAGCCTGGGCCCAGGCAGTGTTGGTCAGTGCTGCTCAGCAGGCAGCACTGGACTGGACTGGATTACAGCTGATACAAGGTGTGAAGGAACAAGGGGTGGCTGTGGGCATGCACTTGCTGCCGCTGCCAGTGTTTATCTGCATGGCAGCAGGGCATTTGGGCGTTGCCAGGAAGGCGTTTTTATGTAGATTCCTCCTCTTTCAGCACTGCATTGTGGTGCAAGAAAAAGAAGCAAATCCTGTCTGGCTTCCTCTCCGGCCTTTATTCACCTCCCGTGTAGCTGTGAGTGTGTGAGCCTGCAGGGCCCCATGGAATTGCCTAGAAGTAGGCTGAATCGCTGCAAGGGCTGAACAGCAGTATCGGGCAGGCTCGGGCAACGCGCGGCCCGTTCGGGTTATCGCTTCTCGGCCTTTTGGCTAAGATCAAGTGTAGTATCTGTTCTTATCAGTTTAATATCTGATACGTCCCCTATCTGGGGACCATATATTAAATGGATTTTTAGAACAGGGAGATGGAAATAGAGCTTGCTCTGTCCACTCCACGCATTGACCTGGTATTGCAGTATTTCCAGGACCGGTGCACCCTTTCCTTATGTGTTGACTAAAAGCAGATTCCAAAAGTGTTTTTTGTCTTTGCTATTGTTTCTGTCTTTCTGAAGGGATCTCCCCTTTTAATCCCATTATTTCAACACCTGTTGGACAATGCATGAGTGATAATGAGCTCATTGATTAAATGCAATTAATGAATAGATTGCCACCTCTTGTTGTGTGTCGTCTGTGTTTCTGTGTTTCCGGCATTTCACATTGGAACACCTCATTCACCTTCCTTGTCTTCTCTCCGCCCTCCCTTTTAGGTAAGTTAAAGAGCTGCACCTGAGCCAGCCACTGATTGATTGATTGATTGATTGATTGATTGATTGATTGATTGATTGATGCAGCACAACAGTCAAATAGTGGAGTGGAGTAGGGGAACAGCAAACAGCCAATAAAGCAGCCCGCCCGCTCGCCTGCCCGCCACAATGGACCTACCTGTGTACACTAGATGGATGTGATGGAATGTACTGTCGTCCCTACATTTCAAGAAGAAGTAAGAATTGCAGTTGCAACAAAGCCTTGCTTGCCTACAAAGAGAGCAGCAATTTGGATTTGTTACTATGTTACCTAGAAGAATAACAAACTGTGCAAGGATGGAGGTTGTAGGAGCAAGGAGAAGTTGTCTGTAAAGTTGGTGGATGCCTATTTTCCATTTTGCAGTCCCTTGTCTCCCTCTTGTGGCCTCCTGGAGGCAACTAGCTGTGCAAAAAAAAGACAGCCTGGCGGCCGGCTGTTGCAGTGTTGCCCTCTCAGGCAACACTGAGTGACTGACTGAGCCTCACCGTCTTATATAAAGTTCAGACGGAACTTTGCACGTGTCATAGTGGAGCCCTCAGGATTCCAGAGCCAGCTTTCTGACATCATAATGGGGCCTCAGAGATAAAAGCCTGGGCCCAGGCAGTGTTGGTCAGTGCTGCTCAGCAGGCAGCACTGGACTGGACTGGATTACAGCTGATACAAGGTGTGAAGGAACAAGGGGTGGCTGTGGGCATGCACTTGCTGCCGCTGCCAGTGTTTATCTGCATGGCAGCAGGGCATTTGGGCGTTGCCAGGAAGGCGTTTTTATGTAGATTCCTCCTCTTTCAGCACTGCATTGTGGTGCAAGCAAAAGAAGCAAATCCTGTCTGGCTTCCTCTCCGGCCTTTATTCACCTCCCGTGTAGCTGTGAGTGTGTGAGCCTGCAGGGCCCCATGGAATTGCCTAGAAGTAGGCTGAATCGCTGCAAGGGCTGAACAGCAGTATCGGGCAGGCTCGGGCAACGCGCGGCCCGTTCGGGTTATCGCTTCTCGGCCTTTTGGCTAAGATCAAGTGTAGTATCTGTTCTTATCAGTTTAATATCTGATACGTCCCCTATCTGGGGACCATATATTAAATGGATTTTTAGAACAGGGAGATGGAAATAGAGCTTGCTCTGTCCACTCCACGCATTGACCTGGTATTGCAGTATTTCCAGGACCGGTGCACCCTTTCCTTATGTGTTGACTAAAAGCAGATTCCAAAAGTGTTTTTTGTCTTTGCTATTGTTTCTGTCTTTCTGAAGGGATCTCCCCTTTTAATCCCATTATTTCAACACCTGTTGGACAATGCATGAGTGATAATGAGCTCATTGATTAAATGCAATTAATGAATAGATTGCCACCTCTTGTTGTGTGTCGTCTGTGTTTCTGTGTTTCCGGCATTTCACATTGGAACACCTCATTCACCTTCCTTGTCTTCTCTCCGCCCTCCCTTTTAGGTAAGTTAAAGAGCTGCACCTGAGCCAGCCACTGATTGATTGATTGATTGATTGATTGATTGATTGATTGATTGATTGATTGATGCAGCACAACAGTCAAATAGTGGAGTGGAGTAGGGGAACAGCAAACAGCCAATAAAGCAGCCCGCCCGCTCGCCTGCCCGCCACAATGGACCTACCTGTGTACACTAGATGGATGTGATGGAATGTACTGTCGTCCCTACATTTCAAGAAGAAGTAAGAATTGCAGTTGCAACAAAGCCTTGCTTGCCTACAAAGAGAGCAGCAATTTGGATTTGTTACTATGTTACCTAGAAGAATAACAAACTGTGCAAGGATGGAGGTTGTAGGAGCAAGGAGAAGTTGTCTGTAAAGTTGGTGGATGCCTATTTTCCATTTTGCAGTCCCTTGTCTCCCTCTTGTGGCCTCCTGGAGGCAACTAGCTGTGCAAAAAAAAGACAGCCTGGCGGCCGGCTGTTGCAGTGTTGCCCTCTCAGGCAACACTGAGTGACTGACTGAGCCTCACCGTCTTATATAAAGTTCAGACGGAACTTTGCACGTGTCATAGTGGAGCCCTCAGGATTCCAGAGCCAGCTTTCTGACATCATAATGGGGCCTCAGAGATAAAAGCCTGGGCCCAGGCAGTGTTGGTCAGTGCTGCTCAGCAGGCAGCACTGGACTGGACTGGATTACAGCTGATACAAGGTGTGAAGGAACAAGGGGTGGCTGTGGGCATGCACTTGCTGCCGCTGCCAGTGTTTATCTGCATGGCAGCAGGGCATTTGGGCGTTGCCAGGAAGGCGTTTTTATGTAGATTCCTCCTCTTTCAGCACTGCATTGTGGTGCAAGCAAAAGAAGCAAATCCTGTCTGGCTTCCTCTCCGGCCTTTATTCACCTCCCGTGTAGCTGTGAGTGTGTGAGCCTGCAGGGCCCCATGGAATTGCCTAGAAGTAGGCTGAATCGCTGCAAGGGCTGAACAGCAGTATCGGGCAGGCTCGGGCAACGCGCGGCCCGTTCGGGTTATCGCTTCTCGGCCTTTTGGCTAAGATCAAGTGTAGTATCTGTTCTTATCAGTTTAATATCTGATACGTCCCCTATCTGGGGACCATATATTAAATGGATTTTTAGAACAGGGAGATGGAAATAGAGCTTGCTCTGTCCACTCCACGCATTGACCTGGTATTGCAGTATTTCCAGGACCGGTGCACCCTTTCCTTATGTGTTGACTAAAAGCAGATTCCAAAAGTGTTTTTTGTCTTTGCTATTGTTTCTGTCTTTCTGAAGGGATCTCCCCTTTTAATCCCATTATTTCAACACCTGTTGGACAATGCATGAGTGATAATGAGCTCATTGATTAAATGCAATTAATGAATAGATTGCCACCTCTTGTTGTGTGTCGTCTGTGTTTCTGTGTTTCCGGCATTTCACATTGGAACACCTCATTCACCTTCCTTGTCTTCTCTCCGCCCTCCCTTTTAGGTAAGTTAAAGAGCTGCACCTGAGCCAGCCACTGATTGATTGATTGATTGATTGATTGATTGATTGATTGATTGATTGATTGATTGATGCAGCACAACAGTCAAATAGTGGAGTGGAGTAGGGGAACAGCAAACAGCCAATAAAGCAGCCCGCCCGCTCGCCTGCCCGCCACAATGGACCTACCTGTGTACACTAGATGGATGTGATGGAATGTACTGTCGTCCCTACATTTCAAGAAGAAGTAAGAATTGCAGTTGCAACAAAGCCTTGCTTGCCTACAAAGAGAGCAGCAATTTGGATTTGTTACTATGTTACCTAGAAGAATAACAAACTGTGCAAGGATGGAGGTTGTAGGAGCAAGGAGAAGTTGTCTGTAAAGTTGGTGGATGCCTATTTTCCATTTTGCAGTCCCTTGTCTCCCTCTTGTGGCCTCCTGGAGGCAACTAGCTGTGCAAAAAAAAGACAGCCTGGCGGCCGGCTGTTGCAGTGTTGCCCTCTCAGGCAACACTGAGTGACTGACTGAGCCTCACCGTCTTATATAAAGTTCAGACGGAACTTTGCACGTGTCATAGTGGAGCCCTCAGGATTCCAGAGCCAGCTTTCTGACATCATAATGGGGCCTCAGAGATAAAAGCCTGGGCCCAGGCAGTGTTGGTCAGTGCTGCTCAGCAGGCAGCACTGGACTGGACTGGATTACAGCTGATACAAGGTGTGAAGGAACAAGGGGTGGCTGTGGGCATGCACTTGCTGCCGCTGCCAGTGTTTATCTGCATGGCAGCAGGGCATTTGGGCGTTGCCAGGAAGGCGTTTTTATGTAGATTCCTCCTCTTTCAGCACTGCATTGTGGTGCAAGCAAAAGAAGCAAATCCTGTCTGGCTTCCTCTCCGGCCTTTATTCACCTCCCGTGTAGCTGTGAGTGTGTGAGCCTGCAGGGCCCCATGGAATTGCCTAGAAGTAGGCTGAATCGCTGCAAGGGCTGAACAGCAGTATCGGGCAGGCTCGGGCAACGCGCGGCCCGTTCGGGTTATCGCTTCTCGGCCTTTTGGCTAAGATCAAGTGTAGTATCTGTTCTTATCAGTTTAATATCTGATACGTCCCCTATCTGGGGACCATATATTAAATGGATTTTTAGAACAGGGAGATGGAAATAGAGCTTGCTCTGTCCACTCCACGCATTGACCTGGTATTGCAGTATTTCCAGGACCGGTGCACCCTTTCCTTATGTGTTGACTAAAAGCAGATTCCAAAAGTGTTTTTTGTCTTTGCTATTGTTTCTGTCTTTCTGAAGGGATCTCCCCTTTTAATCCCATTATTTCAACACCTGTTGGACAATGCATGAGTGATAATGAGCTCATTGATTAAATGCAATTAATGAATAGATTGCCACCTCTTGTTGTGTGTCGTCTGTGTTTCTGTGTTTCCGGCATTTCACATTGGAACACCTCATTCACCTTCCTTGTCTTCTCTCCGCCCTCCCTTTTAGGTAAGTTAAAGAGCTGCACCTGAGCCAGCCACTGATTGATTGATTGATTGATTGATTGATTGATTGATTGATTGATTGATTGATTGATTGATGCAGCACAACAGTCAAATAGTGGAGTGGAGTAGGGGAACAGCAAACAGCCAATAAAGCAGCCCGCCCGCTCGCCTGCCCGCCACAATGGACCTACCTGTGTACACTAGATGGATGTGATGGAATGTACTGTCGTCCCTACATTTCAAGAAGAAGTAAGAATTGCAGTTGCAACAAAGCCTTGCTTGCCTACAAAGAGAGCAGCAATTTGGATTTGTTACTATGTTACCTAGAAGAATAACAAACTGTGCAAGGATGGAGGTTGTAGGAGCAAGGAGAAGTTGTCTGTAAAGTTGGTGGATGCCTATTTTCCATTTTGCAGTCCCTTGTCTCCCTCTTGTGGCCTCCTGGAGGCAACTAGCTGTGCAAAAAAAAGACAGCCTGGCGGCCGGCTGTTGCAGTGTTGCCCTCTCAGGCAACACTGAGTGACTGACTGAGCCTCACCGTCTTATATAAAGTTCAGACGGAACTTTGCACGTGTCATAGTGGAGCCCTCAGGATTCCAGAGCCAGCTTTCTGACATCATAATGGGGCCTCAGAGATAAAAGCCTGGGCCCAGGCAGTGTTGGTCAGTGCTGCTCAGCAGGCAGCACTGGACTGGACTGGATTACAGCTGATACAAGGTGTGAAGGAACAAGGGGTGGCTGTGGGCATGCACTTGCTGCCGCTGCCAGTGTTTATCTGCATGGCAGCAGGGCATTTGGGCGTTGCCAGGAAGGCGTTTTTATGTAGATTCCTCCTCTTTCAGCACTGCATTGTGGTGCAAGCAAAAGAAGCAAATCCTGTCTGGCTTCCTCTCCGGCCTTTATTCACCTCCCGTGTAGCTGTGAGTGTGTGAGCCTGCAGGGCCCCATGGAATTGCCTAGAAGTAGGCTGAATCGCTGCAAGGGCTGAACAGCAGTATCGGGCAGGCTCGGGCAACGCGCGGCCCGTTCGGGTTATCGCTTCTCGGCCTTTTGGCTAAGATCAAGTGTAGTATCTGTTCTTATCAGTTTAATATCTGATACGTCCCCTATCTGGGGACCATATATTAAATGGATTTTTAGAACAGGGAGATGGAAATAGAGCTTGCTCTGTCCACTCCACGCATTGACCTGGTATTGCAGTATTTCCAGGACCGGTGCACCCTTTCCTTATGTGTTGACTAAAAGCAGATTCCAAAAGTGTTTTTTGTCTTTGCTATTGTTTCTGTCTTTCTGAAGGGATCTCCCCTTTTAATCCCATTATTTCAACACCTGTTGGACAATGCATGAGTGATAATGAGCTCATTGATTAAATGCAATTAATGAATAGATTGCCACCTCTTGTTGTGTGTCGTCTGTGTTTCTGTGTTTCCGGCATTTCACATTGGAACACCTCATTCACCTTCCTTGTCTTCTCTCCGCCCTCCCTTTTAGGTAAGTTAAAGAGCTGCACCTGAGCCAGCCACTGATTGATTGATTGATTGATTGATTGATTGATTGATTGATTGATTGATGCAGCACAACAGTCAAATAGTGGAGTGGAGTAGGGGAACAGCAAACAGCCAATAAAGCAGCCCGCCCGCTCGCCTGCCCGCCACAATGGACCTACCTGTGTACATGTGTACACTAGATGGATGTGATGGAATGTACTGTCGTCCCTACATTTCAAGAAGAAGTAAGAATTGCAGTTGCAACAAAGCCTTGCTTGCCTACAAAGAGAGCAGCAATTTGGATTTGTTACTATGTTACCTAGAAGAATAACAAACTGTGCAAGGATGGAGGTTGTAGGAGCAAGGAGAAGTTGTCTGTAAAGTTGGTGGATGCCTATTTTCCATTTTGCAGTCCCTTGTCTCCCTCTTGTGGCCTCCTGGAGGCAACTAGCTGTGCAAAAAAAAGACAGCCTGGCGGCCGGCTGTTGCAGTGTTGCCCTCTCAGGCAACACTGAGTGACTGACTGAGCCTCACCGTCTTATATAAAGTTCAGACGGAACTTTGCACGTGTCATAGTGGAGCCCTCAGGATTCCAGAGCCAGCTTTCTGACATCATAATGGGGCCTCAGAGATAAAAGCCTGGGCCCAGGCAGTGTTGGTCAGTGCTGCTCAGCAGGCAGCACTGGACTGGACTGGATTACAGCTGATACAAGGTGTGAAGGAACAAGGGGTGGCTGTGGGCATGCACTTGCTGCCGCTGCCAGTGTTTATCTGCATGGCAGCAGGGCATTTGGGCGTTGCCAGGAAGGCGTTTTTATGTAGATTCCTCCTCTTTCAGCACTGCATTGTGGTGCAAGCAAAAGAAGCAAATCCTGTCTGGCTTCCTCTCCGGCCTTTATTCACCTCCCGTGTAGCTGTGAGTGTGTGAGCCTGCAGGGCCCCATGGAATTGCCTAGAAGTAGGCTGAATCGCTGCAAGGGCTGAACAGCAGTATCGGGCAGGCTCGGGCAACGCGCGGCCCGTTCGGGTTATCGCTTCTCGGCCTTTTGGCTAAGATCAAGTGTAGTATCTGTTCTTATCAGTTTAATATCTGATACGTCCCCTATCTGGGGACCATATATTAAATGGATTTTTAGAACAGGGAGATGGAAATAGAGCTTGCTCTGTCCACTCCACGCATTGACCTGGTATTGCAGTATTTCCAGGACCGGTGCACCCTTTCCTTATGTGTTGACTAAAAGCAGATTCCAAAAGTGTTTTTTGTCTTTGCTATTGTTTCTGTCTTTCTGAAGGGATCTCCCCTTTTAATCCCATTATTTCAACACCTGTTGGACAATGCATGAGTGATAATGAGCTCATTGATTAAATGCAATTAATGAATAGATTGCCACCTCTTGTTGTGTGTCGTCTGTGTTTCTGTGTTTCCGGCATTTCACATTGGAACACCTCATTCACCTTCCTTGTCTTCTCTCCGCCCTCCCTTTTAGGTAAGTTAAAGAGCTGCACCTGAGCCAGCCACTGATTGATTGATTGATTGATTGATTGATTGATTGATTGATGCAGCACAACAGTCAAATAGTGGAGTGGAGTAGGGGAACAGCAAACAGCCAATAAAGCAGCCCGCCCGCTCGCCTGCCCGCCACAATGGACCTACCTGTGTACACTAGATGGATGTGATGGAATGTACTGTCGTCCCTACATTTCAAGAAGAAGTAAGAATTGCAGTTGCAACAAAGCCTTGCTTGCCTACAAAGAGAGCAGCAATTTGGATTTGTTACTATGTTACCTAGAAGAATAACAAACTGTGCAAGGATGGAGGTTGTAGGAGCAAGGAGAAGTTGTCTGTAAAGTTGGTGGATGCCTATTTTCCATTTTGCAGTCCCTTGTCTCCCTCTTGTGGCCTCCTGGAGGCAACTAGCTGTGCAAAAAAAAGACAGCCTGGCGGCCGGCTGTTGCAGTGTTGCCCTCTCAGGCAACACTGAGTGACTGACTGAGCCTCACCGTCTTATATAAAGTTCAGACGGAACTTTGCACGTGTCATAGTGGAGCCCTCAGGATTCCAGAGCCAGCTTTCTGACATCATAATGGGGCCTCAGAGATAAAAGCCTGGGCCCAGGCAGTGTTGGTCAGTGCTGCTCAGCAGGCAGCACTGGACTGGACTGGATTACAGCTGATACAAGGTGTGAAGGAACAAGGGGTGGCTGTGGGCATGCACTTGCTGCCGCTGCCAGTGTTTATCTGCATGGCAGCAGGGCATTTGGGCGTTGCCAGGAAGGCGTTTTTATGTAGATTCCTCCTCTTTCAGCACTGCATTGTGGTGCAAGCAAAAGAAGCAAATCCTGTCTGGCTTCCTCTCCGGCCTTTATTCACCTCCCGTGTAGCTGTGAGTGTGTGAGCCTGCAGGGCCCCATGGAATTGCCTAGAAGTAGGCTGAATCGCTGCAAGGGCTGAACAGCAGTATCGGGCAGGCTCGGGCAACGCGCGGCCCGTTCGGGTTATCGCTTCTCGGCCTTTTGGCTAAGATCAAGTGTAGTATCTGTTCTTATCAGTTTAATATCTGATACGTCCCCTATCTGGGGACCATATATTAAATGGATTTTTAGAACAGGGAGATGGAAATAGAGCTTGCTCTGTCCACTCCACGCATTGACCTGGTATTGCAGTATTTCCAGGACCGGTGCACCCTTTCCTTATGTGTTGACTAAAAGCAGATTCCAAAAGTGTTTTTTGTCTTTGCTATTGTTTCTGTCTTTCTGAAGGGATCTCCCCTTTTAATCCCATTATTTCAACACCTGTTGGACAATGCATGAGTGATAATGAGCTCATTGATTAAATGCAATTAATGAATAGATTGCCACCTCTTGTTGTGTGTCGTCTGTGTTTCTGTGTTTCCGGCATTTCACATTGGAACACCTCATTCACCTTCCTTGTCTTCTCTCCGCCCTCCCTTTTAGGTAAGTTAAAGAGCTGCACCTGAGCCAGCCACTGATTGATTGATTGATTGATTGATTGATTGATTGATGCAGCACAACAGTCAAATAGTGGAGTGGAGTAGGGGAACAGCAAACAGCCAATAAAGCAGCCCGCCCGCTCACCTGCCCGCCACAATGGACCTACCTGTGTACACTAGATGGATGTGATGGAATGTACTGTCGTCCCTACATTTCAAGAAGAAGTAAGAATTGCAGTTGCAACAAAGCCTTGCTTGCCTACAAAGAGAGCAGCAATTTGGATTTGTTACTATGTTACCTAGAAGAATAACAAACTGTGCAAGGATGGAGGTTGTAGGAGCAAGGAGAAGTTGTCTGTAAAGTTGGTGGATGCCTATTTTCCATTTTGCAGTCCCTTGTCTCCCTCTTGTGGCCTCCTGGAGGCAACTAGCTGTGCAAAAAAAAGACAGCCTGGCGGCCGGCTGTTGCAGTGTTGCCCTCTCAGGCAACACTGAGTGACTGACTGAGCCTCACCGTCTTATATAAAGTTCAGACGGAACTTTGCACGTGTCATAGTGGAACCCTCAGGATTCCAGAGCCAGCTTTCTGACATCATAATGGGGCCTCAGAGATAAAAGCCTGGGCCCAGGCAGTGTTGGTCAGTGCTGCTCAGCAGGCAGCACTGGACTGGACTGGATTACAGCTGATATTGTAGACACTGAAGCGCCTAGGGAGAGTGTCAGGGACTGCAAGGGGTTAAGAAAGGATGGAACGGTTTAAAATAATGCCCAGGATCAGGATTGGTCAACAAGGGGTAAGAGGGGCGTGGTTAAGAAGATATAGGGCAGAGGTTTGGAGCAGGAAGCCCTCTTACCTTCAAGCTGCAGTGGAAGAAACACCTTTGCTGCTGCTGTGGAGATTCAGAGCGTGGTCGTTAAGAAGATGGCAGAAGAACTGTTGCGGAAGGTGGCACAGCGGGTAGCGGCAGAGGGGCCTGCCTGGCTGGAATCCCTGTTGGAGGAAGGAGAGAGGCGAGGAGCTGATCGGGGCACGGAACAGTCGGGAGCGGCTACCCGAGGTAGGCCGCAGCGCGTTACACGCCCTCCGGTTAGACTAAGCCCTAGCCCTGTTGCTATGAGGGGTGCTGTGACTGCTGCACAGTCATGCGGTGGTCCCAGCAGGTCCCCTAGGCCTATGTCGACGGGTGCTTCGTCGGTCGACATAGTGCCCCCCTCCCCCCCGTCCACTCGTCGCGCTGGCGTCCTTCCCCATGGCGGTAAGAGGGCGGCTGTTAAACCGGCACGGGCACGGTACAACCCGCCTCGAGCTGCTGATGCGGGCGCGGAGGCAGCGGCCGACTATCGTGACAGTGGGGTGAATATGGCGGACTCAGGCGACTGGTCCGACATGGTCGCTTACCATGCGGCATGTTCACAGGAGCTGGGACTTGCTTCTGGGGCCTGTGTGCAGCCGGGGTCGGCGCCATCTTTCCCCGTGCTGTTCTCTACGCAGCCAGAATTGGCGGCGGGGGGAACAGGGGCGGGACGTCCTGGCAGGCGCAGTGCAGCCAGGACACAAGATGGCGGCGCACGAAAAAAGAAGATGGCGGCGGGTGCGGGGAGGCGGACGGTGAGCAAGCAGCCCAGCCAGGGGGCGGGGGCTTCTGCGGTGCCTGTCGCTTCTCCACTCCGGTCCCCCCCGGGCCCCTGTCAGCACGGGTCAGGGGCAGGGGGGGAGTGTGCTAGGAAAGATAGGAGTGAGGGTGTTTTGGATGCTATTTGCCCTTCTCCTGCCTTGTCATCTTTCTCTCCTGCAGGTCCAAGAAGGGAGCGTTCCAGGCGAGGGAGGAAACGCCGGGCTGGTGGACATCGCCGGCACGGCCATCATGGACGTCGCAGGTCAGGTGACGGGAAGAGGCGTGGTCGACGGTATTCCTCGTCTTCCAGCGATGGTTTCTCCTCCTCGTCTGCGACGACGTCCGCATCATCCGGATCATGGAGGAGGTCGTCGAGGAGATCCTCACGGCCGCAGAGACGCAGTCGACGCCGGGAGGTGCAGCGCTTGTCGGTGGATCAGGAGCAGCTGTCCCAGGTTGTACCTCCCGCCGGGCCGGTGGAGGAGGTGCAGGCCGTGGTTCCAGTGCCGCGGCAAGTGGCTGAAGGACCCTCTGGAGTCGGTGGGACCTCTGGGAGCGGTGAGTCGGCCTGCGGTGACGCATGGCTTAATAAACCTAATGCAGCGGGTGCGGATTTGATTTCTGTTTTAAAAGCCGTGGTGGCTGGGTTGAAAGTGAATGAGGGAACGTCGTGTCCCTCTGTGCCACCAGAGGGAGCTATGCCCCCGTCTGAGAAAGAGAATGCTTTAGCTAGTTTGACGTTTAGAGATTCATTGTTTTGTGGAGTCGCTCCTCTCGGGACTCATTTGTCAGCTGAGGTCAAGGACAAGATTTGGAGGAATGAATTTGTGGATATTTGGTCCTTGGTCTCGGTGGAGCAGGTGACTGTCGACAAGGAGCGGGGCTTTGAGAGAGGTTCGGATAGGAAAGCAAAAGTAGCAAAAACATTTGGCAACTGGGTACAGTGTTACGCTACACTGGCTCATGTTATTTGCCAACGCTACCCTGGAAAAGGGGCCGAGTTGTTTGTCTATTTTGACACAATTTTCAGCGCCCACAGGCTGCACGGTGGTGCGGCCTGGTGGCGATATGATGAAGAATTTCGGCGACGTTTGGCTTTGTCGCCTGAGATTAGTTGGGCGACGAAGGCAACGGACGTGTGGTTGCAGCTTATTTTAGCGCAAGGGAGTAGGCAACAACGCCCCTTTCCCAGTGCGGCCGCAGCGCCGGGCCCCGCCCCTGGAGTTGCGGCCGCTAGGCCCACAGGTGCCTGTTGGCTCTACAATGAGGGCCACTGTCGTTTCTTTGCCACGTGCAAATTTCGACATGAATGCTCCATCTGTGGGGGCGCTCATTCGGCGCTCCGGTGTTTCCGGAGAGGTAAGCAGCCGGTCAAGGCACCTCCTTCCGGCGCAGCGGAGAACGCCGGTGAACGTGCTCGAGATGGGCCCATGGTTAGAGCGGTACCACAGGAGGCGGGAAGCAGAGGTGCTCACTAACGGGTTTTCGTTTGGTTTTGAGATTCCTTTTGAATATTCTGCGACATTGTCATTGGCTGACAATTTGAAGTCGATCAATGAGAATGTGGGCATTGCGCGGCTAAAATTAGCTAAAGAAGTGGAATTAGGAAGAATGGCAGGTCCATTCAGCGAGCCGCCGTATACGAATCTGCGAGTTTCCCCCCTTGGTTTAGTTCCAAAGAAGGAACGAGGAAAGTTTAGGCTGATTCATCACCTTTCTTTTCCTCGCGGTGGTTCTGTTAATGACGGTATTTCTAGGGCGGAGGCGGCGGTTTCGTATACGTCTTTTGATGTTGCAGTAAGGTTGGTACAGGCGGCTGGACAAGGGGCGTTGTTAGCCAAATCTGATATTGAAGCGGCCTTTCGTTTGCTGCCGGTTCATCCGGAGTGTTTTCACCTGCTGGGTTGTTGTTTAGACAAAGGGTTTTACGTGGATATGTGCCTTCCTATGGGTTGTTCAATATCATGCAGTTACTTTGAGATGTTTGCGTCATTTTTAGAGTGGGTAGTTCGTTTGGAGTCTGGTTGTGACTCGGTCATTCATTATCTGGATGATTTTCTTTTTGTGGGCCCGGGGGGGTCGGGGTTGTGCAGCACGTTGCTGAGAGTGTTTCGACAGGTGATGTCGCGTTTCGGGGTACCTATTTCCGAGGATAAGACGGAAGGTCCTGTAACGGTTTTGTCATTTTTGGGTATCGAAATAGATAGCGAGCGGATGATTTTTCGGTTGCCGGATGATAAATTGGCAAGGCTAGTGACGCAGGTTGACCAGGTCATGGGGTCGAAAAAAGTGACGTTAAAACAGTTACAGTCGTTAATGGGATTGCTGGTGTTTGCTTGTCGTATAATTCCAATGGGTCGTGTTTTTTCTAGGCGTTTGTCTTTAGCCACTAGAGGTATCTCGAAGCCAAATCATTTTATCCGGGTAACCTCTTGTATGAGGAAGGATTTGTTTGTCTGGCATTCCTTTTTGAGTTCGTTTAACGGGAGGTCGGTGTGTCAGGACGCTGAGTTGTCTAATGTAGATTTGGAATTATTTACGGATGCAGCCGGAAGTGATGGTTTTGGAGCAATTTTGGGCCGAAGTTGGTGTAGATCCCCTTGGCCCTTGCATTGGAGTGATTTGGGAGTCTTACGTAATTTAACGCTATTGGAATTGTTTCCTATTATAGTTGCAATAGAGTTATGGGGTAGCGTGATGGTGAACAAGAGGATTGTATTTTGGACAGACAACATGGCGGTGGTGCATGCGGTGAACGGGTTGTCGTCTAGTTCGTTGCCGGTATTAGCTTTATTAAGACGGTTGGTTTTGAAGTGTTTGCGTTTGAATGTGTGGTTTCGTGCAAAACATGTTCCGGGTGTCAGTAATGTGATGGCTGATGCTTTGTCTCGTTCACAGATGTCCCGGTTTCGGGAATTGCACCCGGCAGCTTTGGCAGAAGGGGTGTCCCCCCCCCCTTCACTTATGGGCCCTGGTCGAGGACAACTTATGAGACTGTTGAGGGGTTCGGTGGTACCGGCGACTTGGAAGAGTCATTGCAGAGCGTGGGATCGGTGGTTGGAGATTGCGGGGAATGACTTCCCATCACAGGAGGGGTGTCACCTGGACGTCACGTTAGCAAGTTTGGTACAAATACGTCAGGAAGGGGGTAGTGCGGCCACGGCGAGCAAGTTTTTAGCAGGAGTGGCCTTTATGTTAAAATTGTGGGGATGCAGAGATGTTACAAAAGAATTTGTAGTTCGGCAGTCTTTAAAAGGGTGGAAAAAAGAGGCGTGTTCAAGGGACACGAGGCGGCCAGTATCTTTTTCACTTTTGGGTCGGCTTCTAGCCGTTTTATGTTTTGTGTGTCGGGATGAATATGAAGTGTCCTTGTTCGGCGCGGCGTTTTCGTTGGCTTTCTTTGCCGCGTTACGGGTTAGTGAGCTGGTTCCGCACAGAGTAAGTGCGAGCGGTGGTCTTCTCGGATCGGATGTAGTAACGTTGGGAGATTCTCTCAGGGTCTGTGTGCGGAGGTCAAAGACTGATGTGGTAGGAAAGGGGGCTTGGCTGTCGATTGGGAGGATTGGGGGGCAGTATTGCCCGGTAAAATGGGTCCAGGAATTCGTGTTGGTCCGAGTGCCCGGGACTCAATTCTTGATCCATCAGGATGGATCCGCGATGTCGCGTTTTCAATTTGAGGCGATTTTTAAGGCCGGCTTGAGGTATCTAGGTTTGCCGCCGGGCGATTTTGGTACACATTCATTTAGGATAGGTGCGGCAACTGAGGCGGATGCCTTGGGTTTGGATTCAGCGGCTATCATGAGTCTGGGTAGATGGCGCTCTAATAGCTATAAGTCATATGTGCGACCTGATCTGGTTTTAAAGATGGTGTAAGCTGGAAGTTTTCATAAGAAAGTGTCGCCCCCTCCCCTTCCCCCCCCCCCCCTGTTTTCCTTCCTGTTACATGGAGTGTTATGTTAACCCTGCCGGTAATTTTCATTTGACCGGAATGTAGCTTAATTTCTTTGTTAGGGTTGCGGCGCCCCCAAGTGTGGATCTTGGGGCATTCGTATGTGCACTGGGCAGCGGTTCGAGCGGGTCGAAGGCCATTAGGTCCGAATTTGGGCCTCGCACAGGCCGACGTCCATTGGAGAGGTGTCCGGGGATTACGGTGGGTGCAGTTACTGCCAGAAGTAGTGGCAGTTACAAGGCACACGTACGGACCTGTTGTCCTAATCATCCATGCGGGTGGAAATTATATCGGCCAAGTGAAAATGGCGGAGTTATTGTCAATCATACGAACTGATTTGGCGCGTTTTCGGGATCTGTTCGCCCGTTGCGTGATAGTTTGGTCCGAAATAGTGGCGCGCACGGTGTGGCGAGGAGCGAGGAATATGGCAGCGTTGGAGAGAGTGCGCAGGTTAATTAATGTGCGGGTGTCGCGGTTCATTCGCTCTATAGGGGGGATCGGGTTGCGACACCAATCCCTGGAGGGGGATAATGCAGATCTGCTGGCGCCGGATGGAGTGCATCTGAATGATATCGGGCTCGATATCTTTTTACTGGATCTCTTGGATGGTGCCGAGAGAGGGTTGGCGTTGCTTGGTGGGGGTGGTCGGGGGACTGAGTAGGTTTCTCAGTTCCCCCTTCTTGGCGGAAAGTACGGCAGATGAAGACGGAGGTAGCACCCTACATGCCTGATGGAGACAGGGAGCATCGGCATTTCAGGAGGAGAGAAAATAAATAAATATATATATGTCTTCATGCCGATGGTTGTAAATAATAATAAAGCTGTGGCCACTTCCACATTTGCATAAAGAAGGTGTTGGTGTGTTAATTCAAAGAAGGATGGTTAAGGTCCTGGGCAGGTAAAGTGGATAATGGGTCCTTGCAGTCTTGTAGACACTGAAGCGCCTAGGGAGAGTGTCAGGGACTGCAAGGGGTTAAGAAAGGATGGAACGGTTTAAAATAATGCCCAGGATCAGGATTGGTCAACAAGGGGTAAGAGGGGCGTGGTTAAGAAGATATAGGGCAGAGGTTTGGAGCAGGAAGCCCTCTTACCTTCAAGCTGCAGTGGAAGAAACACCCGCCCTCCCTCCCCTGGTGGTTTTGGTTTTGTTTTTAAAAAAAAAAATTTTTCTACGGTTATATTCTTGTTCTGGCGTTTTTCTGGTTTTTTCGTAGATGTCACAGCTGGCGGAAAGTACGGCAGATGAAGACGGAGGTAGCACCCTACATGCCTGATGGAGACAGGGAGCATCGGCATTTCAGGAGGAGAGAAAATAAATAAATATATATATGTCTTCATGCCGATGGTTGTAAATAATAATAAAGCTGTGGCCACTTCCACATTTGCATAAAGAAGGTGTTGGTGTGTTAATTCAAAGAAGGATGGTTAAGGTCCTGGGCAGGTCAAGTGGATAATGGGTCCTTGCAGTCCAAGGTGTGAAGGAACAAGGGGTGGCTGTGGGCATGCACTTGCTGCCGCTGCCAGTGTTTATCTGCATGGCAGCAGGGCATTTGGGCGTTGCCAGGAAGGCGTTTTTATGTAGATTCCTCTTTCAGCACTGCATTGTGGTGCAAGCAAAAGAAGCAAATCCTGTCTGGCTTCCTCTCCGGCCTTTATTCACCTCCCGTGTAGCTGTGAGTGTGTGAGCCTGCAGGGCCCCATGGAATTGCCTAGAAGTAGGCTGAATCGCTGCAAGGGCTGAACAGCAGTATCGGGCAGGCTCGGGCAACGCGCGGCCCGTTCGGGTTATCGCTTCTCGGCCTTTTGGCTAAGATCAAGTGTAGTATCTGTTCTTATCAGTTTAATATCTGATACGTCCCCTATCTGGGGACCATATATTAAATGGATTTTTAGAACAGGGAGATGGAAATAGAGCTTGCTCTGTCCACTCCACGCATTGACCTGGTATTGCAGTATTTCCAGGACCGGTGCACCCTTTCCTTATGTGTTGACTAAAAGCAGATTCCAAAAGTGTTTTTTGTCTTTGCTATTGTTTCTGTCTTTCTGAAGGGATCTCCCCTTTTAATCCCATTATTTCAACACCTGTTGGACAATGCATGAGTGATAATGAGCTCATTGATTAAATGCAATTAATGAATAGATTGCCACCTCTTGTTGTGTGTCGTCTGTGTTTCTGTGTTTCCGGCATTTCACATTGGAACACCTCATTCACCTTCCTTGTCTTCTCTCCGCCCTCCCTTTTAGGTAAGTTAAAGAGCTGCACCTGAGCCAGCCACTGATTGATTGATTGATTGATTGATTGATTGATTGATTGATTGATTGATTGATTGATGCAGCACAACAGTCAAATAGTGGAGTGGAGTAGGGGAACAGCAAACAGCCAATAAAGCAGCCCGCCCGCTCGCCTGCCCGCCACAATGGACCTACCTGTGTACACTAGATGGATGTGATGGAATGTACTGTCGTCCCTACATTTCAAGAAGAAGTAAGAATTGCAGTTGCAACAAAGCCTTGCTTGCCTACAAAGAGAGCAGCAATTTGGATTTGTTACTATGTTACCTAGAAGAATAACAAACTGTGCAAGGATGGAGGTTGTAGGAGCAAGGAGAAGTTGTCTGTAAAGTTGGTGGATGCCTATTTTCCATTTTGCAGTCCCTTGTCTCCCTCTTGTGGCCTCCTGGAGGCAACTAGCTGTGCAAAAAAAAGACAGCCTGGCGGCCGGCTGTTGCAGTGTTGCCCTCTCAGGCAACACTGAGTGACTGACTGAGCCTCACCGTCTTATATAAAGTTCAGACGGAACTTTGCACGTGTCATAGTGGAGCCCTCAGGATTCCAGAGCCAGCTTTCTGACATCATAATGGGGCCTCAGAGATAAAAGCCTGGGCCCAGGCAGTGTTGGTCAGTGCTGCTCAGCAGGCAGCACTGGACTGGACTGGATTACAGCTGATACAAGGTGTGAAGGAACAAGGGGTGGCTGTGGGCATGCACTTGCTGCCGCTGCCAGTGTTTATCTGCATGGCAGCAGGGCATTTGGGCGTTGCCAGGAAGGCGTTTTTATGTAGATTCCTCCTCTTTCAGCACTGCATTGTGGTGCAAGCAAAAGAAGCAAATCCTGTCTGGCTTCCTCTCCGGCCTTTATTCACCTCCCGTGTAGCTGTGAGTGTGTGAGCCTGCAGGGCCCCATGGAATTGCCTAGAAGTAGGCTGAATCGCTGCAAGGGCTGAACAGCAGTATCGGGCAGGCTCGGGCAACGCGCGGCCCGTTCGGGTTATCGCTTCTCGGCCTTTTGGCTAAGATCAAGTGTAGTATCTGTTCTTATCAGTTTAATATCTGATACGTCCCCTATCTGGGGACCATATATTAAATGGATTTTTAGAACAGGGAGATGGAAATAGAGCTTGCTCTGTCCACTCCACGCATTGACCTGGTATTGCAGTATTTCCAGGACCGGTGCACCCTTTCCTTATGTGTTGACTAAAAGCAGATTCCAAAAGTGTTTTTTGTCTTTGCTATTGTTTCTGTCTTTCTGAAGGGATCTCCCCTTTTAATCCCATTATTTCAACACCTGTTGGACAATGCATGAGTGATAATGAGCTCATTGATTAAATGCAATTAATGAATAGATTGCCACCTCTTGTTGTGTGTCGTCTGTGTTTCTGTGTTTCCGGCATTTCACATTGGAACACCTCATTCACCTTCCTTGTCTTCTCTCCGCCCTCCCTTTTAGGTAAGTTAAAGAGCTGCACCTGAGCCAGCCACTGATTGATTGATTGATTGATTGATTGATTGATTGATTGATTGATTGATTGATTGATTGATGCAGCACAACAGTCAAATAGTGGAGTGGAGTAGGGGAACAGCAAACAGCCAATAAAGCAGCCCGCCCGCTCGCCTGCCCGCCACAATGGACCTACCTGTGTACACTAGATGGATGTGATGGAATGTACTGTCGTCCCTACATTTCAAGAAGAAGTAAGAATTGCAGTTGCAACAAAGCCTTGCTTGCCTACAAAGAGAGCAGCAATTTGGATTTGTTACTATGTTACCTAGAAGAATAACAAACTGTGCAAGGATGGAGGTTGTAGGAGCAAGGAGAAGTTGTCTGTAAAGTTGGTGGATGCCTATTTTCCATTTTGCAGTCCCTTGTCTCCCTCTTGTGGCCTCCTGGAGGCAACTAGCTGTGCAAAAAAAAGACAGCCTGGCGGCCGGCTGTTGCAGTGTTGCCCTCTCAGGCAACACTGAGTGACTGACTGAGCCTCACCGTCTTATATAAAGTTCAGACGGAACTTTGCACGTGTCATAGTGGAGCCCTCAGGATTCCAGAGCCAGCTTTCTGACATCATAATGGGGCCTCAGAGATAAAAGCCTGGGCCCAGGCAGTGTTGGTCAGTGCTGCTCAGCAGGCAGCACTGGACTGGACTGGATTACAGCTGATACAAGGTGTGAAGGAACAAGGGGTGGCTGTGGGCATGCGCTTGCTGCCGCTGCCAGTGTTTATCTGCATGGCAGCAGGGCATTTGGGCGTTGCCAGGAAGGCGTTTTTATGTAGATTCCTCCTCTTTCAGCACTGCATTGTGGTGCAAGCAAAAGAAGCAAATCCTGTCTGGCTTCCTCTCCGGCCTTTATTCACCTCCCGTGTAGCTGTGAGTGTGTGAGCCTGCAGGGCCCCATGGAATTGCCTAGAAGTAGGCTGAATCGCTGCAAGGGCTGAACAGCAGTATCAGGCAGGCTCGGGCAACGCGCGGCCCGTTCGGGTTATCGCTTCTCGGCCTTTTGGCTAAGATCAAGTGTAGTATCTGTTCTTATCAGTTTAATATCTGATACGTCCCCTATCTGGGGACCATATATTAAATGGATTTTTAGAACAGGGAGATGGAAATAGAGCTTGCTCTGTCCACTCCACGCATTGACCTGGTATTGCAGTATTTCCAGGACCGGTGCACCCTTTCCTTATGTGTTGACTAAAAGCAGATTCCAAAAGTGTTTTTTGTCTTTGCTATTGTTTCTGTCTTTCTGAAGGGATCTCCCCTTTTAATCCCATTATTTCAACACCTGTTGGACAATGCATGAGTGATAATGAGCTCATTGATTAAATGCAATTAATGAATAGATTGCCACCTCTTGTTGTGTGTCGTCTGTGTTTCTGTGTTTCCGGCATTTCACATTGGAACACCTCATTCACCTTCCTTGTCTTCTCTCCGCCCTCCCTTTTAGGTAAGTTAAAGAGCTGCACCTGAGCCAGCCACTGATTGATTGATTGATTGATTGATTGATTGATTGATTGATTGATTGATTGATGCAGCACAACAGTCAAATAGTGGAGTGGAGTAGGGGAACAGCAAACAGCCAATAAAGCAGCCCGCCCGCTCGCCTGCCCGCCACAATGGACCTACCTGTGTACACTAGATGGATGTGATGGAATGTACTGTCGTCCCTACATTTCAAGAAGAAGTAAGAATTGCAGTTGCAACAAAGCCTTGCTTGCCTACAAAGAGAGCAGCAATTTGGATTTGTTACTATGTTACCTAGAAGAATAACAAACTGTGCAAGGATGGAGGTTGTAGGAGCAAGGAGAAGTTGTCTGTAAAGTTGGTGGATGCCTATTTTCCATTTTGCAGTCCCTTGTCTCCCTCTTGTGGCCTCCTGGAGGCAACTAGCTGTGCAAAAAAAAGACAGCCTGGCGGCCGGCTGTTGCAGTGTTGCCCTCTCAGGCAACACTGAGTGACTGACTGAGCCTCACCGTCTTATATAAAGTTCAGACGGAACTTTGCACGTGTCATAGTGGAGCCCTCAGGATTCCAGAGCCAGCTTTCTGACATCATAATGGGGCCTCAGAGATAAAAGCCTGGGCCCAGGCAGTGTTGGTCAGTGCTGCTCAGCAGGCAGCACTGGACTGGACTGGATTACAGCTGATACAAGGTGTGAAGGAACAAGGGGTGGCTGTGGGCATGCACTTGCTGCCGCTGCCAGTGTTTATCTGCATGGCAGCAGGGCATTTGGGCGTTGCCAGGAAGGCGTTTTTATGTAGATTCCTCCTCTTTCAGCACTGCATTGTGGTGCAAGCAAAAGAAGCAAATCCTGTCTGGCTTCCTCTCCGGCCTTTATTCACCTCCCGTGTAGCTGTGAGTGTGTGAGCCTGCAGGGCCCCATGGAATTGCCTAGAAGTAGGCTGAATCGCTGCAAGGGCTGAACAGCAGTATCGGGCAGGCTCGGGCAACGCGCGGCCCGTTCGGGTTATCGCTTCTCGGCCTTTTGGCTAAGATCAAGTGTAGTATCTGTTCTTATCAGTTTAATATCTGATACGTCCCCTATCTGGGGACCATATATTAAATGGATTTTTAGAACAGGGAGATGGAAATAGAGCTTGCTCTGTCCACTCCACGCATTGACCTGGTATTGCAGTATTTCCAGGACCGGTGCACCCTTTCCTTATGTGTTGACTAAAAGCAGATTCCAAAAGTGTTTTTTGTCTTTGCTATTGTTTCTGTCTTTCTGAAGGGATCTCCCCTTTTAATCCCATTATTTCAACACCTGTTGGACAATGCATGAGTGATAATGAGCTCATTGATTAAATGCAATTAATGAATAGATTGCCACCTCTTGTTGTGTGTCGTCTGTGTTTCTGTGTTTCCGGCATTTCACATTGGAACACCTCATTCACCTTCCTTGTCTTCTCTCCGCCCTCCCTTTTAGGTAAGTTAAAGAGCTGCACCTGAGCCAGCCACTGATTGATTGATTGATTGATTGATTGATTGATTGATTGATTGATTGATTGATTGATTGATTGATGCAGCACAACAGTCAAATAGTGGAGTGGAGTAGGGGAACAGCAAACAGCCAATAAAGCAGCCCGCCCGCTCGCCTGCCCGCCACAATGGACCTACCTGTGTACACTAGATGGATGTGATGGAATGTACTGTCGTCCCTACATTTCAAGAAGAAGTAAGAATTGCAGTTGAAACAAAGCCTTGCTTGCCTACAAAGAGAGCAGCAATTTGGATTTGTTACTATGTTACCTAGAAGAATAACAAACTGTGCAAGGATGGAGGTTGTAGGAGCAAGGAGAAGTTGTCTGTAAAGTTGGTGGATGCCTATTTTCCATTTTGCAGTCCCTTGTCTCCCTCTTGTGGCCTCCTGGAGGCAACTAGCTGTGCAAAAAAAAGACAGCCTGGCGGCCGGCTGTTGCAGTGTTGCCCTCTCAGGCAACACTGAGTGACTGACTGAGCCTCACCGTCTTATATAAAGTTCAGACGGAACTTTGCACGTGTCATAGTGGAGCCCTCAGGATTCCAGAGCCAGCTTTCTGACATCATAATGGGGCCTCAGAGATAAAAGCCTGGGCCCAGGCAGTGTTGGTCAGTGCTGCTCAGCAGGCAGCACTGGACTGGACTGGATTACAGCTGATACAAGGTGTGAAGGAACAAGGGGTGGCTGTGGGCATGCACTTGCTGCCGCTGCCAGTGTTTATCTGCATGGCAGCAGGGCATTTGGGCGTTGCCAGGAAGGCGTTTTTATGTAGATTCCTCCTCTTTCAGCACTGCATTGTGGTGCAAGCAAAAGAAGCAAATCCTGTCTGGCTTCCTCTCCGGCCTTTATTCACCTCCCGTGTAGCTGTGAGTGTGTGAGCCTGCAGGGCCCCATGGAATTGCCTAGAAGTAGGCTGAATCGCTGCAAGGGCTGAACAGCAGTATCGGGCAGGCTCGGGCAACGCGCGGCCCGTTCGGGTTATCGCTTCTCGGCCTTTTGGCTAAGATCAAGTGTAGTATCTGTTCTTATCAGTTTAATATCTGATACGTCCCCTATCTGGGGACCATATATTAAATGGATTTTTAGAACAGGGAGATGGAAATAGAGCTTGCTCTGTCCACTCCACGCATTGACCTGGTATTGCAGTATTTCCAGGACCGGTGCACCCTTTCCTTATGTGTTGACTAAAAGCAGATTCCAAAAGTGTTTTTTGTCTTTGCTATTGTTTCTGTCTTTCTGAAGGGATCTCCCCTTTTAATCCCATTATTTCAACACCTGTTGGACAATGCATGAGTGATAATGAGCTCATTGATTAAATGCAATTAATGAATAGATTGCCACCTCTTGTTGTGTGTCGTCTGTGTTTCTGTGTTTCCGGCATTTCACATTGGAACACCTCATTCACCTTCCTTGTCTTCTCTCCGCCCTCCCTTTTAGGTAAGTTAAAGAGCTGCACCTGAGCCAGCCACTGATTGATTGATTGATTGATTGATTGATTGATTGATGCAGCACAACAGTCAAATAGTGGAGTGGAGTAGGGGAACAGCAAACAGCCAATAAAGCAGCCCGCCCGCTCGCCTGCCCGCCACAATGGACCTACCTGTGTACACTAGATGGATGTGATGGAATGTACTGTCGTCCCTACATTTCAAGAAGAAGTAAGAATTGCAGTTGCAACAAAGCCTTGCTTGCCTACAAAGAGAGCAGCAATTTGGATTTGTTACTATGTTACCTAGAAGAATAACAAACTGTGCAAGGATGGAGGTTGTAGGAGCAAGGAGAAGTTGTCTGTAAAGTTGGTGGATGCCTATTTTCCATTTTGCAGTCCCTTGTCTCCCTCTTGTGGCCTCCTGGAGGCAACTAGCTGTGCAAAAAAAAGACAGCCTGGCGGCCGGCTGTTGCAGTGTTGCCCTCTCAGGCAACACTGAGTGACTGACTGAGCCTCACCGTCTTATATAAAGTTCAGACGGAACTTTGCACGTGTCATAGTGGAGCCCTCAGGATTCCAGAGCCAGCTTTCTGACATCATAATGGGGCCTCAGAGATAAAAGCCTGGGCCCAGGCAGTGTTGGTCAGTGCTGCTCAGCAGGCAGCACTGGACTGGACTGGATTACAGCTGATACAAGGTGTGAAGGAACAAGGGGTGGCTGTGGGCATGCACTTGCTGCCGCTGCCAGTGTTTATCTGCATGGCAGCAGGGCATTTGGGCGTTGCCAGGAAGGCGTTTTTATGTAGATTCCTCCTCTTTCAGCACTGCATTGTGGTGCAAGCAAAAGAAGCAAATCCTGTCTGGCTTCCTCTCCGGCCTTTATTCACCTCCCGTGTAGCTGTGAGTGTGTGAGCCTGCAGGGCCCCATGGAATTGCCTAGAAGTAGGCTGAATCGCTGCAAGGGCTGAACAGCAGTATCGGGCAGGCTCGGGCAACGCGCGGCCCGTTCGGGTTATCGCTTCTCGGCCTTTTGGCTAAGATCAAGTGTAGTATCTGTTCTTATCAGTTTAATATCTGATACGTCCCCTATCTGGGGACCATATATTAAATGGATTTTTAGAACAGGGAGATGGAAATAGAGCTTGCTCTGTCCACTCCACGCATTGACCTGGTATTGCAGTATTTCCAGGACCGGTGCACCCTTTCCTTATGTGTTGACTAAAAGCAGATTCCAAAAGTGTTTTTTGTCTTTGCTATTGTTTCTGTCTTTCTGAAGGGATCTCCCCTTTTAATCCCATTATTTCAACACCTGTTGGACAATGCATGAGTGATAATGAGCTCATTGATTAAATGCAATTAATGAATAGATTGCCACCTCTTGTTGTGTGTCGTCTGTGTTTCTGTGTTTCCGGCATTTCACATTGGAACACCTCATTCACCTTCCTTGTCTTCTCTCCGCCCTCCCTTTTAGGTAAGTTAAAGAGCTGCACCTGAGCCAGCCACTGATTGATTGATTGATTGATTGATTGATTGATTGATTGATTGATTGATGCAGCACAACAGTCAAATAGTGGAGTGGAGTAGGGGAACAGCAAACAGCCAATAAAGCAGCCCGCCCGCTCGCCTGCCCGCCACAATGGACCTACCTGTGTACACTAGATGGATGTGATGGAATGTACTGTCGTCCCTACATTTCAAGAAGAAGTAAGAATTGCAGTTGCAACAAAGCCTTGCTTGCCTACAAAGAGAGCAGCAATTTGGATTTGTTACTATGTTACCTAGAAGAATAACAAACTGTGCAAGGATGGAGGTTGTAGGAGCAAGGAGAAGTTGTCTGTAAAGTTGGTGGATGCCTATTTTCCATTTTGCAGTCCCTTGTCTCCCTCTTGTGGCCTCCTGGAGGCAACTAGCTGTGCAAAAAAAAGACAGCCTGGCGGCCGGCTGTTGCAGTGTTGCCCTCTCAGGCAACACTGAGTGACTGACTGAGCCTCACCGTCTTATATAAAGTTCAGACGGAACTTTGCACGTGTCATAGTGGAGCCCTCAGGATTCCAGAGCCAGCTTTCTGACATCATAATGGGGCCTCAGAGATAAAAGCCTGGGCCCAGGCAGTGTTGGTCAGTGCTGCTCAGCAGGCAGCACTGGACTGGACTGGATTACAGCTGATACAAGGTGTGAAGGAACAAGGGGTGGCTGTGGGCATGCACTTGCTGCCGCTGCCAGTGTTTATCTGCATGGCAGCAGGGCATTTGGGCGTTGCCAGGAAGGCGTTTTTATGTAGATTCCTCCTCTTTCAGCACTGCATTGTGGTGCAAGCAAAAGAAGCAAATCCTGTCTGGCTTCCTCTCCGGCCTTTATTCACCTCCCGTGTAGCTGTGAGTGTGTGAGCCTGCAGGGCCCCATGGAATTGCCTAGAAGTAGGCTGAATCGCTGCAAGGGCTGAACAGCAGTATCGGGCAGGCTCGGGCAACGCGCGGCCCGTTCGGGTTATCGCTTCTCGGCCTTTTGGCTAAGATCAAGTGTAGTATCTGATCTTATCAGTTTAATATCTGATACGTCCCCTATCTGGGGACCATATATTAAATGGATTTTTAGAACAGGGAGATGGAAATAGAGCTTGCTCTGTCCACTCCACGCATTGACCTGGTATTGCAGTATTTCCAGGACCGGTGCACCCTTTCCTTATGTGTTGACTAAAAGCAGATTCCAAAAGTGTTTTTTGTCTTTGCTATTGTTTCTGTCTTTCTGAAGGGATCTCCCCTTTTAATCCCATTATTTCAACACCTGTTGGACAATGCATGAGTGATAATGAGCTCATTGATTAAATGCAATTAATGAATAGATTGCCACCTCTTGTTGTGTGTCGTCTGTGTTTCTGTGTTTCCGGCATTTCACATTGGAACACCTCATTCACCTTCCTTGTCTTCTCTCCGCCCTCCCTTTTAGGTAAGTTAAAGAGCTGCACCTGAGCCAGCCACTGATTGATTGATTGATTGATTGATTGATTGATTGATTGATTGATGCAGCACAACAGTCAAATAGTGGAGTGGAGTAGGGGAACAGCAAACAGCCAATAAAGCAGCCCGCCCGCTCGCCTGCCCGCCACAATGGACCTACCTGTGTACACTAGATGGATGTGATGGAATGTACTGTCGTCCCTACATTTCAAGAAGAAGTAAGAATTGCAGTTGCAACAAAGCCTTGCTTGCCTACAAAGAGAGCAGCAATTTGGATTTGTTACTATGTTACCTAGAAGAATAACAAACTGTGCAAGGATGGAGGTTGTTGGAGCAAGGAGAAGTTGTCTGTAAAGTTGGTGGATGCCTATTTTCCATTTTGCAGTCCCTTGTCTCCCTCTTGTGGCCTCCTGGAGGCAACTAGCTGTGTAAAAAAAAGACAGCCTGGCGGCCGGCTGTTGCAGTGTTGCCCTCTCAGGCAACACTGAGTGACTGACTGAGCCTCACCGTCTTATATAAAGTTCAGACGGAACTTTGCACGTGTCATAGTGGAGCCCTCAGGATTCCAGAGCCAGCTTTCTGACATCATAATGGGGCCTCAGAGATAAAAGCCTGGGCCCAGGCAGTGTTGGTCAGTGCTGCTCAGCAGGCAGCACTGGACTGGACTGGATTACAGCTGATACAAGGTGTGAAGGAACAAGGGGTGGCTGTGGGCATGCACTTGCTGCCGCTGCCAGTGTTTATCTGCATGGCAGCAGGGCATTTGGGCGTTGCCAGGAAGGCGTTTTTATGTAGATTCCTCCTCTTTCAGCACTGCATTGTGGTGCAAGCAAAAGAAGCAAATCCTGTCTGGCTTCCTCTCCGGCCTTTATTCACCTCCCGTGTAGCTGTGAGTGTGTGAGCCTGCAGGGCCCCATGGAATTGCCTAGAAGTAGGCTGAATCGCTGCAAGGGCTGAACAGCAGTATCGGGCAGGATCGGGCAACGCGCGGCCCGTTCGGGTTATCGCTTCTCGGCCTTTTGGCTAAGATCAAGTGTAGTATCTGTTCTTATCAGTTTAATATCTGATACGTCCCCTATCTGGGGACCATATATTAAATGGATTTTTAGAACAGGGAGATGGAAATAGAGCTTGCTCTGTCCACTCCACGCATTGACCTGGTATTGCAGTATTTCCAGGACCGGTGCACCCTTTCCTTATGTGTTGACTAAAAGCAGATTCCAAAAGTGTTTTTTGTCTTTGCTATTGTTTCTGTCTTTCTGAAGGGATCTCCCCTTTTAATCCCATTATTTCAACACCTGTTGGACAATGCATGAGTGATAATGAGCTCATTGATTAAATGCAATTAATGAATAGATTGCCACCTCTTGTTGTGTGTCGTCTGTGTTTCTGTGTTTCCGGCATTTCACATTGGAACACCTCATTCACCTTCCTTGTCTTCTCTCCGCCCTCCCTTTTAGGTAAGTTAAAGAGCTGCACCTGAGCCAGCCACTGATTGATTGATTGATTGATTGATTGATTGATTGATTGATTGATTGATTGATTGATGCAGCACAACAGTCAAATCGTGGAGTGGAGTAGGGGAACAGCAAACAGCCAATAAAGCAGCCCGCCCGCTCGCCTGCCCGCCACAATGGACCTACCTGTGTACACTAGATGGATGTGATGGAATGTACTGTCGTCCCTACATTTCAAGAAGAAGTAAGAATTGCAGTTGCAACAAAGCCTTGCTTGCCTACAAAGAGAGCAGCAATTTGGATTTGTTACTATGTTACCTAGAAGAATAACAAACTGTGCAAGGATGGAGGTTGTAGGAGCAAGGAGAAGTTGTCTGTAAAGTTGGTGGATGCCTATTTTCCATTTTGCAGTCCCTTGTCTCCCTCTTGTGGCCTCCTGGAGGCAACTAGCTGTGCAAAAAAAAGACAGCCTGGCGGCCGGCTGTTGCAGTGTTGCCCTCTCAGGCAACACTGAGTGACTGACTGAGCCTCACCGTCTTATATAAAGTTCAGACGGAACTTTGCACGTGTCATAGTGGAGCCCTCAGGATTCCAGAGCCAGCTTTCTGACATCATAATGGGGCCTCAGAGATAAAAGCCTGGGCCCAGGCAGTGTTGGTCAGTGCTGCTCAGCAGGCAGCACTGGACTGGACTGGATTACAGCTGATACAAGGTGTGAAGGAACAAGGGGTGGCGGTGGGCATGCACTTGCTGCCGCTGCCAGTGTTTATCTGCATGGCAGCAGGGCATTTGGGCGTTGCCAGGAAGGCGTTTTTATGTAGATTCCTCCTCTTTCAGCACTGCATTGTGGTGCAAGCAAAAGAAGCAAATCCTGTCTGGCTTCCTCTCCGGCCTTTATTCACCTCCCGTGTAGCTGTGAGTGTGTGAGCCTGCAGGGCCCCATGGAATTGCCTAGAAGTAGGCTGAATCGCTGCAAGGGCTGAACAGCAGTATCGGGCAGGCTCGGGCAACGCGCGGCCCGTTCGGGTTATCGCTTCTCGGCCTTTTGGCTAAGATCAAGTGTAGTATCTGTTCTTATCAGTTTAATATCTGATACGTCCCCTATCTGGGGACCATATATTAAATGGATTTTTAGAACAGGGAGATGGAAATAGAGCTTGCTCTGTCCACTCCACGCATTGACCTGGTATTGCAGTATTTCCAGGACCGGTGCACCCTTTCCTTATGTGTTGACTAAAAGCAGATTCCAAAAGTGTTTTTTGTCTTTGCTATTGTTTCTGTCTTTCTGAAGGGATCTCCCCTTTTAATCCCATTATTTCAACACCTGTTGGACAATGCATGAGTGATAATGAGCTCATTGATTAAATGCAATTAATGAATAGATTGCCACCTCTTGTTGTGTGTCGTCTGTGTTTCTGTGTTTCCGGCATTTCACATTGGAACACCTCATTCACCTTCCTTGTCTTCTCTCCGCCCTCCCTTTTAGGTAAGTTAAAGAGCTGCACCTGAGCCAGCCACTGATTGATTGATTGATTGATTGATTGATTGATTGATTGATTGATTGATTGATTGATTGATTGATTGATGCAGCACAACAGTCAAATAGTGGAGTGGAGTAGGGGAACAGCAAACAGCCAATAAAGCAGCCCGCCCGCTCGCCTGCCCGCCACAATGGACCTACCTGTGTACACTAGATGGATGTGATGGAATGTACTGTCGTCCCTACATTTCAAGAAGAAGTAAGAATTGCAGTTGCAACAAAGCCTTGCTTGCCTACAAAGAGAGCAGCAATTTGGATTTGTTACTATGTTACCTAGAAGAATAACAAACTGTGCAAGGATGGAGGTTGTAGGAGCAAGGAGAAGTTGTCTGTAAAGTTGGTGGATGCCTATTTTCCATTTTGCAGTCCCTTGTCTCCCTCTTGTGGCCTCCTGGAGGCAACTAGCTGTGCAAAAAAAAGACAGCCTGGCGGCCGGCTGTTGCAGTGTTGCCCTCTCAGGCAACACTGAGTGACTGACTGAGCCTCACCGTCTTATATAAAGTTCAGACGGAACTTTGCACGTGTCATAGTGGAGCCCTCAGGATTCCAGAGCCAGCTTTCTGACATCATAATGGGGCCTCAGAGATAAAAGCCTGGGCCCAGGCAGTGTTGGTCAGTGCTGCTCAGCAGGCAGCACTGGACTGGACTGGATTACAGCTGATACAAGGTGTGAAGGAACAAGGGCCGCCCTCCCTTTTAGGTAAGTTAAAGAGCTGCACCTGAGCCAGCCACTGATTGATTGATTGATTGATTGATTGATTGATTGATTGATTGATTGATTGATTGATTGATTGATTGATTGATGCAGCACAACAGTCAAATAGTGGAGTGGAGTAGGGGAACAGCAAACAGCCAATAAAGCAGCCCGCCCGCTCGCCTGCCCGCCACAATGGACCTACCTGTGTACACTAGATGGATGTGATGGAATGTACTGTCGTCCCTACATTTCAAGAAGAAGTAAGAATTGCAGTTGCAACAAAGCCTTGCTTGCCTACAAAGAGAGCAGCAATTTGGATTTGTTACTATGTTACCTAGAAGAATAACAAACTGTGCAAGGATGGAGGTTGTAGGAGCAAGGAGAAGTTGTCTGTAAAGTTGGTGGATGCCTATTTTCCATTTTGCAGTCCCTTGTCTCCCTCTTGTGGCCTCCTGGAGGCAACTAGCTGTGCAAAAAAAAGACAGCCTGGCGGCCGGCTGTTGCAGTGTTGCCCTCTCAGGCAACACTGAGTGACTGACTGAGCCTCACCGTCTTATATAAAGTTCAGACGGAACTTTGCACGTGTCATAGTGGAGCCCTCAGGATTCCAGAGCCAGCTTTCTGACATCATAATGGGGCCTCAGAGATAAAAGCCTGGGCCCAGGCAGTGTTGGTCAGTGCTGCTCAGCAGGCAGCACTGGACTGGACTGGATTACAGCTGATACAAGGTGTGAAGGAACAAGGGGTGGCTGTGGGCATGCACTTGCTGCCGCTGCCAGTGTTTATCTGCATGGCAGCAGGGCATTTGGGCGTTGCCAGGAAGGCGTTTTTATGTAGATTCCTCCTCTTTCAGCACTGCATTGTGGTGCAAGCAAAAGAAGCAAATCCTGTCTGGCTTCCTCTCCGGCCTTTATTCACCTCCCGTGTAGCTGTGAGTGTGTGAGCCTGCAGGGCCCCATGGAATTGCCTAGAAGTAGGCTGAATCGCTGCAAGGGCTGAACAGCAGTATCGGGCAGGCTCGGGCAACGCGCGGCCCGTTCGGGTTATCGCTTCTCGGCCTTTTGGCTAAGATCAAGTGTAGTATCTGTTCTTATCAGTTTAATATCTGATACGTCCCCTATCTGGGGACCATATATTAAATGGATTTTTAGAACAGGGAGATGGAAATAGAGCTTGCTCTGTCCACTCCACGCATTGACCTGGTATTGCAGTATTTCCAGGACCGGTGCACCCTTTCCTTATGTGTTGACTAAAAGCAGATTCCAAAAGTGTTTTTTGTCTTTGCTATTGTTTCTGTCTTTCTGAAGGGATCTCCCCTTTTAATCCCATTATTTCAACACCTGTTGGACAATGCATGAGTGATAATGAGCTCATTGATTAAATGCAATTAATGAATAGATTGCCACCTCTTGTTGTGTGTCGTCTGTGTTTCTGTGTTTCCGGCATTTCACATTGGAACACCTCATTCACCTTCCTTGTCTTCTCTCCGCCCTCCCTTTTAGGTAAGTTAAAGAGCTGCACCTGAGCCAGCCACTGATTGATTGATTGATTGATTGATTGATTGATTGATTGATTGATTGATTGATTGATTGATTGATTGATTGATGCAGCACAACAGTCAAATAGTGGAGTGGAGTAGGGGAACAGCAAACAGCCAATAAAGCAGCCCGCCCGCTCGCCTGCCCGCCACAATGGACCTACCTGTGTACACTAGATGGATGTGATGGAATGTACTGTCGTCCCTACATTTCAAGAAGAAGTAAGAATTGCAGTTGCAACAAAGCCTTGCTTGCCTACAAAGAGAGCAGCAATTTGGATTTGTTACTATGTTACCTAGAAGAATAACAAACTGTGCAAGGATGGAGGTTGTAGGAGCAAGGAGAAGTTGTCTGTAAAGTTGGTGGATGCCTATTTTCCATTTTGCAGTCCCTTGTCTCCCTCTTGTGGCCTCCTGGAGGCAACTAGCTGTGCAAAAAAAAGACAGCCTGGCGGCCGGCTGTTGCAGTGTTGCCCTCTCAGGCAACACTGAGTGACTGACTGAGCCTCACCGTCTTATATAAAGTTCAGACGGAACTTTGCACGTGTCATAGTGGAGCCCTCAGGATTCCAGAGCCAGCTTTCTGACATCATAATGGGGCCTCAGAGATAAAAGCCTGGGCCCAGGCAGTGTTGGTCAGTGCTGCTCAGCAGGCAGCACTGGACTGGACTGGATTACAGCTGATACAAGGTGTGAAGGAACAAGGGGTGGCTGTGGGCATGCACTTGCTGCCGCTGCCAGTGTTTATCTGCATGGCAGCAGGGCATTTGGGCGTTGCCAGGAAGGCGTTTTTATGTAGATTCCTCCTCTTTCAGCACTGCATTGTGGTGCAAGCAAAAGAAGCAAATCCTGTCTGGCTTCCTCTCCGGCCTTTATTCACCTCCCGTGTAGCTGTGAGTGTGTGAGCCTGCAGGGCCCCATGGAATTGCCTAGAAGTAGGCTGAATCGCTGCAAGGGCTGAACAGCAGTATCGGGCAGGCTCGGGCAACGCGCGGCCCGTTCGGGTTATCGCTTCTCGGCCTTTTGGCTAAGATCAAGTGTAGTATCTGATCTTATCAGTTTAATATCTGATACGTCCCCTATCTGGGGACCATATATTAAATGGATTTTTAGAACAGGGAGATGGAAATAGAGCTTGCTCTGTCCACTCCACGCATTGACCTGGTATTGCAGTATTTCCAGGACCGGTGCACCCTTTCCTTATGTGTTGACTAAAAGCAGATTCCAAAAGTGTTTTTTGTCTTTGCTATTGTTTCTGTCTTTCTGAAGGGATCTCCCCTTTTAATCCCATTATTTCAACACCTGTTGGACAATGCATGAGTGATAATGAGCTCATTGATTAAATGCAATTAATGAATAGATTGCCACCTCTTGTTGTGTGTCGTCTGTGTTTCTGTGTTTCCGGCATTTCACATTGGAACACCTCATTCACCTTCCTTGTCTTCTCTCTGCCCTCCCTTTTAGGTAAGTTAAAGAGCTGCACCTGAGCCAGCCACTGATTGATTGATTGATTGATTGATTGATTGATTGATTGATTGATGCAGCACAACAGTCAAATAGTGGAGTGGAGTAGGGGAACAGCAAACAGCCAATAAAGCAGCCCGCCCGCTCGCCTGCCCGCCACAATGGACCTACCTGTGTACACTAGATGGATGTGATGGAATGTACTGTCGTCCCTACATTTCAAGAAGAAGTAAGAATTGCAGTTGCAACAAAGCCTTGCTTGCCTACAAAGAGAGCAGCAATTTGGATTTGTTACTATGTTACCTAGAAGAATAACAAACTGTGCAAGGATGGAGGTTGTAGGAGCAAGGAGAAGTTGTCTGTAAAGTTGGTGGATGCCTATTTTCCATTTTGCAGTCCCTTGTCTCCCTCTTGTGGCCTCCTGGAGGCAACTAGCTGTGCAAAAAAAAGACAGCCTGGCGGCCGGCTGTTGCAGTGTTGCCCTCTCAGGCAACACTGAGTGACTGACTGAGCCTCACCGTCTTATATAAAGTTCAGACGGAACTTTGCACGTGTCATAGTGGAGCCCTCAGGATTCCAGAGCCAGCTTTCTGACATCATAATGGGGCCTCAGAGATAAAAGCCTGGGCCCAGGCAGTGTTGGTCAGTGCTGCTCAGCAGGCAGCACTGGACTGGACTGGATTACAGCTGATACAAGGTGTGAAGGAACAAGGGGTGGCTGTGGGCATGCACTTGCTGCCGCTGCCAGTGTTTATCTGCATGGCAGCAGGGCATTTGGGCGTTGCCAGGAAGGCGTTTTTATGTAGATTCCTCCTCTTTCAGCACTGCATTGTGGTGCAAGCAAAAGAAGCAAATCCTGTCTGGCTTCCTCTCCGGCCTTTATTCACCTCCCGTGTAGCTGTGAGTGTGTGAGCCTGCAGGGCCCCATGGAATTGCCTAGAAGTAGGCTGAATCGCTGCAAGGGCTGAACAGCAGTATCGGGCAGGCTCGGGCAACGCGCGGCCCGTTCGGGTTATCGCTTCTCGGCCTTTTGGCTAAGATCAAGTGTAGTATCTGATCTTATCAGTTTAATATCTGATACGTCCCCTATCTGGGGACCATATATTAAATGGATTTTTAGAACAGGGAGATGGAAATAGAGCTTGCTCTGTCCACTCCACGCATTGACCTGGTATTGCAGTATTTCCAGGACCGGTGCACCCTTTCCTTATGTGTTGACTAAAAGCAGATTCCAAAAGTGTTTTTTGTCTTTGCTATTGTTTCTGTCTTTCTGAAGGGATCTCCCCTTTTAATCCCATTATTTCAACACCTGTTGGACAATGCATGAGTGATAATGAGCTCATTGATTAAATGCAATTAATGAATAGATTGCCACCTCTTGTTGTGTGTCGTCTGTGTTTCTGTGTTTCCGGCATTTCACATTGGAACACCTCATTCACCTTCCTTGTCTTCTCTCTGCCCTCCCTTTTAGGTAAGTTAAAGAGCTGTACCTGAGCCAGCCACTGATTGATTGATTGATTGATTGATTGATTGATTGATTGATTGATTGATGCAGCACAACAGTCAAATAGTGGAGTGGAGTAGGGGAACAGCAAACAGCCAATAAAGCAGCCCGCCCGCTCGCCTGCCCGCCACAATGGACCTACCTGTGTACACTAGATGGATGTGATGGAATGTACTGTCGTCCCTACATTTCAAGAAGAAGTAAGAATTGCAGTTGCAACAAAGCCTTGCTTGCCTACAAAGAGAGCAGCAATTTGGATTTGTTACTATGTTACCTAGAAGAATAACAAACTGTGCAAGGATGGAGGTTGTAGGAGCAAGGAGAAGTTGTCTGTAAAGTTGGTGGATGCCTATTTTCCATTTTGCAGTCCCTTGTCTCCCTCTTGTGGCCTCCTGGAGGCAACTAGCTGTGCAAAAAAAAGACAGCCTGGCGGCCGGCTGTTGCAGTGTTGCCCTCTCAGGCAACACTGAGTGACTGACTGAGCCTCACCGTCTTATATAAAGTTCAGACGGAACTTTGCACGTGTCATAGTGGAGCCCTCAGGATTCCAGAGCCAGCTTTCTGACATCATAATGGGGCCTCAGAGATAAAAGCCTGGGCCCAGGCAGTGTTGGTCAGTGCTGCTCAGCAGGCAGCACTGGACTGGACTGGATTACAGCTGATACAAGGTGTGAAGGAACAAGGGGTGGCTGTGGGCATGCACTTGCTGCCGCTGCCAGTGTTTATCTGCATGGCAGCAGGGCATTTGGGCGTTGCCAGGAAGGCGTTTTTATGTAGATTCCTCCTCTTTCAGCACTGCATTGTGGTGCAAGCAAAAGAAGCAAATCCTGTCTGGCTTCCTCTCCGGCCTTTATTCACCTCCCGTGTAGCTGTGAGTGTGTGAGCCTGCAGGGCCCCATGGAATTGCCTAGAAGTAGGCTGAATCGCTGCAAGGGCTGAACAGCAGTATCGGGCAGGCTCGGGCAACGCGCGGCCCGTTCGGATTATCGCTTCTCGGCCTTTTGGCTAAGATCAAGTGTAGTATCTGTTCTTATCAGTTTAATATCTGATACGTCCCCTATCTGGGGACCATATATTAAATGGATTTTTAGAACAGGGAGATGGAAATAGAGCTTGCTCTGTCCACTCCACGCATTGACCTGGTATTGCAGTATTTCCAGGACCGGTGCACCCTTTCCTTATGTGTTGACTAAAAGCAGATTCCAAAAGTGTTTTTTGTCTTTGCTATTGTTTCTGTCTTTCTGAAGGGATCTCCCCTTTTAATCCCATTATTTCAACACCTGTTGGACAATGCATGAGTGATAATGAGCTCATTGATTAAATGCAATTAATGAATAGATTGCCACCTCTTGTTGTGTGTCGTCTGTGTTTCTGTGTTTCCGGCATTTCACATTGGAACACCTCATTCACCTTCCTTGTCTTCTCTCCGCCCTCCCTTTTAGGTAAGTTAAAGAGCTGCACCTGAGCCAGCCACTGATTGATTGATTGATTGATTGATTGATTGATTGATTGATTGATTGATTGATTGATGCAGCACAACAGTCAAATCGTGGAGTGGAGTAGGGGAACAGCAAACAGCCAATAAAGCAGCCCGCCCGCTCGCCTGCCCGCCACAATGGACCTACCTGTGTACACTAGATGGATGTGATGGAATGTACTGTCGTCCCTACATTTCAAGAAGAAGTAAGAATTGCAGTTGCAACAAAGCCTTGCTTGCCTACAAAGAGAGCAGCAATTTGGATTTGTTACTATGTTACCTAGAAGAATAACAAACTGTGCAAGGATGGAGGTTGTAGGAGCAAGGAGAAGTTGTCTGTAAAGTTGGTGGATGCCTATTTTCCATTTTGCAGTCCCTTGTCTCCCTCTTGTGGCCTCCTGGAGGCAACTAGCTGTGCAAAAAAAAGACAGCCTGGCGGCCGGCTGTTGCAGTGTTGCCCTCTCAGGCAACACTGAGTGACTGACTGAGCCTCACCGTCTTATATAAAGTTCAGACGGAACTTTGCACGTGTCATAGTGGAGCCCTCAGGATTCCAGAGCCAGCTTTCTGACATCATAATGGGGCCTCAGAGATAAAAGCCTGGGCCCAGGCAGTGTTGGTCAGTGCTGCTCAGCAGGCAGCACTGGACTGGACTGGATTACAGCTGATACAAGGTGTGAAGGAACAAGGGGTGGCTGTGGGCATGCACTTGCTGCCGCTGCCAGTGTTTATCTGCATGGCAGCAGGGCATTTGGGCGTTGCCAGGAAGGCGTTTTTATGTAGATTCCTCCTCTTTCAGCACTGCATTGTGGTGCAAGCAAAAGAAGCAAATCCTGTCTGGCTTCCTCTCCGGCCTTTATTCACCTCCCGTGTAGCTGTGAGTGTGTGAGCCTGCAGGGCCCCATGGAATTGCCTAGAAGTAGGCTGAATCGCTGCAAGGGCTAAACAGCAGTATCGGGCAGGCTCGGGCAACGCGCGGCCCGTTCGGGTTATCGCTTCTCGGCCTTTTGGCTAAGATCAAGTGTAGTATCTGTTCTTATCAGTTTAATATCTGATACGTCCCCTATCTGGGGACCATATATTAAATGGATTTTTAGAACAGGGAGATGGAAATAGAGCTTGCTCTGTCCACTCCACGCATTGACCTGGTATTGCAGTATTTCCAGGACCGGTGCACCCTTTCCTTATGTGTTGACTAAAAGCAGATTCCAAAAGTGTTTTTTGTCTTTGCTATTGTTTCTGTCTTTCTGAAGGGATCTCCCCTTTTAATCCCATTATTTCAACACCTGTTGGACAATGCATGAGTGATAATGAGCTCATTGATTAAATGCAATTAATGAATAGATTGCCACCTCTTGTTGTGTGTCGTCTGTGTTTCTGTGTTTCCGGCATTTCACATTGGAACACCTCATTCACCTTCCTTGTCTTCTCTCCGCCCTCCCTTTTAGGTAAGTTAAAGAGCTGCACCTGAGCCAGCCACTGATTGATTGATTGATTGATTGATTGATTGATTGATTGATTGATTGATGCAGCACAACAGTCAAATAGTGGAGTGGAGTAGGGGAACAGCAAACAGCCAATAAAGCAGCCCGCCCGCTCGCCTGCCCGCCACAATGGACCTACCTGTGTACACTAGATGGATGTGATGGAATGTACTGTCGTCCCTACATTTCAAGAAGAAGTAAGAATTGCAGTTGCAACAAAGCCTTGCTTGCCTACAAAGAGAGCAGCAATTTGGATTTGTTACTATGTTACCTAGAAGAATAACAAACTGTGCAAGGATGGAGGTTGTAGGAGCAAGGAGAAGTTGTCTGTAAAGTTGATGGATGCCTATTTTCCATTTTGCAGTCCCTTGTCTCCCTCTTGTGGCCTCCTGGAGGCAACTAGCTGTGCAAAAAAAAGACAGCCTGGCGGCCGGCTGTTGCAGTGTTGCCCTCTCAGGCAACACTGAGTGACTGACTGAGCCTCACCGTCTTATATAAAGTTCAGACGGAACTTTGCACGTGTCATAGTGGAGCCCTCAGGATTCCAGAGCCAGCTTTCTGACATCATAATGGGGCCTCAGAGATAAAAGCCTGGGCCCAGGCAGTGTTGGTCAGTGCTGCTCAGCAGGCAGCACTGGACTGGACTGGATTACAGCTGATACAAGGTGTGAAGGAACAAGGGGTGGCTGTGGGCATGCACTTGCTGCCGCTGCCAGTGTTTATCTGCATGGCAGCAGGGCATTTGGGCGTTGCCAGGAAGGCGTTTTTATGTAGATTCCTCCTCTTTCAGCACTGCATTGTGGTGCAAGCAAAAGAAGCAAATCCTGTCTGGCTTCCTCTCCGGCCTTTATTCACCTCCCGTGTAGCTGTGAGTGTGTGAGCCTGCAGGGCCCCATGGAATTGCCTAGAAGTAGGCTGAATCGCTGCAAGGGCTGAACAGCAGTATCGGGCAGGCTCGGGCAACGCGCGGCCCGTTCGGGTTATCGCTTCTCGGCCTTTTGGCTAAGATCAAGTGTAGTATCTGTTCTTATCAGTTTAATATCTGATACGTCCCCTATCTGGGGACCATATATTAAATGGATTTTTAGAACAGGGAGATGGAAATAGAGCTTGCTCTGTCCACTCCACGCATTGACCTGGTATTGCAGTATTTCCAGGACCGGTGCACCCTTTCCTTATGTGTTGACTAAAAGCAGATTCCAAAAGTGTTTTTTGTCTTTGCTATTGTTTCTGTCTTTCTGAAGGGATCTCCCCTTTTAATCCCATTATTTCAACACCTGTTGGACAATGCATGAGTGATAATGAGCTCATTGATTAAATGCAATTAATGAATAGATTGCCACCTCTTGTTGTGTGTCGTCTGTGTTTCTGTGTTTCCGGCATTTCACATTGGAACACCTCATTCACCTTCCTTGTCTTCTCTCCGCCCTCCCTTTTAGGTAAGTTAAAGAGCTGCACCTGAGCCAGCCACTGATTGATTGATTGATTGATTGATTGATTGATTGATTGATTGATTGATTGATTGATGCAGCACAACAGTCAAATAGTGGAGTGGAGTAGGGGAACAGCAAACAGCCAATAAAGCAGCCCGCCCGCTCGCCTGCCCGCCACAATGGACCTACCTGTGTACACTAGATGGATGTGATGGAATGTACTGTCGTCCCTACATTTCAAGAAGAAGTGAGAATTGCAGTTGCAACAAAGCCTTGCTTGCCTACAAAGAGAGCAGCAATTTGGATTTGTTACTATGTTACCTAGAAGAATAACAAACTGTGCAAGGATGGAGGTTGTAGGAGCAAGGAGAAGTTGTCTGTAAAGTTGGTGGATGCCTATTTTCCATTTTGCAGTCCCTTGTCTCCCTCTTGTGGCCTCCTGGAGGCAACTAGCTGTGCAAAAAAAAGACAGCCTGGCGGCCGGCTGTTGCAGTGTTGCCCTCTCAGGCAACACTGAGTGACTGACTGAGCCTCACCGTCTTATATAAAGTTCAGACGGAACTTTGCACGTGTCATAGTGGAGCCCTCAGGATTCCAGAGCCAGCTTTCTGACATCATAATGGGGCCTCAGAGATAAAAGCCTGGGCCCAGGCAGTGTTGGTCAGTGCTGCTCAGCAGGCAGCACTGGACTGGACTGGATTACAGCTGATACAAGGTGTGAAGGAACAAGGGGTGGCTGTGGGCATGCGCTTGCTGCCGCTGCCAGTGTTTATCTGCATGGCAGCAGGGCATTTGGGCGTTGCCAGGAAGGCGTTTTTATGTAGATTCCTCCTCTTTCAGCACTGCATTGTGGTGCAAGCAAAAGAAGCAAATCCTGTCTGGCTTCCTCTCCGGCCTTTATTCACCTCCCGTGTAGCTGTGAGTGTGTGAGCCTGCAGGGCCCCATGGAATTGCCTAGAAGTAGGCTGAATCTCTGCAAGGGCTGAACAGCAGTATCAGGCAGGCTCGGGCAACGCGCGGCCCGTTCGGGTTATCGCTTCTCGGCCTTTTGGCTAAGATCAAGTGTAGTATCTGTTCTTATCAGTTTAATATCTGATACGTCCCCTATCTGGGGACCATATATTAAATGGATTTTTAGAACAGGGAGATGGAAATAGAGCTTGCTCTGTCCACTCCACGCATTGACCTGGTATTGCAGTATTTCCAGGACCGGTGCACCCTTTCCTTATGTGTTGACTAAAAGCAGATTCCAAAAGTGTTTTTTGTCTTTGCTATTGTTTCTGTCTTTCTGAAGGGATCTCCCCTTTTAATCCCATTATTTCAACACCTGTTGGACAATGCATGAGTGATAATGAGCTCATTGATTAAATGCAATTAATGAATAGATTGCCACCTCTTGTTGTGTGTCGTCTGTGTTTCTGTGTTTCCGGCATTTCACATTGGAACACCTCATTCACCTTCCTTGTCTTCTCTCCGCCCTCCCTTTTAGGTAAGTTAAAGAGCTGCACCTGAGCCAGCCACTGATTGATTGATTGATTGATTGATTGATTGATTGATTGATTGATTGATTGATTGATTGATTGATGCAGCACAACAGTCAAATAGTGGAGTGGAGTAGGGGAACAGCAAACAGCCAATAAAGCAGCCCGCCCGCTCGCCTGCCCGCCACAATGGACCTACCTGTGTACACTAGATGGATGTGATGGAATGTACTGTCGTCCCTACATTTCAAGAAGAAGTAAGAATTGCAGTTGCAACAAAGCCTTGCTTGCCTACAAAGAGAGCAGCAATTTGGATTTGTTACTATGTTACCTAGAAGAATAACAAACTGTGCAAGGATGGAGGTTGTAGGAGCAAGGAGAAGTTGTCTGTAAAGTTGGTGGATGCCTATTTTCCATTTTGCAGTCCCTTGTCTCCCTCTTGTGGCCTCCTGGAGGCAACTAGCTGTGCAAAAAAAAGACAGCCTGGCGGCCGGCTGTTGCAGTGTTGCCCTCTCAGGCAACACTGAGTGACTGACTGAGCCTCACCGTCTTATATAAAGTTCAGACGGAACTTTGCACGTGTCATAGTGGAGCCCTCAGGATTCCAGAGCCAGCTTTCTGACATCATAATGGGGCCTCAGAGATAAAAGCCTGGGCCCAGGCAGTGTTGGTCAGTGCTGCTCAGCAGGCAGCACTGGACTGGACTGGATTACAGCTGATACAAGGTGTGAAGGAACAAGGGGTGGCTGTGGGCATGCACTTGCTGCCGCTGCCAGTGTTTATCTGCATGGCAGCAGGGCATTTGGGCGTTGCCAGGAAGGCGTTTTTATGTAGATTCCTCCTCTTTCAGCACTGCATTGTGGTGCAAGCAAAAGAAGCAAATCCTGTCTGGCTTCCTCTCCGGCCTTTATTCACCTCCCGTGTAGCTGTGAGTGTGTGAGCCTGCAGGGCCCCATGGAATTGCCTAGAAGTAGGCTGAATCGCTGCAAGGGCTAAACAGCAGTATCGGGCAGGCTCGGGCAACGCGCGGCCCGTTCGGGTTATCGCTTCTCGGCCTTTTGGCTAAGATCAAGTGTAGTATCTGTTCTTATCAGTTTAATATCTGATACGTCCCCTATCTGGGGACCATATATTAAATGGATTTTTAGAACAGGGAGATGGAAATAGAGCTTGCTCTGTCCACTCCACGCATTGACCTGGTATTGCAGTATTTCCAGGACCGGTGCACCCTTTCCTTATGTGTTGACTAAAAGCAGATTCCAAAAGTGTTTTTTGTCTTTGCTATTGTTTCTGTCTTTCTGAAGGGATCTCCCCTTTTAATCCCATTATTTCAACACCTGTTGGACAATGCATGAGTGATAATGAGCTCATTGATTAAATGCAATTAATGAATAGATTGCCACCTCTTGTTGTGTGTCGTCTGTGTTTCTGTGTTTCCGGCATTTCACATTGGAACACCTCATTCACCTTCCTTGTCTTCTCTCCGCCCTCCCTTTTAGGTAAGTTAAAGAGCTGCACCTGAGCCAGCCACTGATTGATTGATTGATTGATTGATTGATTGATTGATTGATTGATTGATTGATTGATTGATGCAGCACAACAGTCAAATAGTGGAGTGGAGTAGGGGAACAGCAAACAGCCAATAAAGCAGCCCGCCCGCTCGCCTGCCCGCCACAATGGACCTACCTGTGTACACTAGATGGATGTGATGGAATGTACTGTCGTCCCTACATTTCAAGAAGAAGTAAGAATTGCAGTTGCAACAAAGCCTTGCTTGCCTACAAAGAGAGCAGCAATTTGGATTTGTTACTATGTTACCTAGAAGAATAACAAACTGTGCAAGGATGGAGGTTGTAGGAGCAAGGAGAAGTTGTCTGTAAAGTTGATGGATGCCTATTTTCCATTTTGCAGTCCCTTGTCTCCCTCTTGTGGCCTCCTGGAGGCAACTAGCTGTGCAAAAAAAAGACAGCCTGGCGGCCGGCTGTTGCAGTGTTGCCCTCTCAGGCAACACTGAGTGACTGACTGAGCCTCACCGTCTTATATAAAGTTCAGACGGAACTTTGCACGTGTCATAGTGGAGCCCTCAGGATTCCAGAGCCAGCTTTCTGACATCATAATGGGGCCTCAGAGATAAAAGCCTGGGCCCAGGCAGTGTTGGTCAGTGCTGCTCAGCAGGCAGCACTGGACTGGACTGGATTACAGCTGATACAAGGTGTGAAGGAACAAGGGGTGGCTGTGGGCATGCACTTGCTGCCGCTGCCAGTGTTTATCTGCATGGCAGCAGGGCATTTGGGCGTTGCCAGGAAGGCGTTTTTATGTAGATTCCTCCTCTTTCAGCACTGCATTGTGGTGCAAGCAAAAGAAGCAAATCCTGTCTGGCTTCCTCTCCGGCCTTTATTCACCTCCCGTGTAGCTGTGAGTGTGTGAGCCTGCAGGGCCCCATGGAATTGCCTAGAAGTAGGCTGAATCGCTGCAAGGGCTGAACAGCAGTATCGGGCAGGCTCGGGCAACGCGCGGCCCGTTCGGGTTATCGCTTCTCGGCCTTTTGGCTAAGATCAAGTGTAGTATCTGTTCTTATCAGTTTAATATCTGATACGTCCCCTATCTGGGGACCATATATTAAATGGATTTTTAGAACAGGGAGATGGAAATAGAGCTTGCTCTGTCCACTCCACGCATTGACCTGGTATTGCAGTATTTCCAGGACCGGTGCACCCTTTCCTTATGTGTTGACTAAAAGCAGATTCCAAAAGTGTTTTTTGTCTTTGCTATTGTTTCTGTCTTTCTGAAGGGATCTCCCCTTTTAATCCCATTATTTCAACACCTGTTGGACAATGCATGAGTGATAATGAGCTCATTGATTAAATGCAATTAATGAATAGATTGCCACCTCTTGTTGTGTGTCGTCTGTGTTTCTGTGTTTCCGGCATTTCACATTGGAACACCTCATTCACCTTCCTTGTCTTCTCTCCGCCCTCCCTTTTAGGTAAGTTAAAGAGCTGCACCTGAGCCAGCCACTGATTGATTGATTGATTGATTGATTGATTGATTGATTGATTGATTGATGCAGCACAACAGTCAAATAGTGGAGTGGAGTAGGGGAACAGCAAACAGCCAATAAAGCAGCCCGCCCGCTCGCCTGCCCGCCACAATGGACCTACCTGTGTACACTAGATGGATGTGATGGAATGTACTGTCGTCCCTACATTTCAAGAAGAAGTAAGAATTGCAGTTGCAACAAAGCCTTGCTTGCCTACAAAGAGAGCAGCAATTTGGATTTGTTACTATGTTACCTAGAAGAATAACAAACTGTGCAAGGATGGAGGTTGTAGGAGCAAGGAGAAGTTGTCTGTAAAGTTGGTGGATGCCTATTTTCCATTTTGCAGTCCCTTGTCTCCCTCTTGTGGCCTCCTGGAGGCAACTAGCTGTGCAAAAAAAAGACAGCCTGGCGGCCGGCTGTTGCAGTGTTGCCCTCTCAGGCAACACTGAGTGACTGACTGAGCCTCACCGTCTTATATAAAGTTCAGACGGAACTTTGCACGTGTCATAGTGGAGCCCTCAGGATTCCAGAGCCAGCTTTCTGACATCATAATGGGGCCTCAGAGATAAAAGCCTGGGCCCAGGCAGTGTTGGTCAGTGCTGCTCAGCAGGCAGCACTGGACTGGACTGGATTACAGCTGATACAAGGTGTGAAGGAACAAGGGGTGGCTGTGGGCATGCACTTGCTGCCGCTGCCAGTGTTTATCTGCATGGCAGCAGGGCATTTGGGCGTTGCCAGGAAGGCGTTTTTATGTAGATTCCTCCTCTTTCAGCACTGCATTGTGGTGCAAGCAAAAGAAGCAAATCCTGTCTGGCTTCCTCTCCGGCCTTTATTCACCTCCCGTGTAGCTGTGAGTGTGTGAGCCTGCAGGGCCCCATGGAATTGCCTAGAAGTAGGCTGAATCGCTGCAAGGGCTGAACAGCAGTATCGGGCAGGCTCGGGCAACGCGCGCCCCGTTCGGGTTATCGCTTCTCGGCCTTTTGGCTAAGATCAAGTGTAGTATCTGTTCTTATCAGTTTAATATCTGATACGTCCCCTATCTGGGGACCATATATTAAATGGATTTTTAGAACAGGGAGATGGAAATAGAGCTTGCTCTGTCCACTCCACGCATTGACCTGGTATTGCAGTATTTCCAGGACCGGTGCACCCTTTCCTTATGTGTTGACTAAAAGCAGATTCCAAAAGTGTTTTTTGTCTTTGCTATTGTTTCTGTCTTTCTGAAGGGATCTCCCCTTTTAATCCCATTATTTCAACACCTGTTGGACAATGCATGAGTGATAATGAGCTCATTGATTAAATGCAATTAATGAATAGATTGCCACCTCTTGTTGTGTGTCGTCTGTGTTTCTGTGTTTCCGGCATTTCACATTGGAACACCTCATTCACCTTCCTTGTCTTCTCTCCGCCCTCCCTTTTAGGTAAGTTAAAGAGCTGCACCTGAGCCAGCCACTGATTGATCGATTGATTGATTGATTGATTGATTGATTGATTGATTGATTGATTGATGCAGCACAACAGTCAAATAGTGGAGTGGAGTAGGGGAACAGCAAACAGCCAATAAAGCAGCCCGCCCGCTCGCCTGCCCGCCACAATGGACCTACCTGTGTACACTAGATGGATGTGATGGAATGTACTGTCGTCCCTACATTTCAAGAAGAAGTAAGAATTGCAGTTGCAACAAAGCCTTGCTTGCCTACAAAGAGAGCAGCAATTTGGATTTGTTACTATGTTACCTAGAAGAATAACAAACTGTGCAAGGATGGAGGTTGTAGGAGCAAGGAGAAGTTGTCTGTAAAGTTGGTGGATGCCTATTTTCCATTTTGCAGTCCCTTGTCTCCCTCTTGTGGCCTCCTGGAGGCAACTAGCTGTGCAAAAAAAAGACAGCCTGGCGGCCGGCTGTTGCAGTGTTGCCCTCTCAGGCAACACTGAGTGACTGACTGAGCCTCACCGTCTTATATAAAGTTCAGACGGAACTTTGCACGTGTCATAGTGGAGCCCTCAGGATTCCAGAGCCAGCTTTCTGACATCATAATGGGGCCTCAGAGATAAAAGCCTGGGCCCAGGCAGTGTTGGTCAGTGCTGCTCAGCAGGCAGCACTGGACTGGACTGGATTACAGCTGATACAAGGTGTGAAGGAACAAGGGGTGGCTGTGGGCATGCACTTGCTGCCGCTGCCAGTGTTTATCTGCATGGCAGCAGGGCATTTGGGCGTTGCCAGGAAGGCGTTTTTATGTAGATTCCTCCTCTTTCAGCACTGCATTGTGGTGCAAGCAAAAGAAGCAAATCCTGTCTGGCTTCCTCTCCGGCCTTTATTCACCTCCCGTGTAGCTGTGAGTGTGTGAGCCTGCAGGGCCCCATGGAATTGCCTAGAAGTAGGCTGAATCGCTGCAAGGGCTGAACAGCAGTATCGGGCAGGCTCGGGCAACGCGCGGCCCGTTCGGGTTATCGCTTCTCGGCCTTTTGGCTAAGATCAAGTGTAGTATCTGTTCTTATCAGTTTAATATCTGATACGTCCCCTATCTGGGGACCATATATTAAATGGATTTTTAGAACAGGGAGATGGAAATAGAGCTTGCTCTGTCCACTCCACGCATTGACCTGGTATTGCAGTATTTCCAGGACCGGTGCACCCTTTCCTTATGTGTTGACTAAAAGCAGATTCCAAAAGTGTTTTTTGTCTTTGCTATTGTTTCTGTCTTTCTGAAGGGATCTCCCCTTTTAATCCCATTATTTCAACACCTGTTGGACAATGCATGAGTGATAATGAGCTCATTGATTAAATGCAATTAATGAATAGATTGCCACCTCTTGTTGTGTGTCGTCTGTGTTTCTGTGTTTCCGGCATTTCACATTGGAACACCTCATTCACCTTCCTTGTCTTCTCTCCGCCCTCCCTTTTAGGTAAGTTAAAGAGCTGCACCTGAGCCAGCCACTGATTGATTGATTGATTGATTGATTGATTGATTGATTGATTGATTGATTGATTGATTGATGCAGCACAACAGTCAAATAGTGGAGTGGAGTAGGGGAACAGCAAACAGCCAATAAAGCAGCCCGCCCGCTCGCCTGCCCGCCACAATGGACCTACCTGTGTACACTAGATGGATGTGATGGAATGTACTGTCGTCCCTACATTTCAAGAAGAAGTAAGAATTGCAGTTGCAACAAAGCCTTGCTTGCCTACAAAGAGAGCAGCAATTTGGATTTGTTACTATGTTACCTAGAAGAATAACAAACTGTGCAAGGATGGAGGTTGTAGGAGCAAGGAGAAGTTGTCTGTAAAGTTGGTGGATGCCTATTTTCCATTTTGCAGTCCCTTGTCTCCCTCTTGTGGCCTCCTGGAGGCAACTAGCTGTGCAAAAAAAAGACAGCCTGGCGGCCGGCTGTTGCAGTGTTGCCCTCTCAGGCAACACTGAGTGACTGACTGAGCCTCACCGTCTTATATAAAGTTCAGACGGAACTTTGCACGTGTCATAGTGGAGCCCTCAGGATTCCAGAGCCAGCTTTCTGACATCATAATGGGGCCTCAGAGATAAAAGCCTGGGCCCAGGCAGTGTTGGTCAGTGCTGCTCAGCAGGCAGCACTGGACTGGACTGGATTACAGCTGATACAAGGTGTGAAGGAACAAGGGGTGGCTGTGGGCATGCACTTGCTGCCGCTGCCAGTGTTTATCTGCATGGCAGCAGGGCATTTGGGCGTTGCCAGGAAGGCGTTTTTATGTAGATTCCTCCTCTTTCAGCACTGCATTGTGGTGCAAGCAAAAGAAGCAAATCCTGTCTGGCTTCCTCTCCGGCCTTTATTCACCTCCCGTGTAGCTGTGAGTGTGTGAGTCTGCAGGGCCCCATGGAATTGCCTAGAAGTAGGCTGAATCGCTGCAAGGGCTGAACAGCAGTATCGGGCAGGCTCGGGCAACGCGCGGCCCGTTCGGGTTATCGCTTCTCGGCCTTTTGGCTAAGATCAAGTGTAGTATCTGTTCTTATCAGTTTAATATCTGATACGTCCCCTATCTGGGGACCATATATTAAATGGATTTTTAGAACAGGGAGATGGAAATAGAGCTTGCTCTGTCCACTCCACGCATTGACCTGGTATTGCAGTATTTCCAGGACCGGTGCACCCTTTCCTTATGTGTTGACTAAAAGCAGATTCCAAAAGTGTTTTTTGTCTTTGCTATTGTTTCTGTCTTTCTGAAGGGATCTCCCCTTTTAATCCCATTATTTCAACACCTGTTGGACAATGCATGAGTGATAATGAGCTCATTGATTAAATGCAATTAATGAATAGATTGCCACCTCTTGTTGTGTGTCGTCTGTGTTTCTGTGTTTCCGGCATTTCACATTGGAACACCTCATTCACCTTCCTTGTCTTCTCTCCGCCCTCCCTTTTAGGTAAGTTAAAGAGCTGCACCTGAGCCAGCCACTGATTGATTGATTGATTGATTGATTGATTGATTGATTGATTGATTGATTGATTGATTGATGCAGCACAACAGTCAAATAGTGGAGTGGAGTAGGGGAACAGCAAACAGCCAATAAAGCAGCCCGCCCGCTCGCCTGCCCGCCACAATGGACCTACCTGTGTACACTAGATGGATGTGATGGAATGTACTGTCGTCCCTACATTTCAAGAAGAAGTAAGAATTGCAGTTGCAACAAAGCCTTGCTTGCCTACAAAGAGAGCAGCAATTTGGATTTGTTACTATGTTACCTAGAAGAATAACAAACTGTGCAAGGATGGAGGTTGTAGGAGCAAGGAGAAGTTGTCTGTAAAGTTGGTGGATGCCTATTTTCCATTTTGCAGTCCCTTGTCTCCCTCTTGTGGCCTCCTGGAGGCAACTAGCTGTGCAAAAAAAAGACAGCCTGGCGGCCGGCTGTTGCAGTGTTGCCCTCTCAGGCAACACTGAGTGACTGACTGAGCCTCACCGTCTTATATAAAGTTCAGACGGAACTTTGCACGTGTCATAGTGGAGCCCTCAGGATTCCAGAGCCAGCTTTCTGACATCATAATGGGGCCTCAGAGATAAAAGCCTGGGCCCAGGCAGTGTTGGTCAGTGCTGCTCAGCAGGCAGCACTGGACTGGACTGGATTACAGCTGATACAAGGTGTGAAGGAACAAGGGGTGGCTGTGGGCATGCACTTGCTGCCGCTGCCAGTGTTTATCTGCATGGCAGCAGGGCATTTGGGCGTTGCCAGGAAGGCGTTTTTATGTAGATTCCTCCTCTTTCAGCACTGCATTGTGGTGCAAGCAAAAGAAGCAAATCCTGTCTGGCTTCCTCTCCGGCCTTTATTCACCTCCCGTGTAGCTGTGAGTGTGTGAGCCTGCAGGGCCCCATGGAATTGCCTAGAAGTAGGCTGAATCGCTGCAAGGGCTGAACAGCAGTATCGGGCAGGCTCGGGCAACGCGCGGCCCGTACGGGTTATCGCTTCTCGGCCTTTTGGCTAAGATCAAGTGTAGTATCTGTTCTTATCAGTTTAATATCTGATACGTCCCCTATCTGGGGACCATATATTAAATGGATTTTTAGAACAGGGAGATGGAAATAGAGCTTGCTCTGTCCACTCCACGCATTGACCTGGTATTGCAGTATTTCCAGGACCGGTGCACCCTTTCCTTATGTGTTGACTAAAAGCAGATTCCAAAAGTGTTTTTTGTCTTTGCTATTGTTTCTGTCTTTCTGAAGGGATCTCCCCTTTTAATCCCATTATTTCAACACCTGTTGGACAATGCATGAGTGATAATGAGCTCATTGATTAAATGCAATTAATGAATAGATTGCCACCTCTTGTTGTGTGTCGTCTGTGTTTCTGTGTTTCCGGCATTTCACATTGGAACACCTCATTCACCTTCCTTGTCTTCTCTCCGCCCTCCCTTTTAGGTAAGTTAAAGAGCTGCACCTGAGCCAGCCACTGATTGATTGATTGATTGATTGATTGATTGATTGATTGATTGATGCAGCACAACAGTCAAATAGTGGAGTGGAGTAGGGGAACAGCAAACAGCCAATAAAGCAGCCCGCCCGCTCGCCTGCCCGCCACAATGGACCTACCTGTGTACACTAGATGGATGTGATGGAATGTACTGTCGTCCCTACATTTCAAGAAGAAGTAAGAATTGCAGTTGCAACAAAGCCTTGCTTGCCTACAAAGAGAGCAGCAATTTGGATTTGTTACTATGTTACCTAGAAGAATAACAAACTGTGCAAGGATGGAGGTTGTAGGAGCAAGGAGAAGTTGTCTGTAAAGTTGGTGGATGCCTATTTTCCATTTTGCAGTCCCTTGTCTCCCTCTTGTGGCCTCCTGGAGGCAACTAGCTGTGCAAAAAAAAGACAGCCTGGCGGCCGGCTGTTGCAGTGTTGCCCTCTCAGGCAACACTGAGTGACTGACTGAGCCTCACCGTCTTATATAAAGTTCAGACGGAACTTTGCACGTGTCATAGTGGAGCCCTCAGGATTCCAGAGCCAGCTTTCTGACATCATAATGGGGCCTCAGAGATAAAAGCCTGGGCCCAGGCAGTGTTGGTCAGTGCTGCTCAGCAGGCAGCACTGGACTGGACTGGATTACAGCTGATACAAGGTGTGAAGGAACAAGGGGTGGCTGTGGGCATGCACTTGCTGCCGCTGCCAGTGTTTATCTGCATGGCAGCAGGGCATTTGGGCGTTGCCAGGAAGGCGTTTTTATGTAGATTCCTCCTCTTTCAGCACTGCATTGTGGTGCAAGCAAAAGAAGCAAATCCTGTCTGGCTTCCTCTCCGGCCTTTATTCACCTCCCGTGTAGCTGTGAGTGTGTGAGACTGCAGGGCCCCATGGAATTGCCTAGAAGTAGGCTGAATCGCTGCAAGGGCTGAACAGCAGTATCGGGCAGGCTCGGGCAACGCGCGGCCCGTTCGGGTTATCGCTTCTCGGCCTTTTGGCTAAGATAGTGGATCGAACTTCACTGGCTGGTGATATGGAGGCTCAGGGGATCCGAAATACCATCCGCTTCCTGGTAAAGCCAGACTGCAACCGAAGATATGAGCTTGGACCTTTCGTTCAGACCGTCCTTTTCAGGATGCTGAAACTCAGAGCGACTGACATTTTCTGCCTTCAAGACAGTGCTGCCCAAGGCTTTTTCGATGTCTCTTTTGAGACAAACGGACAATGCCTGACTGTCTTTGAAAAAAGCAAAAAGCTGCTGACTGAGCCGGAGCTGACGGATTTCCTCCTGATACCGCTGTTCCAGATGGATGAGAAGCCGATTACCCTCCACCTTTTCAACCCCTTCACGGAGCTGGCGCATGTGGTGGCCTTCCTGCAGCGATACTGTAGCAGCGTCAGAGGAGGCAACAAGCTGAGGAACGTCTTCGGGATCCCCAACGGCAAGCTTCGTTTCTGGGTGAGATTTCGTCCAGACCCTGAGGGAATCGGTGGAGTTTGTCACCCTCCTGCCTCCTTCTCCCTTGGAGGAAACAGAGGATATCTGGTCTACCCAGGCCAGCCCAAGTACTGCAGGCAGTGTCTCAACTTCGGGCACACCAAGGAGTCCTGCCCGACTGGTCGCTGCTGCCGGAACTGTGGAAGCGCGAGCCATGATGCTGGGCACTGTTCCCAACCTCGCACCTGTGACCTGTGTGGCTCCAAAGAACATTTGGTGCGAGCCTGCCCCAGAGGAATGATGACGAATCGTAGCTACGCTGATGCCGCCCGATCGGGACGAGGGCCCATCTTCCTGGAGGTCCAGCTGGCAGAGGCAGAGCCTGAGGCACCCGCAAATGAGCTACCTATGGCCCAGGCTCTGACCCTCTTGCCGCCTCTGAATTGTCCTGGCCTGGTGCCAGCTTCTACATCAGATTCTCTGAAGGACTTGCCTGCTGTTTCCCAGACGGATGCTGTTCCAGCTTCTTCTTCGTTGAGCCAGGTTACAGAGCTGCAGAAGCCGGCTGAGGTCTCCCCTGCTCCAAGGGTTGAGGCTCCCTCGCCACAGCACACCGCATCATCTGCTACAGAGATTGAAGAGTTCCTTTCTTCTTTCCAGTCCGACACAGAGGAAAGTGGCATGACCATCGTATGGGCGGATACAGAGCCGGCGGGTATGGACCTCTCTGCACCCACTACCTCTGGGTCTGTGATATCACCTACTCCCCATCAGGATCTAGATCGATCTGTTTTCTCCGTTGTGAAGGCCCGTCGCAAGCCTGGTAAGGACGGAGCAGGCCCTCCAAAGAAAAAGATGATGGACTCCATTGCCAGTCCCAACCGCTACAGTGCCTTATCCTGCTCTTCTGAAGAGGACACGGCTCTTCCGCATCACCAGGACCCGCCTCTAATTTCCCCGTCTTCCGAATTTCTGGACTCCGTTGGCGTTCAACTTCTACAGGAGGTATGTGGCTTTTCCGAAGGCCCTCCTTGACTGTTTTAGTACTTTTTAACTGTATATAGTTTATTCTAATGTTACGGGTGCTTTCCCTAAATGTCAGGGGTATTGCCTCGACAAACAGACGGGCTGCTGTTTTAGACTTTTTACGTACTCAGCCTGTGGACCTGATTTGCCTCCAGGAATGTGCTTTAAATGTTATGCCCTCTAATTTGGAGTGGCAAGCTGGGCCAGCTTACTGGGCTCCTTCAGACTTAACTAGAAATACTGGAGTCGGGGTTCTTCTCAAATCTTCTGTGATAAACTGTTTCCATCATACTGTTTTAATACCAGGTCGGCTTCAGCAACTCGACATGGACTTGTCCGGGACTCCTTTTCGATTATTTAATGTTTATGCCCCTGCAAATAAGGCTGACCGTTTAGAATTTTTTCATAATTTAAAGGTTTTCCTGCCAGGTACTTTACCAACTGTACTTGCAGGAGATTTCAATAGTATCATTGACACTAGAGGGCGCTGTGGTACTACAAATAACTGTAAACTGGACAGCACTGGAACTTTGCTAAATTCTATCTTACAGGATTTCTCCTTAAAGGACATTTGTGCTGTTCCACATCACTCTGACCCTATTTACACCTACTATGCTGATCATGGCAAGGTGAAATCACGCATTGACTTTATGTTTTGCACATCTCATTTTACAGTTATGCAATTTTCCATTGTTAATGTTGGTTTTTCTGACCATGTGGGTTTATTATGTGATGTGTCCTTACAAGGTGCCATTGTGCAAGGCAAGGGGTTTTGGAAACTCAACAACTTACTTTTAGGGGAACCCGATGTTCATAAATTGTTTGAAATGCAATTTAATGTATGGGTTTCAAAGGAAACCTCCTTCGCCTCACCTCTGTTGTGGTGGGATTGGATAAAAGTAAATGTTGCCTCCTTCTTCCAGCGTTACGGCAGAAGTTTGGCCAAGCAGCATAGAAGGCAATATACCAAACTAATCAACAACCTTGTGGTTTTGGGTAAATTACAAAGAGAAGGGATTGATGTTTATGACGAATTACAAACTGCCAAACAGGCTTTCAATGACACCCTTGCCCGACGGGGTAAAAGCATTATGTTTCGTGCTAAGGTGCAGCATATGGAGGAAAATGAGTGCTGCACCAGGTATTTCTTTAAAAAATCTGTTCGTGTTCATTCTGTGTTCAAAACTGTTTTAGATGACCAAGGCAATGAGGTGCAGGGCCCAGGTGTGGGACCTGTTATATCTAACTTTTACTCTGCATTGTATTCTAATCGTGATGCTGCTTCAAGTGAAGAAATTGATGACTATTGTTCTGTCCTTGATAAGCAGGTCCATGATACCGCTGTCCCCTCCTTAGTGGCACCTGTGACGGAGGAAGAAGTTCTGAATACCTTAAAGTCCATGCAGAATAATAAGACCCCAGGTTTAGATGGATTATCTAAGGAATTTTATATTACCTTTTGGGACATCATCAAAATTGTTGTTGTCCAAATCATTCACTTGATTATTTCTACAGGGGAATTATCTGCTTCTATGAAGAATGGAGTGATTACTTTATTGTATAAGAAGGGTGACCGTAGGGATGTCAAAAACTGGCGCCCTATTACTTTACTCAATGTTGATTATAAGGTGGTGGCGAAAATTCTCACATCCAGACTTAGCGCTGTGTTACCAGATCTTATCGGGCCTGCTCAGACATGTGCAGTGCCTGGTAGGCGTATTCATGAAAACCTTTTGCTAGTTAGGGATATTATTCATATGTCTTTATCTAATCGTTCGCTATTGGTTCTTACTTCCATTGATCTGCAAAAAGCGTATGACACAGTTTCACATCAATTTTTATTTTCTGTTTTACGTGCTTTTGGTATCCCTGCACAGATGCTGCGAGTCATTCAAAGTATGTATTCGGAGGTTACTAGCTGTGTTCAAGTTAATGGTTCCCTAGGCGACCCTTTCACGGTTTCTTCTGGGGTGCGACAGGGGTGCCCTTTGTCGCCAGTACTTTTCATAAGTGTCATGGAAACTTTTATTCAGTCTGTTATTAAAGATAAAATAATAAAAGGTTTCTTTCTCCCAGGGTCTCAAGGTGAGGCAGTAAAATTACTGGCCTATATGGATGATGTGGTGTTGGTTAACACATCCCAAGCGGACCTGAATAGAGCAAAATTACATTTACGTATTTTCTGTAATGTGTCTGCCATGTCTGTAAACTGGGATAAATGCAAATACTCAACGTTTGCGGCTGTCACACCTGTACAAGACACACAGGTGCCCCATGACCCACAGGGACTGACTATTCTGGGGGTTCATTATGATCAGGCGTTAAAAGGTAGCCAATCCTTTCAGAAGTTGGGTGAAAGAGTAACACAGAAGCTGAACTTCTATAAGACCAGACAAATGTCTCTTTTTGGGAAGGTGCTCATAATAAAGGCAGTCATCTTGCCCATGATTTTTTATCTCACCTGTGTTTTCACTCCCTCCAGCAGGTGGATACAGCAAATGACCAGAATATTGTGTATCTTTCTATGGGGCTCAAAAGCTGAGAAAGTTGCTCGTGTCAAATGTCTGAAATTACCCATTAACGGTGGTCTACATTTTCCTGACATTGCTTTTCTATCTCACATGCACTACTGGTTATTAATACACAAGTTAGTACTATCTAAAAGATGGGCCGGTCACATGATCCGATATTTGGGTGGCTGGATGTTTCATAAATGGGGTTGGATACCGTTAGATAGAACCAAACCTTGGGCCTTTGTTGCGCCTCCTTTTTACTTTGCACTACAATATTTCAAGAATAAATATAATCTAGAATCCTTGGGATTATTAAGCACCAGTAAAAGTCATATTCTGAAATGGTACCGGAAGGATGAAATTGTAACGAACATAGCTGACCTGTCTAGCTCTCAGGCTAAAAATGCATGGAAAATGGTCAGTGCTTTGCCAGTGTCACCCAAACAAAGGGAGGTGACATGGTTATCCTTTCATGAGGCTCTTCCAACAAAGGCGTTCTTAAAACGCAGAGATATGGCGCCATCTGAACAGTGTCCGAGGGAAAATTGCGGTGACATAGAAACCGTATTTCACTTGCTTTATGGTTGTCCCTATGCCAAACAAGTCATTACTAAGTTAAAGCGTTTGTTTTTAGAACTTACTGGCATCTCTTCTGCCTCTGTCAGCATGTTACTTTATGGGGTAGGCCTTACAATGTCTGTGCAACACAGACTAGTGTGGATGTTCACTATTGCCCTGCGTGAAACTTTATGGGACTCACGAAATATTCTGGTTTATAAAAAAGACAAAATGTCTGTTGATGACTGTATTAAATTGTTTCTCAGTAGATTGTATTTTATGTACAAGCTTGATTGTAAACGTTCTGGGTCAGATTCTGAGGGGATCTGGAAGGTTAAGAAATGGAAACATTGGGTGTGATTATTTTGTACATTACTTGTGTGAACTGAAACGATTGTATGACACTGACATTGCTCTGATTGTATTATGATGTATATTGTACTTGTATTTTGGTTCAATTGATCAATAAAAACTTTTGTAAAAAAAAATAAAAAAAAATCTGTTCTTATCAGTTTAATATCTGATACGTCCCCTATCTGGGGACCATATATTAAATGGATTTTTAGAACAGGGAGATGGAAATAGAGCTTGCTCTGTCCACTCCACGCATTGACCTGGTATTGCAGTATTTCCAGGACCGGTGCACCCTTTCCTTATGTGTTGACTAAAAGCAGATTCCAAAAGTGTTTTTTGTCTTTGCTATTGTTTCTGTCTTTCTGAAGGGATCTCCCCTTTTAATCCCATTATTTCAACACCTGTTGGACAATGCATGAGTGATAATGAGCTCATTGATTAAATGCAATTAATGAATAGATTGCCACCTCTTGTTGTGTGTCGTCTGTGTTTCTGTGTTTCCGGCATTTCACATTGGAACACCTCATTCACCTTCCTTGTCTTCTCTCCGCCCTCCCTTTTAGGTAAGTTAAAGAGCTGCACCTGAGCCAGCCACTGATTGATTGATTGATTGATTGATTGATTGATTGATTGATTGATTGATTGATTGATGCAGCACAACAGTCAAATAGTGGAGTGGAGTAGGGGAACAGCAAACAGCCAATAAAGCAGCCCGCCCGCTCGCCTGCCCGCCACAATGGACCTACCTGTGTACACTAGATGGATGTGATGGAATGTACTGTCGTCCCTACATTTCAAGAAGAAGTAAGAATTGCAGTTGCAACAAAGCCTTGCTTGCCTACAAAGAGAGCAGCAATTTGGATTTGTTACTATGTTACCTAGAAGAATAACAAACTGTGCAAGGATGGAGGTTGTAGGAGCAAGGAGAAGTTGTCTGTAAAGTTGGTGGATGCCTATTTTCCATTTTGCAGTCCCTTGTCTCCCTCTTGTGGCCTCCTGGAGGCAACTAGCTGTGCAAAAAAAAGACAGCCTGGCGGCCGGCTGTTGCAGTGTTGCCCTCTCAGGCAACACTGAGTGACTGACTGAGCCTCACCGTCTTATATAAAGTTCAGACGGAACTTTGCACGTGTCATAGTGGAGCCCTCAGGATTCCAGAGCCAGCTTTCTGACATCATAATGGGGCCTCAGAGATAAAAGCCTGGGCCCAGGCAGTGTTGGTCAGTGCTGCTCAGCAGGCAGCACTGGACTGGACTGGATTACAGCTGATACAAGGTGTGAAGGAACAAGGGGTGGCTGTGGGCATGCACTTGCTGCCGCTGCCAGTGTTTATCTGCATGGCAGCAGGGCATTTGGGCGTTGCCAGGAAGGCGTTTTTATGTAGATTCCTCCTCTTTCAGCACTGCATTGTGGTGCAAGCAAAAGAAGCAAATCCTGTCTGGCTTCCTCTCCGGCCTTTATTCACCTCCCGTGTAGCTGTGAGTGTGTGAGCCTGCAGGGCCCCATGGAATTGCCTAGAAGTAGGCTGAATCGCTGCAAGGGCTGAATAGCAGTATCGGGCAGGCTCGGGCAACGCGCGGCCCGTTCGGGTTATCGCTTCTCGGCCTTTTGGCTAAGATCAAGTGTAGTATCTGATCTTATCAGTTTAATATCTGATACGTCCCCTATCTGGGGACCATATATTAAATGGATTTTTAGAACAGGGAGATGGAAATAGAGCTTGCTCTGTCCACTCCACGCATTGACCTGGTATTGCAGTATTTCCAGGACCGGTGCACCCTTTCCTTATGTGTTGACTAAAAGCAGATTCCAAAAGTGTTTTTTGTCTTTGCTATTGTTTCTGTCTTTCTGAAGGGATCTCCCCTTTTAATCCCATTATTTCAACACCTGTTGGACAATGCATGAGTGATAATGAGCTCATTGATTAAATGCAATTAATGAATAGATTGCCACCTCTTGTTGTGTGTCGTCTGTGTTTCTGTGTTTCCGGCATTTCACATTGGAACACCTCATTCACCTTCCTTGTCTTCTCTCCGCCCTCCCTTTTAGGTAAGTTAAAGAGCTGCACCTGAGCCAGCCACTGATTGATTGATTGATTGATTGATTGATTGATTGATTGATTGATTGATTGATTGATTGATTGATGCAGCACAACAGTCAAATAGTGGAGTGGAGTAGGGGAACAGCAAACAGCCAATAAAGCAGCCCGCCCGCTCGCCTGCCCGCCACAATGGACCTACCTGTGTACACTAGATGGATGTGATGGAATGTACTGTCGTCCCTACATTTCAAGAAGAAGTAAGAATTGCAGTTGCAACAAAGCCTTGCTTGCCTACAAAGAGAGCAGCAATTTGGATTTGTTACTATGTTACCTAGAAGAATAACAAACTGTGCAAGGATGGAGGTTGTTGGAGCAAGGAGAAGTTGTCTGTAAAGTTGGTGGATGCCTATTTTCCATTTTGCAGTCCCTTGTCTCCCTCTTGTGGCCTCCTGGAGGCAACTAGCTGTGCAAAAAAAAGACAGCCTGGCGGCCGGCTGTTGCAGTGTTGCCCTCTCAGGCAACACTGAGTGACTGACTGAGCCTCACCGTCTTATATAAAGTTCAGACGGAACTTTGCACGTGTCATAGTGGAGCCCTCAGGATTCCAGAGCCAGCTTTCTGACATCATAATGGGGCCTCAGAGATAAAAGCCCGGACCCAGGCAGTGTTGGTCAGTGCTGCTCAGCAGGCAGCACTGGACTGGACTGGATTACAGCTGATACAAGGTGTGAAGGAACAAGGGGTGGCTGTGGGCATGCACTTGCTGCCGCTGCCAGTGTTTATCTGCATGGCAGCAGGGCATTTGGGCGTTGCCAGGAAGGCGTTTTTATGTAGATTCCTCCTCTTTCAGCACTGCATTGTGGTGCAAGCAAAAGAAGCAAATCCTGTCTGGCTTCCTCTCCGGCCTTTATTCACCTCCCGTGTAGCTGTGAGTGTGTGAGCTTGCAGGGCCCCATGGAATTGCCTAGAAGTAGGCTGAATCGCTGCAAGGGCTGAACAGCAGTATCGGGCAGGATCGGGCAACGCGCGGCCCGTTCGGGTTATCGCTTCTCGGCCTTTTGGCTAAGATCAAGTGTAGTATCTGTTCTTATCAGTTTAATATCTGATACGTCCCCTATCTGGGGACCATATATTAAATGGATTTTTAGAACAGGGAGATGGAAATAGAGCTTGCTCTGTCCACTCCACGCATTGACCTGGTATTGCAGTATTTCCAGGACCAGTGCACCCTTTCCTTATGTGTTGACTAAAAGCAGATTCCAAAAGTGTTTTTTGTCTTTGCTATTGTTTCTGTCTTTCTGAAGGGATCTCCCCTTTTAATCCCATTATTTCAACACCTGTTGGACAATGCATGAGTGATAATGAGCTCATTGATTAAATGCAATTAATGAATAGATTGCCACCTCTTGTTGTGTGTCGTCTGTGTTTCTGTGTTTCCGGCATTTCACATTGGAACACCTCATTCACCTTCCTTGTCTTCTCTCCGCCCTCCCTTTTAGGTAAGTTAAAGAGCTGCACCTGAGCCAGCCACTGATTGATTGATTGATTGATTGATTGATTGATTGATTGATTGATGCAGCACAACAGTCAAATAGTGGAGTGGAGTAGGGGAACAGCAAACAGCCAATAAAGCAGCCCGCCCGCTCGCCTGCCCGCCACAATGGACCTACCTGTGTACACTAGATGGATGTGATGGAATGTACTGTCGTCCCTACATTTCAAGAAGAAGTAAGAATTGCAGTTGCAACAAAGCCTTGCTTGCCTACAAAGAGAGCAGCAATTTGGATTTGTTACTATGTTCCCTAGAAGAATAACAAACTGTGCAAGGATGGAGGTTGTAGGAGCAAGGAGAAGTTGTCTGTAAAGTTGGTGGATGCCTATTTTCCATTTTGCAGTCCCTTGTCTCCCTCTTGTGGCCTCCTGGAGGCAACTAGCTGTGCAAAAAAAAGACAGCCTGGCGGCCGGCTGTTGCAGTGTTGCCCTCTCAGGCAACACTGAGTGACTGACTGAGCCTCACCGTCTTATATAAAGTTCAGACGGAACTTTGCACGTGTCATAGTGGAGCCCTCAGGATTCCAGAGCCAGCTTTCTGACATCATAATGGGGCCTCAGAGATAAAAGCCTGGGCCCAGGCAGTGTTGGTCAGTGCTGCTCAGCAGGCAGCACTGGACTGGACTGGATTACAGCTGATACAAGGTGTGAAGGAACAAGGGGTGGCTGTGGGCATGCACTTGCTGCCGCTGCCAGTGTTTATCTGCATGGCAGCAGGGCATTTGGGCGTTGCCAGGAAGGCGTTTTTATGTAGATTCCTCCTCTTTCAGCACTGCATTGTGGTGCAAGCAAAAGAAGCAAATCCTGTCTGGCTTCCTCTCCGGCCTTTATTCACCTCCCGTGTAGCTGTGAGTGTGTGAGCCTGCAGGGCCCCATGGAATTGCCTAGAAGTAGGCTGAATCGCTGCAAGGGCTGAACAGCAGTATCGGGCAGGCTCGGGCAACGCGCGGCCCGTTCGGGTTATCGCTTCTCGGCCTTTTGGCTAAGATCAAGTGTAGTATCTGTTCTTATCAGTTTAATATCTGATACGTCCCCTATCTGGGGACCATATATTAAATGGATTTTTAGAACAGGGAGATGGAAATAGAGCTTGCTCTGTCCACTCCACGCATTGACCTGGTATTGCAGTATTTCCAGGACCGGTGCACCCTTTCCTTATGTGTTGACTAAAAGCAGATTCCAAAAGTGTTTTTTGTCTTTGCTATTGTTTCTGTCTTTCTGAAGGGATCTCCCCTTTTAATCCCATTATTTCAACACCTGTTGGACAATGCATGAGTGATAATGAGCTCATTGATTAAATGCAATTAATGAATAGATTGCCACCTCTTGTTGTGTGTCGTCTGTGTTTCTGTGTTTCCGGCATTTCACATTGGAACACCTCATTCACCTTCCTTGTCTTCTCTCCGCCCTCCCTTTTAGGTAAGTTAAAGAGCTACACCTGAGCCAGCCACTGATTGATTGATTGATTGATTGATTGATTGATTGATTGATGCAGCACAACAGTCAAATAGTGGAGTGGAGTAGGGGAACAGCAAACAGCCAATAAAGCAGCCCGCCCGCTCGCCTGCCCGCCACAATGGACCTACCTGTGTACACTAGATGGATGTGATGGAATGTACTGTCGTCCCTACATTTCAAGAAGAAGTAAGAATTGCAGTTGCAACAAAGCCTTGCTTGCCTACAAAGAGAGCAGCAATTTGGATTTGTTACTATGTTACCTAGAAGAATAACAAACTGTGCAAGGATGGAGGTTGTAGGAGCAAGGAGAAGTTGTCTGTAAAGTTGGTGGATGCCTATTTTCCATTTTGCAGTCCCTTGTCTCCCTCTTGTGGCCTCCTGGAGGCAACTAGCTGTGCAAAAAAAAGACAGCCTGGCGGCCGGCTGTTGCAGTGTTGCCCTCTCAGGCAACACTGAGTGACTGACTGAGCCTCACCGTCTTATATAAAGTTCAGACGGAACTTTGCACGTGTCATAGTGGAGCCCTCAGGATTCCAGAGCCAGCTTTCTGACATCATAATGGGGCCTCAGAGATAAAAGCCTGGGCCCAGGCAGTGTTGGTCAGTGCTGCTCAGCAGGCAGCACTGGACTGGACTGGATTACAGCTGATACAAGGTGTGAAGGAACAAGGGGTGGCTGTGGGCATGCACTTGCTGCCGCTGCCAGTGTTTATCTGCATGGCAGCAGGGCATTTGGGCGTTGCCAGGAAGGCGTTTTTATGTAGATTCCTCCTCTTTCAGCACTGCATTGTGGTGCAAGCAAAAGAAGCAAATCCTGTCTGGCTTCCTCTCCGGCCTTTATTCACCTCCCGTGTAGCTGTGAGTGTGTGAGCCTGCAGGGCCCCATGGAATTGCCTAGAAGTAGGCTGAATCGCTGCAAGGGCTGAACAGCAGTATCGGGCAGGCTCGGGCAACGCGCGGCCCGTTCGGGTTATCGCTTCTCGGCCTTTTGGCTAAGATCAAGTGTAGTATCTGTTCTTATCAGTTTAATATCTGATACGTCCCCTATCTGGGGACCATATATTAAATGGATTTTTAGAACAGGGAGATGGAAATAGAGCTTGCTCTGTCCACTCCACGCATTGACCTGGTATTGCAGTATTTCCAGGACCGGTGCACCCTTTCCTTATGTGTTGACTAAAAGCAGATTCCAAAAGTGTTTTTTGTCTTTGCTATTGTTTCTGTCTTTCTGAAGGGATCTCCCCTTTTAATCCCATTATTTCAACACCTGTTGGACAATGCATGAGTGATAATGAGCTCATTGATTAAATGCAATTAATGAATAGATTGCCACCTCTTGTTGTGTGTCGTCTGTGTTTCTGTGTTTCCGGCATTTCACATTGGAACACCTCATTCACCTTCCTTGTCTTCTCTCCGCCCTCCCTTTTAGGTAAGTTAAAGAGCTGCACCTGAGCCAGCCACTGATTGATTGATTGATTGATTGATTGATTGATTGATTGATTGATTGATTGATTGATTGATTGATTGATTGATTGATGCAGCACAACAGTCAAATAGTGGAGTGGAGTAGGGGAACAGCAAACAGCCAATAAAGCAGCCCGCCCGCTCGCCTGCCCGCCACAATGGACCTACCTGTGTACACTAGATGGATGTGATGGAATGTACTGTCGTCCCTACATTTCAAGAAGAAGTAAGAATTGCAGTTGCAACAAAGCCTTGCTTGCCTACAAAGAGAGCAGCAATTTGGATTTGTTACTATGTTACCTAGAAGAATAACAAACTGTGCAAGGATGGAGGTTGTTGGAGCAAGGAGAAGTTGTCTGTAAAGTTGGTGGATGCCTATTTTCCATTTTGCAGTCCCTTGTCTCCCTCTTGTGGCCTCCTGGAGGCAACTAGCTGTGCAAAAAAAAGACAGCCTGGCGGCCGGCTGTTGCAGTGTTGCCCTCTCAGGCAACACTGAGTGACTGACTGAGCCTCACCGTCTTATATAAAGTTCAGACGGAACTTTGCACGTGTCATAGTGGAGCCCTCAGGATTCCAGAGCCAGCTTTCTGACATCATAATGGGGCCTCAGAGATAAAAGCCTGGGCCCAGGCAGTGTTGGTCAGTGCTGCTCAGCAGGCAGCACTGGACTGGACTGGATTACAGCTGATACAAGGTGTGAAGGAACAAGGGGTGGCTGTGGGCATGCACTTGCTGCCGCTGCCAGTGTTTATCTGCATGGCAGCAGGGCATTTGGGCGTTGCCAGGAAGGCGTTTTTATGTAGATTCCTCCTCTTTCAGCACTGCATTGTGGTGCAAGCAAAAGAAGCAAATCCTGTCTGGCTTCCTCTCCGGCCTTTATTCACCTCCCGTGTAGCTGTGAGTGTGTGAGCTTGCAGGGCCCCATGGAATTGCCTAGAAGTAGGCTGAATCGCTGCAAGGGCTGAACAGCAGTATCGGGCAGGATCGGGCAACGCGCGGCCCGTTCGGGTTATCGCTTCTCGGCCTTTTGGCTAAGATCAAGTGTAGTATCTGTTCTTATCAGTTTAATATCTGATACGTCCCCTATCTGGGGACCATATATTAAATGGATTTTTAGAACAGGGAGATGGAAATAGAGCTTGCTCTGTCCACTCCACGCATTGACCTGGTATTGCAGTATTTCCAGGACCAGTGCACCCTTTCCTTATGTGTTGACTAAAAGCAGATTCCAAAAGTGTTTTTTGTCTTTGCTATTGTTTCTGTCTTTCTGAAGGGATCTCCCCTTTTAATCCCATTATTTCAACACCTGTTGGACAATGCATGAGTGATAATGAGCTCATTGATTAAATGCAATTAATGAATAGATTGCCACCTCTTGTTGTGTGTCGTCTGTGTTTCTGTGTTTCCGGCATTTCACATTGGAACACCTCATTCACCTTCCTTGTCTTCTCTCCGCCCTCCCTTTTAGGTAAGTTAAAGAGCTGCACCTGAGCCAGCCACTGATTGATTGATTGATTGATTGATTGATTGATTGATTGATTGATTGATTGATTGATGCAGCACAACAGTCAAATAGTGGAGTGGAGTAGGGGAACAGCAAACAGCCAATAAAGCAGCCCGCCCGCTCGCCTGCCCGCCACAATGGACCTACCTGTGTACACTAGATGGATGTGATGGAATGTACTGTCGTCCCTACATTTCAAGAAGAAGTAAGAATTGCAGTTGCAACAAAGCCTTGCTTGCCTACAAAGAGAGCAGCAATTTGGATTTGTTACTATGTTCCCTAGAAGAATAACAAACTGTGCAAGGATGGAGGTTGTAGGAGCAAGGAGAAGTTGTCTGTAAAGTTGGTGGATGCCTATTTTCCATTTTGCAGTCCCTTGTCTCCCTCTTGTGGCCTCCTGGAGGCAACTAGCTGTGCAAAAAAAAGACAGCCTGGCGGCCGGCTGTTGCAGTGTTGCCCTCTCAGGCAACACTGAGTGACTGACTGAGCCTCACCGTCTTATATAAAGTTCAGACGGAACTTTGCACGTGTCATAGTGGAGCCCTCAGGATTCCAGAGCCAGCTTTCTGACATCATAATGGGGCCTCAGAGATAAAAGCCTGGGCCCAGGCAGTGTTGGTCAGTGCTGCTCAGCAGGCAGCACTGGACTGGACTGGATTACAGCTGATACAAGGTGTGAAGGAACAAGGGGTGGCTGTGGGCATGCACTTGCTGCCGCTGCCAGTGTTTATCTGCATGGCAGCAGGGCATTTGGGCGTTGCCAGGAAGGCGTTTTTATGTAGATTCCTCCTCTTTCAGCACTGCATTGTGGTGCAAGCAAAAGAAGCAAATCCTGTCTGGCTTCCTCTCCGGCCTTTATTCACCTCCCGTGTAGCTGTGAGTGTGTGAGCCTGCAGGGCCCCATGGAATTGCCTAGAAGTAGGCTGAATCGCTGCAAGGGCTGAACAGCAGTATCGGGCAGGCTCGGGCAACGCGCGGCCCGTTCGGGTTATCGCTTCTCGGCCTTTTGGCTAAGATCAAGTGTAGTATCTGTTCTTATCAGTTTAATATCTGATACGTCCCCTATCTGGGGACCATATATTAAATGGATTTTTAGAACAGGGAGATGGAAATAGAGCTTGCTCTGTCCACTCCACGCATTGACCTGGTATTGCAGTATTTCCAGGACCGGTGCACCCTTTCCTTATGTGTTGACTAAAAGCAGATTCCAAAAGTGTTTTTTGTCTTTGCTATTGTTTCTGTCTTTCTGAAGGGATCTCCCCTTTTAATCCCATTATTTCAACACCTGTTGGACAATGCATGAGTGATAATGAGCTCATTGATTAAATGCAATTAATGAATAGATTGCCACCTCTTGTTGTGTGTCGTCTGTGTTTCTGTGTTTCCGGCATTTCACATTGGAACACCTCATTCACCTTCCTTGTCTTCTCTCCGCCCTCCCTTTTAGGTAAGTTAAAGAGCTACACCTGAGCCAGCCACTGATTGATTGATTGATTGATTGATTGATTGATTGATGCAGCACAACAGTCAAATAGTGGAGTGGAGTAGGGGAACAGCAAACAGCCAATAAAGCAGCCCGCCCGCTCGCCTGCCCGCCACAATGGACCTACCTGTGTACACTAGATGGATGTGATGGAATGTACTGTCGTCCCTACATTTCAAGAAGAAGTAAGAATTGCAGTTGCAACAAAGCCTTGCTTGCCTACAAAGAGAGCAGCAATTTGGATTTGTTACTATGTTACCTAGAAGAATAACAAACTGTGCAAGGATGGAGGTTGTAGGAGCAAGGAGAAGTTGTCTGTAAAGTTGGTGGATGCCTATTTTCCATTTTGCAGTCCCTTGTCTCCCTCTTGTGGCCTCCTGGAGGCAACTAGCTGTGCAAAAAAAAGACAGCCTGGCGGCCGGCTGTTGCAGTGTTGCCCTCTCAGGCAACACTGAGTGACTGACTGAGCCTCACCGTCTTATATAAAGTTCAGACGGAACTTTGCACGTGTCATAGTGGAGCCCTCAGGATTCCAGAGCCAGCTTTCTGACATCATAATGGGGCCTCAGAGATAAAAGCCTGGGCCCAGGCAGTGTTGGTCAGTGCTGCTCAGCAGGCAGCACTGGACTGGACTGGATTACAGCTGATACAAGGTGTGAAGGAACAAGGGGTGGCTGTGGGCATGCACTTGCTGCCGCTGCCAGTGTTTATCTGCATGGCAGCAGGGCATTTGGGCGTTGCCAGGAAGGCGTTTTTATGTAGATTCCTCCTCTTTCAGCACTGCATTGTGGTGCAAGCAAAAGAAGCAAATCCTGTCTGGCTTCCTCTCCGGCCTTTATTCACCTCCCGTGTAGCTGTGAGTGTGTGAGCCTGCAGGGCCCCATGGAATTGCCTAGAAGTAGGCTGAATCGCTGCAAGGGCTGAACAGCAGTATCGGGCAGGCTCGGGCAACGCGCGGCCCGTTCGGGTTATCGCTTCTCGGCCTTTTGGCTAAGATCAAGTGTAGTATCTGTTCTTATCAGTTTAATATCTGATACGTCCCCTATCTGGGGACCATATATTAAATGGATTTTTAGAACAGGGAGATGGAAATAGAGCTTGCTCTGTCCACTCCACGCATTGACCTGGTATTGCAGTATTTCCAGGACCGGTGCACCCTTTCCTTATGTGTTGACTAAAAGCAGATTCCAAAAGTGTTTTTTGTCTTTGCTATTGTTTCTGTCTTTCTGAAGGGATCTCCCCTTTTAATCCCATTATTTCAACACCTGTTGGACAATGCATGAGTGATAATGAGCTCATTGATTAAATGCAATTAATGAATAGATTGCCACCTCTTGTTGTGTGTCGTCTGTGTTTCTGTGTTTCCGGCATTTCACATTGGAACACCTCATTCACCTTCCTTGTCTTCTCTCCGCCCTCCCTTTTAGGTAAGTTAAAGAGCTGCACCTGAGCCAGCCACTGATTGATTGATTGATTGATTGATTGATTGATTGATTGATTGATTGATTGATTGATTGATGCAGCACAACAGTCAAATAGTGGAGTGGAGTAGGGGAACAGCAAACAGCCAATAAAGCAGCCCGCCCGCTCGCCTGCCCGCCACAATGGACCTACCTGTGTACACTAGATGGATGTGATGGAATGTACTGTCGTCCCTACATTTCAAGAAGAAGTAAGAATTGCAGTTGCAACAAAGCCTTGCTTGCCTACAAAGAGAGCAGCAATTTGGATTTGTTACTATGTTACCTAGAAGAATAACAAACTGTGCAAGGATGGAGGTTGTAGGAGCAAGGAGAAGTTGTCTGTAAAGTTGGTGGATGCCTATTTTCCATTTTGCAGTCCCTTGTCTCCCTCTTGTGGCCTCCTGGAGGCAACTAGCTGTGCAAAAAAAAGACAGCCTGGCGGCCGGCTGTTGCAGTGTTGCCCTCTCAGGCAACACTGAGTGACTGACTGAGCCTCACCGTCTTATATAAAGTTCAGACGGAACTTTGCACGTGTCATAGTGGAGCCCTCAGGATTCCAGAGCCAGCTTTCTGACATCATAATGGGGCCTCAGAGATAAAAGCCTGGGCCCAGGCAGTGTTGGTCAGTGCTGCTCAGCAGGCAGCACTGGACTGGACTGGATTACAGCTGATACAAGGTGTGAAGGAACAAGGGGTGGCTGTGGGCATGCACTTGCTGCCGCTGCCAGTGTTTATCTGCATGGCAGCAGGGCATTTGGGCGTTGCCAGGAAGGCGTTTTTATGTAGATTCCTCCTCTTTCAGCACTGCATTGTGGTGCAAGCAAAAGAAGCAAATCCTGTCTGGCTTCCTCTCCGGCCTTTATTCACCTCCCGTGTAGCTGTGAGTGTGTGAGCCTGCAGGGCCCCATGGAATTGCCTAGAAGTAGGCTGAATCGCTGCAAGGGCTGAACAGCAGTATCGGGCAGGCTCGGGCAACGCGCGGCCCGTTCGGGTTATCGCTTCTCGGCCTTTTGGCTAAGATCAAGTGTAGTATCTGTTCTTATCAGTTTAATATCTGATACGTCCCCTATCTGGGGACCATATATTAAATGGATTTTTAGAACAGGGAGATGGAAATAGAGCTTGCTCTGTCCACTCCACGCATTGACCTGGTATTGCAGTATTTCCAGGACCGGTGCACCCTTTCCTTATGTGTTGACTAAAAGCAGATTCCAAAAGTGTTTTTTGTCTTTGCTATTGTTTCTGTCTTTCTGAAGGGATCTCCCCTTTTAATCCCATTATTTCAACACCTGTTGGACAATGCATGAGTGATAATGAGCTCATTGATTAAATGCAATTAATGAATAGATTGCCACCTCTTGTTGTGTGTCGTCTGTGTTTCTGTGTTTCCGGCATTTCACATTGGAACACCTCATTCACCTTCCTTGTCTTCTCTCCGCCCTCCCTTTTAGGTAAGTTAAAGAGCTGCACCTGAGCCAGCCACTGATTGATTGATTGATTGATTGATTGATTGATTGATTGATTGATTGATTGATTGATTGATTGATTGATGCAGCACAACAGTCAAATAGTGGAGTGGAGTAGGGGAACAGCAAACAGCCAATAAAGCAGCCCGCCCGCTCGCCTGCCCGCCACAATGGACCTACCTGTGTACACTAGATGGATGTGATGGAATGTACTGTCGTCCCTACATTTCAAGAAGAAGTAAGAATTGCAGTTGCAACAAAGCCTTGCTTGCCTACAAAGAGAGCAGCAATTTGGATTTGTTACTATGTTACCTAGAAGAATAACAAACTGTGCAAGGATGGAGGTTGTAGGAGCAAGGAGAAGTTGTCTGTAAAGTTGGTGGATGCCTATTTTCCATTTTGCAGTCCCTTGTCTCCCTCTTGTGGCCTCCTGGAGGCAACTAGCTGTGCAAAAAAAAGACAGCCTGGCGGCCGGCTGTTGCAGTGTTGCCCTCTCAGGCAACACTGAGTGACTGACTGAGCCTCACCGTCTTATATAAAGTTCAGACGGAACTTTGCACGTGTCATAGTGGAGCCCTCAGGATTCCAGAGCCAGCTTTCTGACATCATAATGGGGCCTCAGAGATAAAAGCCTGGGCCCAGGCAGTGTTGGTCAGTGCTGCTCAGCAGGCAGCACTGGACTGGACTGGATTACAGCTGATACAAGGTGTGAAGGAACAAGGGGTGGCTGTGGGCATGCACTTGCTGCCGCTGCCAGTGTTTATCTGCATGGCAGCAGGGCATTTGGGCGTTGCCAGGAAGGCGTTTTTATGTAGATTCCTCCTCTTTCAGCACTGCATTGTGGTGCAAGCAAAAGAAGCAAATCCTGTCTGGCTTCCTCTCCGGCCTTTATTCACCTCCCGTGTAGCTGTGAGTGTGTGAGCCTGCAGGGCCCCATGGAATTGCCTAGAAGTAGGCTGAATCGCTGCAAGGGCTGAACAGCAGTATCGGGCAGGCTCGGGCAACGCGCGGCCCGTTCGGGTTATCGCTTCTCGGCCTTTTGGCTAAGATCAAGTGTAGTATCTGTTCTTATCAGTTTAATATCTGATACGTCCCCTATCTGGGGACCATATATTAAATGGATTTTTAGAACAGGGAGATGGAAATAGAGCTTGCTCTGTCCACTCCACGCATTGACCTGGTATTGCAGTATTTCCAGGACCGGTGCACCCTTTCCTTATGTGTTGACTAAAAGCAGATTCCAAAAGTGTTTTTTGTCTTTGCTATTGTTTCTGTCTTTCTGAAGGGATCTCCCCTTTTAATCCCATTATTTCAACACCTGTTGGACAATGCATGAGTGATAATGAGCTCATTGATTAAATGCAATTAATGAATAGATTGCCACCTCTTGTTGTGTGTCGTCTGTGTTTCTGTGTTTCCGGCATTTCACATTGGAACACCTCATTCACCTTCCTTGTCTTCTCTCCGCCCTCCCTTTTAGGTAAGTTAAAGAGCTGCACCTGAGCCAGCCACTGATTGATTGATTGATTGATTGATTGATTGATTGATTGATTGATTGATTGATTGATTGATGCAGCACAACAGTCAAATAGTGGAGTGGAGTAGGGGAACAGCAAACAGCCAATAAAGCAGCCCGCCCGCTCGCCTGCCCGCCACAATGGACCTACCTGTGTACACTAGATGGATGTGATGGAATGTACTGTCGTCCCTACATTTCAAGAAGAAGTAAGAATTGCAGTTGCAACAAAGCCTTGCTTGCCTACAAAGAGAGCAGCAATTTGGATTTGTTACTATGTTACCTAGAAGAATAACAAACTGTGCAAGGATGGAGGTTGTAGGAGCAAGGAGAAGTTGTCTGTAAAGTTGGTGGATGCCTATTTTCCATTTTGCAGTCCCTTGTCTCCCTCTTGTGGCCTCCTGGAGGCAACTAGCTGTGCAAAAAAAAGACAGCCTGGCGGCCGGCTGTTGCAGTGTTGCCCTCTCAGGCAACACTGAGTGACTGACTGAGCCTCACCGTCTTATATAAAGTTCAGACGGAACTTTGCACGTGTCATAGTGGAGCCCTCAGGATTCCAGAGCCAGCTTTCTGACATCATAATGGGGCCTCAGAGATAAAAGCCTGGGCCCAGGCAGTGTTGGTCAGTGCTGCTCAGCAGGCAGCACTGGACTGGACTGGATTACAGCTGATACAAGGTGTGAAGGAACAAGGGGTGGCTGTGGGCATGCACTTGCTGCCGCTGCCAGTGTTTATCTGCATGGCAGCAGGGCATTTGGGCGTTGCCAGGAAGGCGTTTTTATGTAGATTCCTCCTCTTTCAGCACTGCATTGTGGTGCAAGCAAAAGAAGCAAATCCTGTCTGGCTTCCTCTCCGGCCTTTATTCACCTCCCGTGTAGCTGTGAGTGTGTGAGCCTGCAGGGCCCCATGGAATTGCCTAGAAGTAGGCTGAATCGCTGCAAGGGCTGAACAGCAGTATCGGGCAGGCTCGGGCAACGCGCGGCCCGTTCGGGTTATCGCTTCTCGGCCTTTTGGCTAAGATCAAGTGTAGTATCTGTTCTTATCAGTTTAATATCTGATACGTCCCCTATCTGGGGACCATATATTAAATGGATTTTTAGAACAGGGAGATGGAAATAGAGCTTGCTCTGTCCACTCCACGCATTGACCTGGTATTGCAGTATTTCCAGGACCGGTGCACCCTTTCCTTATGTGTTGACTAAAAGCAGATTCCAAAAGTGTTTTTTGTCTTTGCTATTGTTTCTGTCTTTCTGAAGGGATCTCCCCTTTTAATCCCATTATTTCAACACCTGTTGGACAATGCATGAGTGATAATGAGCTCATTGATTAAATGCAATTAATGAATAGATTGCCACCTCTTGTTGTGTGTCGTCTGTGTTTCTGTGTTTCCGGCATTTCACATTGGAACACCTCATTCACCTTCCTTGTCTTCTCTCCGCCCTCCCTTTTAGGTAAGTTAAAGAGCTGCACCTGAGCCAGCCACTGATTGATTGATTGATTGATTGATTGATTGATTGATTGATTGATTGATTGATTGATTGATTGATGCAGCACAACAGTCAAATAGTGGAGTGGAGTAGGGGAACAGCAAACAGCCAATAAAGCAGCCCGCCCGCTCGCCTGCCCGCCACAATGGACCTACCTGTGTACACTAGATGGATGTGATGGAATGTACTGTCGTCCCTACATTTCAAGAAGAAGTAAGAATTGCAGTTGCAACAAAGCCTTGCTTGCCTACAAAGAGAGCAGCAATTTGGATTTGTTACTATGTTACCTAGAAGAATAACAAACTGTGCAAGGATGGAGGTTGTAGGAGCAAGGAGAAGTTGTCTGTAAAGTTGGTGGATGCCTATTTTCCATTTTGCAGTCCCTTGTCTCCCTCTTGTGGCCTCCTGGAGGCAACTAGCTGTGCAAAAAAAAGACAGCCTGGCGGCCGGCTGTTGCAGTGTTGCCCTCTCAGGCAACACTGAGTGACTGACTGAGCCTCACCGTCTTATATAAAGTTCAGACGGAACTTTGCACGTGTCATAGTGGAGCCCTCAGGATTCCAGAGCCAGCTTTCTGACATCATAATGGGGCCTCAGAGATAAAAGCCTGGGCCCAGGCAGTGTTGGTCAGTGCTGCTCAGCAGGCAGCACTGGACTGGACTGGATTACAGCTGATACAAGGTGTGAAGGAACAAGGGGTGGCTGTGGGCATGCACTTGCTGCCGCTGCCAGTGTTTATCTGCATGGCAGCAGGGCATTTGGGCGTTGCCAGGAAGGCGTTTTTATGTAGATTCCTCCTCTTTCAGCACTGCATTGTGGTGCAAGCAAAAGAAGCAAATCCTGTCTGGCTTCCTCTCCGGCCTTTATTCACCTCCCGTGTAGCTGTGAGTGTGTGAGCCTGCAGGGCCCCATGGAATTGCCTAGAAGTAGGCTGAATCGCTGCAAGGGCTGAACAGCAGTATCGGGCAGGCTCGGGCAACGCGCGGCCCGTTCGGGTTATCGCTTCTCGGCCTTTTGGCTAAGATCAAGTGTAGTATCTGTTCTTATCAGTTTAATATCTGATACGTCCCCTATCTGGGGACCATATATTAAATGGATTTTTAGAACAGGGAGATGGAAATAGAGCTTGCTCTGTCCACTCCACGCATTGACCTGGTATTGCAGTATTTCCAGGACCGGTGCACCCTTTCCTTATGTGTTGACTAAAAGCAGATTCCAAAAGTGTTTTTTGTCTTTGCTATTGTTTCTGTCTTTCTGAAGGGATCTCCCCTTTTAATCCCATTATTTCAACACCTGTTGGACAATGCATGAGTGATAATGAGCTCATTGATTAAATGCAATTAATGAATAGATTGCCACCTCTTGTTGTGTGTCGTCTGTGTTTCTGTGTTTCCGGCATTTCACATTGGAACACCTCATTCACCTTCCTTGTCTTCTCTCCGCCCTCCCTTTTAGGTAAGTTAAAGAGCTGCACCTGAGCCAGCCACTGATTGATTGATTGATTGATTGATTGATTGATTGATTGATTGATTGATTGATTGATTGATGCAGCACAACAGTCAAATAGTGGAGTGGAGTAGGGGAACAGCAAACAGCCAATAAAGCAGCCCGCCCGCTCGCCTGCCCGCCACAATGGACCTACCTGTGTACACTAGATGGATGTGATGGAATGTACTGTCGTCCCTACATTTCAAGAAGAAGTAAGAATTGCAGTTGCAACAAAGCCTTGCTTGCCTACAAAGAGAGCAGCAATTTGGATTTGTTACTATGTTACCTAGAAGAATAACAAACTGTGCAAGGATGGAGGTTGTAGGAGCAAGGAGAAGTTGTCTGTAAAGTTGGTGGATGCCTATTTTCCATTTTGCAGTCCCTTGTCTCCCTCTTGTGGCCTCCTGGAGGCAACTAGCTGTGCAAAAAAAAGACAGCCTGGCGGCCGGCTGTTGCAGTGTTGCCCTCTCAGGCAACACTGAGTGACTGACTGAGCCTCACCGTCTTATATAAAGTTCAGACGGAACTTTGCACGTGTCATAGTGGAGCCCTCAGGATTCCAGAGCCAGCTTTCTGACATCATAATGGGGCCTCAGAGATAAAAGCCTGGGCCCAGGCAGTGTTGGTCAGTGCTGCTCAGCAGGCAGCACTGGACTGGACTGGATTACAGCTGATACAAGGTGTGAAGGAACAAGGGGTGGCTGTGGGCATGCACTTGCTGCCGCTGCCAGTGTTTATCTGCATGGCAGCAGGGCATTTGGGCGTTGCCAGGAAGGCGTTTTTATGTAGATTCCTCCTCTTTCAGCACTGCATTGTGGTGCAAGCAAAAGAAGCAAATCCTGTCTGGCTTCCTCTCCGGCCTTTATTCACCTCCCGTGTAGCTGTGAGTGTGTGAGCCTGCAGGGCCCCATGGAATTGCCTAGAAGTAGGCTGAATCGCTGCAAGGGCTGAACAGCAGTATCGGGCAGGCTCGGGCAACGCGCGGCCCGTTCGGGTTATCGCTTCTCGGCCTTTTGGCTAAGATCAAGTGTAGTATCTGTTCTTATCAGTTTAATATCTGATACGTCCCCTATCTGGGGACCATATATTAAATGGATTTTTAGAACAGGGAGATGGAAATAGAGCTTGCTCTGTCCACTCCACGCATTGACCTGGTATTGCAGTATTTCCAGGACCGGTGCACCCTTTCCTTATGTGTTGACTAAAAGCAGATTCCAAAAGTGTTTTTTGTCTTTGCTATTGTTTCTGTCTTTCTGAAGGGATCTCCCCTTTTAATCCCATTATTTCAACACCTGTTGGACAATGCATGAGTGATAATGAGCTCATTGATTAAATGCAATTAATGAATAGATTGCCACCTCTTGTTGTGTGTCGTCTGTGTTTCTGTGTTTCCGGCATTTCACATTGGAACACCTCATTCACCTTCCTTGTCTTCTCTCCGCCCTCCCTTTTAGGTAAGTTAAAGAGCTGCACCTGAGCCAGCCACTGATTGATTGATTGATTGATTGATTGATTGATTGATTGATTGATTGATGCAGCACAACAGTCAAATAGTGGAGTGGAGTAGGGGAACAGCAAACAGCCAATAAAGCAGCCCGCCCGCTCGCCTGCCCGCCACAATGGACCTACCTGTGTACACTAGATGGATGTGATGGAATGTACTGTCGTCCCTACATTTCAAGAAGAAGTAAGAATTGCAGTTGCAACAAAGCCTTGCTTGCCTACAAAGAGAGCAGCAATTTGGATTTGTTACTATGTTACCTAGAAGAATAACAAACTGTGCAAGGATGGAGGTTGTAGGAGCAAGGAGAAGTTGTCTGTAAAGTTGGTGGATGCCTATTTTCCATTTTGCAGTCCCTTGTCTCCCTCTTGTGGCCTCCTGGAGGCAACTAGCTGTGCAAAAAAAAGACAGCCTGGCGGCCGGCTGTTGCAGTGTTGCCCTCTCAGGCAACACTGAGTGACTGACTGAGCCTCACCGTCTTATATAAAGTTCAGACGGAACTTTGCACGTGTCATAGTGGAGCCCTCAGGATTCCAGAGCCAGCTTTCTGACATCATAATGGGGCCTCAGAGATAAAAGCCTGGGCCCAGGCAGTGTTGGTCAGTGCTGCTCAGCAGGCAGCACTGGACTGGACTGGATTACAGCTGATACAAGGTGTGAAGGAACAAGGGGTGGCTGTGGGCATGCACTTGCTGCCGCTGCCAGTGTTTATCTGCATGGCAGCAGGGCATTTGGGCGTTGCCAGGAAGGCGTTTTTATGTAGATTCCTCCTCTTTCAGCACTGCATTGTGGTGCAAGCAAAAGAAGCAAATCCTGTCTGGCTTCCTCTCCGGCCTTTATTCACCTCCCGTGTAGCTGTGAGTGTGTGAGCCTGCAGGGCCCCATGGAATTGCCTAGAAGTAGGCTGAATCGCTGCAAGGGCTGAACAGCAGTATCGGGCAGGCTCGGGCAACGCGCGGCCCGTTCGGGTTATCGCTTCTCGGCCTTTTGGCTAAGATCAAGTGTAGTATCTGTTCTTATCAGTTTAATATCTGATACGTCCCCTATCTGGGGACCATATATTAAATGGATTTTTAGAACAGGGAGATGGAAATAGAGCTTGCTCTGTCCACTCCACGCATTGACCTGGTATTGCAGTATTTCCAGGACCGGTGCACCCTTTCCTTATGTGTTGACTAAAAGCAGATTCCAAAAGTGTTTTTTGTCTTTGCTATTGTTTCTGTCTTTCTGAAGGGATCTCCCCTTTTAATCCCATTATTTCAACACCTGTTGGACAATGCATGAGTGATAATGAGCTCATTGATTAAATGCAATTAATGAATAGATTGCCACCTCTTGTTGTGTGTCGTCTGTGTTTCTGTGTTTCCGGCATTTCACATTGGAACACCTCATTCACCTTCCTTGTCTTCTCTCCGCCCTCCCTTTTAGGTAAGTTAAAGAGCTGCACCTGAGCCAGCCACTGATTGATTGATTGATTGATTGATTGATTGATTGATTGATTGATTGATTGATGCAGCACAACAGTCAAATAGTGGAGTGGAGTAGGGGAACAGCAAACAGCCAATAAAGCAGCCCGCCCGCTCGCCTGCCCGCCACAATGGACCTACCTGTGTACACTAGATGGATGTGATGGAATGTACTGTCGTCCCTACATTTCAAGAAGAAGTAAGAATTGCAGTTGCAACAAAGCCTTGCTTGCCTACAAAGAGAGCAGCAATTTGGATTTGTTACTATGTTACCTAGAAGAATAACAAACTGTGCAAGGATGGAGGTTGTAGGAGCAAGGAGAAGTTGTCTGTAAAGTTGGTGGATGCCTATTTTCCATTTTGCAGTCCCTTGTCTCCCTCTTGTGGCCTCCTGGAGGCAACTAGCTGTGCAAAAAAAAGACAGCCTGGCGGCCGGCTGTTGCAGTGTTGCCCTCTCAGGCAACACTGAGTGACTGACTGAGCCTCACCGTCTTATATAAAGTTCAGACGGAACTTTGCACGTGTCATAGTGGAGCCCTCAGGATTCCAGAGCCAGCTTTCTGACATCATAATGGGGCCTCAGAGATAAAAGCCTGGGCCCAGGCAGTTTTGGTCAGTGCTGCTCAGCAGGCATCACTGGACTGGACTGGATTACAGCTGATACAAGGTGTGAAGGAACAAGGGGTGGCTGTGGGCATGCACTTGCTGCCGCTGCCAGTGTTTATCTGCATGGCAGCAGGGCATTTGGGCGTTGCCAGGAAGGCGTTTTTATGTAGATTCCTCCTCTTTCAGCACTGCATTGTGGTGCAAGCAAAAGAAGCAAATCCTGTCTGGCTTCCTCTCCGGCCTTTATTCACCTCCCGTGTAGCTGTGAGTGTGTGAGCCTGCAGGGCCCCATGGAATTGCCTAGAAGTAGGCTGAATCGCTGCAAGGGCTGAACAGCAGTATCGGGCAGGCTCGGGCAACGCGCGGCCCGTTCGGGTTATCGCTTCTCGGCCTTTTGGCTAAGATCAAGTGTAGTATCTGTTCTTATCAGTTTAATATCTGATACGTCCCCTATCTGGGGACCATATATTAAATGGATTTTTAGAACAGGGAGATGGAAATAGAGCTTGCTCTGTCCACTCCACGCATTGACCTGGTATTGCAGTATTTCCAGGACCGGTGCACCCTTTCCTTATGTGTTGACTAAAAGCAGATTCCAAAAGTGTTTTTTGTCTTTGCTATTGTTTCTGTCTTTCTGAAGGGATCTCCCCTTTTAATCCCATTATTTCAACACCTGTTGGACAATGCATGAGTGATAATGAGCTCATTGATTAAATGCAATTAATGAATAGATTGCCACCTCTTGTTGTGTGTCGTCTGTGTTTCTGTGTTTCCGGCATTTCACATTGGAACACCTCATTCACCTTCCTTGTCTTCTCTCCGCCCTCCCTTTTAGGTAAGTTAAAGAGCTGCACCTGAGCCAGCCACTGATTGATTGATTGATTGATTGATTGATTGATTGATTGATGCAGCACAACAGTCAAATAGTGGAGTGGAGTAGGGGAACAGCAAACAGCCAATAAAGCAGCCCGCCCGCTCGCCTGCCCGCCACAATGGACCTACCTGTGTACACTAGATGGATGTGATGGAATGTACTGTCGTCCCTACATTTCAAGAAGAAGTAAGAATTGCAGTTGCAACAAAGCCTTGCTTGCCTACAAAGAGAGCAGCAATTTGGATTTGTTACTATGTTACCTAGAAGAATAACAAACTGTGCAAGGATGGAGGTTGTAGGAGCAAGGAGAAGTTGTCTGTAAAGTTGGTGGATGCCTATTTTCCATTTTGCAGTCCCTTGTCTCCCTCTTGTGGCCTCCTGGAGGCAACTAGCTGTGCAAAAAAAAGACAGCCTGGCGGCCGGCTGTTGCAGTGTTGCCCTCTCAGGCAACACTGAGTGACTGACTGAGCCTCACCGTCTTATATAAAGTTCAGACGGAACTTTGCACGTGTCATAGTGGAGCCCTCAGGATTCCAGAGCCAGCTTTCTGACATCATAATGGGGCCTCAGAGATAAAAGCCTGGGCCCAGGCAGTGTTGGTCAGTGCTGCTCAGCAGGCAGCACTGGACTGGACTGGATTACAGCTGATACAAGGTGTGAAGGAACAAGGGGTGGCTGTGGGCATGCACTTGCTGCCGCTGCCAGTGTTTATCTGCATGGCAGCAGGGCATTTGGGCGTTGCCAGGAAGGCGTTTTTATGTAGATTCCTCCTCTTTCAGCACTGCATTGTGGTGCAAGCAAAAGAAGTAAATCCTGTCTGGCTTCCTCTCCGGCCTTTATTCACCTCCCGTGTAGCTGTGAGTGTGTGAGCCTGCAGGGCCCCATGGAATTGCCTAGAAGTAGGCTGAATCGCTGCAAGGGCTGAACAGCAGTATCGGGCAGGCTCGGGCAACGCGCGGCCCGTTCGGGTTATCGCTTCTCGGCCTTTTGGCTAAGATCAAGTGTAGTATCTGTTCTTATCAGTTTAATATCTGATACGTCCCCTATCTGGGGACCATATATTAAATGGATTTTTAGAACAGGGAGATGGAAATAGAGCTTGCTCTGTCCACTCCACGCATTGACCTGGTATTGCAGTATTTCCAGGACCGGTGCACCCTTTCCTTATGTGTTGACTAAAAGCAGATTCCAAAAGTGTTTTTTGTCTTTGCTATTGTTTCTGTCTTTCTGAAGGGATCTCCCCTTTTAATCCCATTATTTCAACACCTGTTGGACAATGCATGAGTGATAATGAGCTCATTGATTAAATGCAATTAATGAATAGATTGCCACCTCTTGTTGTGTGTCGTCTGTGTTTCTGTGTTTCCGGCATTTCACATTGGAACACCTCATTCACCTTCCTTGTCTTCTCTCCGCCCTCCCTTTTAGGTAAGTTAAAGAGCTGCACCTGAGCCAGCCACTGATTGATTGATTGATTGATTGATTGATTGATTGATGCAGCACAACAGTCAAATAGTGGAGTGGAGTAGTGGAACAGCAAACAGCCAATAAAGCAGCCCGCCCGCTCGCCTGCCCGCCACAATGGACCTACCTGTGTACACTAGATGGATGTGATGGAATGTACTGTCGTCCCTACATTTCAAGAAGAAGTAAGAATTGCAGTTGCAACAAAGCCTTGCTTGCCTACAAAGAGAGCAGCAATTTGGATTTGTTACTATGTTACCTAGAAGAATAACAAACTGTGCAAGGATGGAGGTTGTAGGAGCAAGGAGAAGTTGTCTGTAAAGTTGGTGGATGCCTATTTTCCATTTTGCAGTCCCTTGTCTCCCTCTTGTGGCCTCCTGGAGGCAACTAGCTGTGCAAAAAAAAGACAGCCTGGCGGCCGGCTGTTGCAGTGTTGCCCTCTCAGGCAACACTGAGTGACTGACTGAGCCTCACCGTCTTATATAAAGTTCAGACGGAACTTTGCACGTGTCATAGTGGAGCCCTCAGGATTCCAGAGCCAGCTTTCTGACATCATAATGGGGCCTCAGAGATAAAAGCCTGGGCCCAGGCAGTGTTGGTCAGTGCTGCTCAGCAGGCAGCACTGGACTGGACTGGATTACAGCTGATACAAGGTGTGAAGGAACAAGGGGTGGCTGTGGGCATGCACTTGCTGCCGCTGCCAGTGTTTATCTGCATGGCAGCAGGGCATTTGGGCGTTGCCAGGAAGGCGTTTTTATGTAGATTCCTCCTCTTTCAGCACTGCATTGTGGTGCAAGCAAAAGAAGCAAATCCTGTCTGGCTTCCTCTCCGGCCTTTATTCACCTCCCGTGTAGCTGTGAGTGTGTGAGCCTGCAGGGCCCCATGGAATTGCCTAGAAGTAGGCTGAATCGCTGCAAGGGCTGAACAGCAGTATCGGGCAGGCTCGGGCAACGCGCGGCCCGTTCGGGTTATCGCTTCTCGGCCTTTTGGCTAAGATCAAGTGTAGTATCTGTTCTTATCAGTTTAATATCTGATACGTCCCCTATCTGGGGACCATATATTAAATGGATTTTTAGAACAGGGAGATGGAAATAGAGCTTGCTCTGTCCACTCCACGCATTGACCTGGTATTGCAGTATTTCCAGGACCGGTGCACCCTTTCCTTATGTGTTGACTAAAAGCAGATTCCAAAAGTGTTTTTTGTCTTTGCTATTGTTTCTGTCTTTCTGAAGGGATCTCCCCTTTTAATCCCATTATTTCAACACCTGTTGGACAATGCATGAGTGATAATGAGCTCATTGATTAAATGCAATTAATGAATAGATTGCCACCTCTTGTTGTGTGTCGTCTGTGTTTCTGTGTTTCCGGCATTTCACATTGGAACACCTCATTCACCTTCCTTGTCTTCTCTCCGCCCTCCCTTTTAGGTAAGTTAAAGAGCTGCACCTGAGCCAGCCACTGATTGATTGATTGATTGATTGATTGATTGATTGATTGATTGATTGATTGATTGATTGATGCAGCACAACAGTCAAATAGTGGAGTGGAGTAGGGGAACAGCAAACAGCCAATAAAGCAGCCCGCCCGCTCGCCTGCCCGCCACAATGGACCTACCTGTGTACACTAGATGGATGTGATGGAATGTACTGTCGTCCCTACATTTCAAGAAGAAGTAAGAATTGCAGTTGCAACAAAGCCTTGCTTGCCTACAAAGAGAGCAGCAATTTGGATTTGTTACTATGTTACCTAGAAGAATAACAAACTGTGCAAGGATGGAGGTTGTAGGAGCAAGGAGAAGTTGTCTGTAAAGTTGGTGGATGCCTATTTTCCATTTTGCAGTCCCTTGTCTCCCTCTTGTGGCCTCCTGGAGGCAACTAGCTGTGCAAAAAAAAGACAGCCTGGCGGCCGGCTGTTGCAGTGTTGCCCTCTCAGGCAACACTGAGTGACTGACTGAGCCTCACCGTCTTATATAAAGTTCAGACGGAACTTTGCACGTGTCATAGTGGAGCCCTCAGGATTCCAGAGCCAGCTTTCTGACATCATAATGGGGCCTCAGAGATAAAAGCCTGGGCCCAGGCAGTGTTGGTCAGTGCTGCTCAGCAGGCAGCACTGGACTGGACTGGATTACAGCTGATACAAGGTGTGAAGGAACAAGGGGTGGCTGTGGGCATGCACTTGCTGCCGCTGCCAGTGTTTATCTGCATGGCAGCAGGGCATTTGGGCGTTGCCAGGAAGGCGTTTTTATGTAGATTCCTCCTCTTTCAGCACTGCATTGTGGTGCAAGCAAAAGAAGCAAATCCTGTCTGGCTTCCTCTCCGGCCTTTATTCACCTCCCGTGTAGCTGTGAGTGTGTGAGCCTGCAGGGCCCCATGGAATTGCCTAGAAGTAGGCTGAATCGCTGCAAGGGCTGAACAGCAGTATCGGGCAGGCTCGGGCAACGCGCGGCCCGTTCGGGTTATCGCTTCTCGGCCTTTTGGCTAAGATCAAGTGTAGTATCTGTTCTTATCAGTTTAATATCTGATACGTCCCCTATCTGGGGACCATATATTAAATGGATTTTTAGAACAGGGAGATGGAAATAGAGCTTGCTCTGTCCACTCCACGCATTGACCTGGTATTGCAGTATTCCCAGGACCGGTGCACCCTTTCCTTATGTGTTGACTAAAAGCAGATTCCAAAAGTGTTTTTTGTCTTTGCTATTGTTTCTGTCTTTCTGAAGGGATCTCCCCTTTTAATCCCATTATTTCAACACCTGTTGGACAATGCATGAGTGATAATGAGCTCATTGATTAAATGCAATTAATGAATAGATTGCCACCTCTTGTTGTGTGTCGTCTGTGTTTCTGTGTTTCCGGCATTTCACATTGGAACACCTCATTCACCTTCCTTGTCTTCTCTCCGCCCTCCCTTTTAGGTAAGTTAAAGAGCTGCACCTGAGCCAGCCACTGATTGATTGATTGATTGATTGATTGATTGATTGATTGATTGATTGATTGATTGATTGATTGATTGATGCAGCACAACAGTCAAATAGTGGAGTGGAGTAGGGGAACAGCAAACAGCCAATAAAGCAGCCCGCCCGCTCGCCTGCCCGCCACAATGGACCTACCTGTGTACACTAGATGGATGTGATGGAATGTACTGTCGTCCCTACATTTCAAGAAGAAGTAAGAATTGCAGTTGCAACAAAGCCTTGCTTGCCTACAAAGAGAGCAGCAATTTGGATTTGTTACTATGTTACCTAGAAGAATAACAAACTGTGCAAGGATGGAGGTTGTAGGAGCAAGGAGAAGTTGTCTGTAAAGTTGGTGGATGCCTATTTTCCATTTTGCACTCCCTTGTCTCCCTCTTGTGGCCTCCTGGAGGCAACTAGCTGTGCAAAAAAAAGACAGCCTGGCGGCCGGCTGTTGCAGTGTTGCCCTCTCAGGCAACACTGAGTGACTGACTGAGCCTCACCATCTTATATAAAGTTCAGACGGAACTTTGCACGTGTCATAGTGGAGCCCTCAGGATTCCAGAGCCAGCTTTCTGACATCATAATGGGGCCTCAGAGATAAAAGCCTGGGCCCAGGCAGTGTTGGTCAGTGCTGCTCAGCAGGCAGCACTGGACTGGACTGGATTACAGCTGATACAAGGTGTGAAGGAACAAGGGGTGGCTGTGGGCATGCACTTGCTGCCGCTGCCAGTGTTTATCTGCATGGCAGCAGGGCATTTGGGCGTTGCCAGGAAGGCATTTTTATGTAGATTCCTCCTCTTTCAGCACTGCATTGTGGTGCAAGCAAAAGAAGCAAATCCTGTCTGGCTTCCTCTCCGGCCTTTATTCACCTCCCGTGTAGCTGTGAGTGTGTGAGCCTGCAGGGCCCCATGGAATTGCCTAGAAGTAGGCTGAATCGCTGCAAGGGCTGAACAGCAGTATCGGGCAGGCTCGGGCAACGCGCGGCCCGTTCGGGTTATCGCTTCTCGGCCTTTTGGCTAAGATCAAGTGTAGTATCTGTTCTTATCAGTTTAATATCTGATACGTCCCCTATCTGGGGACCATATATTAAATGGATTTTTAGAACAGGGAGATGGAAATAGAGCTTGCTCTGTCCACTCCACGCATTGACCTGGTATTGCAGTATTTCCAGGACCGGTGCACCCTTTCCTTATGTGTTGACTAAAAGCAGATTCCAAAAGTGTTTTTTGTCTTTGCTATTGTTTCTGTCTTTCTGAAGGGATCTCCCCTTTTAATCCCATTATTTCAACACCTGTTGGACAATGCATGAGTGATAATGAGCTCATTGATTAAATGCAATTAATGAATAGATTGCCACCTCTTGTTGTGTGTCGTCTGTGTTTCTGTGTTTCCGGCATTTCACATTGGAACACCTCATTCACCTTCCTTGTCTTCTCTCCGCCCTCCCTTTTAGGTAAGTTAAAGAGCTGCACCTGAGCCAGCCACTGATTGATTGATTGATTGATTGATTGATTGATTGATTGATGCAGCACAACAGTCAAATAGTGGAGTGGAGTAGGGGAACAGCAAACAGCCAATAAAGCAGCCCGCCCGCTCGCCTGCCCGCCACAATGGACCTACCTGTGTACACTAGATGGATGTGATGGAATGTACTGTCGTCCCTACATTTCAAGAAGAAGTAAGAATTGCAGTTGCAACAAAGCCTTGCTTGCCTACAAAGAGAGCAGCAATTTGGATTTGTTACTATGTTACCTAGAAGAATAACAAACTGTGCAAGGATGGAGGTTGTAGGAGCAAGGAGAAGTTGTCTGTAAAGTTGGTGGATGCCTATTTTCCATTTTGCAGTCCCTTGTCTCCCTCTTGTGGCCTCCTGGAGGCAACTAGCTGTGCAAAAAAAAGACAGCCTGGCGGCCGGCTGTTGCAGTGTTGCCCTCTCAGGCAACACTGAGTGACTGACTGAGCCTCACCGTCTTATATAAAGTTCAGACGGAACTTTGCACGTGTCATAGTGGAGCCCTCAGGATTCCAGAGCCAGCTTTCTGACATCATAATGGGGCCTCAGAGATAAAAGCCTGGGCCCAGGCAGTGTTGGTCAGTGCTGCTCAGCAGGCAGCACTGGACTGGACTGGATTACAGCTGATACAAGGTGTGAAGGAACAAGGGGTGGCTGTGGGCATGCACTTGCTGCCGCTGCCAGTGTTTATCTGCATGGCAGCAGGGCATTTGGGCGTTGCCAGGAAGGCGTTTTTATGTAGATTCCTCCTCTTTCAGCACTGCATTGTGGTGCAAGCAAAAGAAGCAAATCCTGTCTGGCTTCCTCTCCGGCCTTTATTCACCTCCCGTGTAGCTGTGAGTGTGTGAGCCTGCAGGGCCCCATGGAATTGCCTAGAAGTAGGCTGAATCGCTGCAAGGGCTGAACAGCAGTATCGGGCAGGCTCGGGCAACGCGCGGCCCGTTCGGGTTATCGCTTCTCGGCCTTTTGGCTAAGATCAAGTGTAGTATCTGTTCTTATCAGTTTAATATCTGATACGTCCCCTATCTGGGGACCATATATTAAATGGATTTTTAGAACAGGGAGATGGAAATAGAGCTTGCTCTGTCCACTCCACGCATTGACCTGGTATTGCAGTATTTCCAGGACCGGTGCACCCTTTCCTTATGTGTTGACTAAAAGCAGATTCCAAAAGTGTTTTTTGTCTTTGCTATTGTTTCTGTCTTTCTGAAGGGATCTCCCCTTTTAATCCCATTATTTCAACACCTGTTGGACAATGCATGAGTGATAATGAGCTCATTGATTAAATGCAATTAATGAATAGATTGCCACCTCTTGTTGTGTGTCGTCTGTGTTTCTGTGTTTCCGGCATTTCACATTGGAACACCTCATTCACCTTCCTTGTCTTCTCTCCGCCCTCCCTTTTAGGTAAGTTAAAGAGCTGCACCTGAGCCAGCCACTGATTGATTGATTGATTGATTGATTGATTGATTGATTGATTGATTGATTGATTGATTGATGCAGCACAACAGTCAAATAGTGGAGTGGAGTAGGGGAACAGCAAACAGCCAATAAAGCAGCCCGCCCGCTCGCCTGCCCGCCACAATGGACCTACCTGTGTACACTAGATGGATGTGATGGAATGTACTGTCGTCCCTACATTTCAAGAAGAAGTAAGAATTGCAGTTGCAACAAAGCCTTGCTTGCCTACAAAGAGAGCAGCAATTTGGATTTGTTACTATGTTACCTAGAAGAATAACAAACTGTGCAAGGATGGAGGTTGTAGGAGCAAGGAGAAGTTGTCTGTAAAGTTGGTGGATGCCTATTTTCCATTTTGCAGTCCCTTGTCTCCCTCTTGTGGCCTCCTGGAGGCAACTAGCTGTGCAAAAAAAAGACAGCCTGGCGGCCGGCTGTTGCAGTGTTGCCCTCTCAGGCAACACTGAGTGACTGACTGAGCCTCACCGTCTTATATAAAGTTCAGACGGAACTTTGCACGTGTCATAGTGGAGCCCTCAGGATTCCAGAGCCAGCTTTCTGACATCATAATGGGGCCTCAGAGATAAAAGCCTGGGCCCAGGCAGTGTTGGTCAGTGCTGCTCAGCAGGCAGCACTGGACTGGACTGGATTACAGCTGATACAAGGTGTGAAGGAACAAGGGGTGGCTGTGGGCATGCACTTGCTGCCGCTGCCAGTGTTTATCTGCATGGCAGCAGGGCATTTGGGCGTTGCCAGGAAGGCGTTTTTATGTAGATTCCTCCTCTTTCAGCACTGCATTGTGGTGCAAGCAAAAGAAGCAAATCCTGTCTGGCTTCCTCTCCGGCCTTTATTCACCTCCCGTGTAGCTGTGAGTGTGTGAGCCTGCAGGGCCCCATGGAATTGCCTAGAAGTAGGCTGAATCGCTGCAAGGGCTGAACAGCAGTATCGGGCAGGCTCGGGCAACGCGCGGCCCGTTCGGGTTATCGCTTCTCGGCCTTTTGGCTAAGATCAAGTGTAGTATCTGTTCTTATCAGTTTAATATCTGATACGTCCCCTATCTGGGGACCATATATTAAATGGATTTTTAGAACAGGGAGATGGAAATAGAGCTTGCTCTGTCCACTCCACGCATTGACCTGGTATTGCAGTATTTCCAGGACCGGTGCACCCTTTCCTTATGTGTTGACTAAAAGCAGATTCCAAAAGTGTTTTTTGTCTTTGCTATTGTTTCTGTCTTTCTGAAGGGATCTCCCCTTTTAATCCCATTATTTCAACACCTGTTGGACAATGCATGAGTGATAATGAGCTCATTGATTAAATGCAATTAATGAATAGATTGCCACCTCTTGTTGTGTGTCGTCTGTGTTTCTGTGTTTCCGGCATTTCACATTGGAACACCTCATTCACCTTCCTTGTCTTCTCTCCGCCCTCCCTTTTAGGTAAGTTAAAGAGCTGCACCTGAGCCAGCCACTGATTGATTGATTGATTGATTGATTGATTGATTGATTGATTGATTGATTGATTGATGCAGCACAACAGTCAAATAGTGGAGTGGAGTAGGGGAACAGCAAACAGCCAATAAAGCAGCCCGCCCGCTCGCCTGCCCGCCACAATGGACCTACCTGTGTACACTAGATGGATGTGATGGAATGTACTGTCGTCCCTACATTTCAAGAAGAAGTAAGAATTGCAGTTGCAACAAAGCCTTGCTTGCCTACAAAGAGAGCAGCAATTTGGATTTGTTACTATGTTACCTAGAAGAATAACAAACTGTGCAAGGATGGAGGTTGTAGGAGCAAGGAGAAGTTGTCTGTAAAGTTGGTGGATGCCTATTTTCCATTTTGCAGTCCCTTGTCTCCCTCTTGTGGCCTCCTGGAGGCAACTAGCTGTGCAAAAAAAAGACAGCCTGGCGGCCGGCTGTTGCAGTGTTGCCCTCTCAGGCAACACTGAGTGACTGACTGAGCCTCACCGTCTTATATAAAGTTCAGACGGAACTTTGCACGTGTCATAGTGGAGCCCTCAGGATTCCAGAGCCAGCTTTCTGACATCATAATGGGGCCTCAGAGATAAAAGCCTGGGCCCAGGCAGTGTTGGTCAGTGCTGCTCAGCAGGCAGCACTGGACTGGACTGGATTACAGCTGATACAAGGTGTGAAGGAACAAGGGGTGGCTGTGGGCATGCACTTGCTGCCGCTGCCAGTGTTTATCTGCATGGCAGCAGGGCATTTGGGCATTGCCAGGAAGGCGTTTTTATGTAGATTCCTCCTCTTTCAGCACTGCATTGTGGTGCAAGCAAAAGAAGCAAATCCTGTCTGGCTTCCTCTCCGGCCTTTATTCACCTCCCGTGTAGCTGTGAGTGTGTGAGCCTGCAGGGCCCCATGGAATTGCCTAGAAGTAGGCTGAATCGCTGCAAGGGCTGAACAGCAGTATCGGGCAGGCTCGGGCAACGCGCGGCCCGTTCGGGTTATCGCTTCTCGGCCTTTTGGCTAAGATCAAGTGTAGTATCTGTTCTTATCAGTTTAATATCTGATACGTCCCCTATCTGGGGACCATATATTAAATGGATTTTTAGAACAGGGAGATGGAAATAGAGCTTGCTCTGTCCACTCCACGCATTGACCTGGTATTGCAGTATTTCCAGGACCGGTGCACCCTTTCCTTATGTGTTGACTAAAAGCAGATTCCAAAAGTGTTTTTTGTCTTTGCTATTGTTTCTGTCTTTCTGAAGGGATCTCCCCTTTTAATCCCATTATTTCAACACCTGTTGGACAATGCATGAGTGATAATGAGCTCATTGATTAAATGCAATTAATGAATAGATTGCCACCTCTTGTTGTGTGTCGTCTGTGTTTCTGTGTTTCCGGCATTTCACATTGGAACACCTCATTCACCTTCCTTGTCTTCTCTCCGCCCTCCCTTTTAGGTAAGTTAAAGAGCTGCACCTGAGCCAGCCACTGATTGATTGATTGATTGATTGATTGATTGATTGATTGATTGATTGATTGATTGATGCAGCACAACAGTCAAATAGTGGAGTGGAGTAGGGGAACAGCAAACAGCCAATAAAGCAGCCCGCCCGCTCGCCTGCCCGCCACAATGGACCTACCTGTGTACACTAGATGGATGTGATGGAATGTACTGTCGTCCCTACATTTCAAGAAGAAGTAAGAATTGCAGTTGCAACAAAGCCTTGCTTGCCTACAAAGAGAGCAGCAATTTGGATTTGTTACTATGTTACCTAGAAGAATAACAAACTGTGCAAGGATGGAGGTTGTAGGAGCAAGGAGAAGTTGTCTGTAAAGTTGGTGGATGCCTATTTTCCATTTTGCAGTCCCTTGTCTCCCTCTTGTGGCCTCCTGGAGGCAACTAGCTGTGCAAAAAAAAGACAGCCTGGCGGCCGGCTGTTGCAGTGTTGCCCTCTCAGGCAACACTGAGTGACTGACTGAGCCTCACCGTCTTATATAAAGTTCAGACGGAACTTTGCACGTGTCATAGTGGAGCCCTCAGGATTCCAGAGCCAGCTTTCTGACATCATAATGGGGCCTCAGAGATAAAAGCCTGGGCCCAGGCAGTGTTGGTCAGTGCTGCTCAGCAGGCAGCACTGGACTGGACTGGATTACAGCTGATACAAGGTGTGAAGGAACAAGGGGTGGCTGTGGGCATGCACTTGCTGCCGCTGCCAGTGTTTATCTGCATGGCAGCAGGGCATTTGGGCGTTGCCAGGAAGGCGTTTTTATGTAGATTCCTCCTCTTTCAGCACTGCATTGTGGTGCAAGCAAAAGAAGCAAATCCTGTCTGGCTTCCTCTCCGGCCTTTATTCACCTCCCGTGTAGCTGTGAGTGTGTGAGCCTGCAGGGCCCCATGGAATTGCCTAGAAGTAGGCTGAATCGCTGCAAGGGCTGAACAGCAGTATCGGGCAGGCTCGGGCAACGCGCGGCCCGTTCGGGTTATCGCTTCTCGGCCTTTTGGCTAAGATCAAGTGTAGTATCTGTTCTTATCAGTTTAATATCTGATACGTCCCCTATCTGGGGACCATATATTAAATGGATTTTTAGAACAGGGAGATGGAAATAGAGCTTGCTCTGTCCACTCCACGCATTGACCTGGTATTGCAGTATTTCCAGGACCGGTGCACCCTTTCCTTATGTGTTGACTAAAAGCAGATTCCAAAAGTGTTTTTTGTCTTTGCTATTGTTTCTGTCTTTCTGAAGGGATCTCCCCTTTTAATCCCATTATTTCAACACCTGTTGGACAATGCATGAGTGATAATGAGCTCATTGATTAAATGCAATTAATGAATAGATTGCCACCTCTTGTTGTGTGTCGTCTGTGTTTCTGTGTTTCCGGCATTTCACATTGGAACACCTCATTCACCTTCCTTGTCTTCTCTCCGCCCTCCCTTTTAGGTAAGTTAAAGAGCTGCACCTGAGCCAGCCACTGATTGATTGATTGATTGATTGATTGATTGATTGATTGATTGATTGATTGATTGATGCAGCACAACAGTCAAATAGTGGAGTGGAGTAGGGGAACAGCAAACAGCCAATAAAGCAGCCCGCCCGCTCGCCTGCCCGCCACAATGGACCTACCTGTGTACACTAGATGGATGTGATGGAATGTACTGTCGTCCCTACATTTCAAGAAGAAGTAAGAATTGCAGTTGCAACAAAGCCTTGCTTGCCTACAAAGAGAGCAGCAATTTGGATTTGTTACTATGTTACCTAGAAGAATAACAAACTGTGCAAGGATGGAGGTTGTAGGAGCAAGGAGAAGTTGTCTGTAAAGTTGGTGGATGCCTATTTTCCATTTTGCAGTCCCTTGTCTCCCTCTTGTGGCCTCCTGGAGGCAACTAGCTGTGCAAAAAAAAGACAGCCTGGCGGCCGGCTGTTGCAGTGTTGCCCTCTCAGGCAACACTGAGTGACTGACTGAGCCTCACCGTCTTATATAAAGTTCAGACGGAACTTTGCACGTGTCATAGTGGAGCCCTCAGGATTCCAGAGCCAGCTTTCTGACATCATAATGGGGCCTCAGAGATAAAAGCCTGGGCCCAGGCAGTGTTGGTCAGTGCTGCTCAGCAGGCAGCACTGGACTGGACTGGATTACAGCTGATACAAGGTGTGAAGGAACAAGGGGTGGCTGTGGGCATGCACTTGCTGCCGCTGCCAGTGTTTATCTGCATGGCAGCAGGGCATTTGGGCGTTGCCAGGAAGGCGTTTTTATGTAGATTCCTCCTCTTTCAGCACTGCATTGTGGTGCAAGCAAAAGAAGCAAATCCTGTCTGGCTTCCTCTCCGGCCTTTATTCACCTCCCGTGTAGCTGTGAGTGTGTGAGCCTGCAGGGCCCCATGGAATTGCCTAGAAGTAGGCTGAATCGCTGCAAGGGCTGAACAGCAGTATCGGGCAGGCTCGGGCAACGCGCGGCCCGTTCGGGTTATCGCTTCTCGGCCTTTTGGCTAAGATCAAGTGTAGTATCTGTTCTTATCAGTTTAATATCTGATACGTCCCCTATCTGGGGACCATATATTAAATGGATTTTTAGAACAGGGAGATGGAAATAGAGCTTGCTCTGTCCACTCCACGCATTGACCTGGTATTGCAGTATTTCCAGGACCGGTGCACCCTTTCCTTATGTGTTGACTAAAAGCAGATTCCAAAAGTGTTTTTTGTCTTTGCTATTGTTTCTGTCTTTCTGAAGGGATCTCCCCTTTTAATCCCATTATTTCAACACCTGTTGGACAATGCATGAGTGATAATGAGCTCATTGATTAAATGCAATTAATGAATAGATTGCCACCTCTTGTTGTGTGTCGTCTGTGTTTCTGTGTTTCCGGCATTTCACATTGGAACACCTCATTCACCTTCCTTGTCTTCTCTCCGCCCTCCCTTTTAGGTAAGTTAAAGAGCTGCACCTGAGCCAGCCACTGATTGATTGATTGATTGATTGATTGATTGATTGATTGATTGATTGATTGATTGATGCAGCACAACAGTCAAATAGTGGAGTGGAGTAGGGGAACAGCAAACAGCCAATAAAGCAGCCCGCCCGCTCGCCTGCCCGCCACAATGGACCTACCTGTGTACACTAGATGGATGTGATGGAATGTACTGTCGTCCCTACATTTCAAGAAGAAGTAAGAATTGCAGTTGCAACAAAGCCTTGCTTGCCTACAAAGAGAGCAGCAATTTGGATTTGTTACTATGTTACCTAGAAGAATAACAAACTGTGCAAGGATGGAGGTTGTAGGAGCAAGGAGAAGTTGTCTGTAAAGTTGGTGGATGCCTATTTTCCATTTTGCAGTCCCTTGTCTCCCTCTTGTGGCCTCCTGGAGGCAACTAGCTGTGCAAAAAAAAGACAGCCTGGCGGCCGGCTGTTGCAGTGTTGCCCTCTCAGGCAACACTGAGTGACTGACTGAGCCTCACCGTCTTATATAAAGTTCAGACGGAACTTTGCACGTGTCATAGTGGAGCCCTCAGGATTCCAGAGCCAGCTTTCTGACATCATAATGGGGCCTCAGAGATAAAAGCCTGGGCCCAGGCAGTGTTGGTCAGTGCTGCTCAGCAGGCAGCACTGGACTGGACTGGATTACAGCTGATACAAGGTGTGAAGGAACAAGGGGTGGCTGTGGGCATGCACTTGCTGCCGCTGCCAGTGTTTATCTGCATGGCAGCAGGGCATTTGGGCGTTGCCAGGAAGGCGTTTTTATGTAGATTCCTCCTCTTTCAGCACTGCATTGTGGTGCAAGCAAAAGAAGCAAATCCTGTCTGGCTTCCTCTCCGGCCTTTATTCACCTCCCGTGTAGCTGTGAGTGTGTGAGCCTGCAGGGCCCCATGGAATTGCCTAGAAGTAGGCTGAATCGCTGCAAGGGCTGAACAGCAGTATCGGGCAGGCTCGGGCAACGCGCGGCCCGTTCGGGTTATCGCTTCTCGGCCTTTTGGCTAAGATCAAGTGTAGTATCTGTTCTTATCAGTTTAATATCTGATACGTCCCCTATCTGGGGACCATATATTAAATGGATTTTTAGAACAGGGAGATGGAAATAGAGCTTGCTCTGTCCACTCCACGCATTGACCTGGTATTGCAGTATTTCCAGGACCGGTGCCACCCTTTCCTTATGTGTTGACTAAAAGCAGATTCCAAAAGTGTTTTTTGTCTTTGCTATTGTTTCTGTCTTTCTGAAGGGATCTCCCCTTTTAATCCCATTATTTCAACACCTGTTGGACAATGCATGAGTGATAATGAGCTCATTGATTAAATGCAATTAATGAATAGATTGCCACCTCTTGTTGTGTGTCGTCTGTGTTTCTGTGTTTCCGGCATTTCACATTGGAACACCTCATTCACCTTCCTTGTCTTCTCTCCGCCCTCCCTTTTAGGTAAGTTAAAGAGCTGCACCTGAGCCAGCCACTGATTGATTGATTGATTGATTGATTGATTGATTGATTGATTGATGCAGCACAACAGTCAAATAGTGGAGTGGAGTAGGGGAACAGCAAACAGCCAATAAAGCAGCCCGCCCGCTCGCCTGCCCGCCACAATGGACCTACCTGTGTACACTAGATGGATGTGATGGAATGTACTGTCGTCCCTACATTTCAAGAAGAAGTAAGAATTGCAGTTGCAACAAAGCCTTGCTTGCCTACAAAGAGAGCAGCAATTTGGATTTGTTACTATGTTACCTAGAAGAATAACAAACTGTGCAAGGATGGAGGTTGTAGGAGCAAGGAGAAGTTGTCTGTAAAGTTGGTGGATGCCTATTTTCCATTTTGCAGTCCCTTGTCTCCCTCTTGTGGCCTCCTGGAGGCAACTAGCTGTGCAAAAAAAAGACAGCCTGGCGGCCGGCTGTTGCAGTGTTGCCCTCTCAGGCAACACTGAGTGACTGACTGAGCCTCACCGTCTTATATAAAGTTCAGACGGAACTTTGCACGTGTCATAGTGGAGCCCTCAGGATTCCAGAGCCAGCTTTCTGACATCATAATGGGGCCTCAGAGATAAAAGCCTGGGCCCAGGCAGTGTTGGTCAGTGCTGCTCAGCAGGCAGCACTGGACTGGACTGGATTACAGCTGATACAAGGTGTGGAGGAACAAGGGGTGGCTGTGGGCATGCACTTGCTGCCGCTGCCAGTGTTTATCTGCATGGCAGCAGGGCATTTGGGCGTTGCCAGGAAGGCGTTTTTATGTAGATTCCTCCTCTTTCAGCACTGCATTGTGGTGCAAGCAAAAGAAGCAAATCCTGTCTGGCTTCCTCTCCGGCCTTTATTCACCTCCCGTGTAGCTGTGAGTGTGTGAGCCTGCAGGGCCCCATGGAATTGCCTAGAAGTAGGCTGAATCGCTGCAAGGGCTGAACAGCAGTATCGGGCAGGCTCGGGCAACGCGCGGCCCGTTCGGGTTATCGCTTCTCGGCCTTTTGGCTAAGATCAAGTGTAGTATCTGTTCTTATCAGTTTAATATCTGATACGTCCCCTATCTGGGGACCATATATTAAATGGATTTTTAGAACAGGGAGATGGAAATAGAGCTTGCTCTGTCCACTCCACGCATTGACCTGGTATTGCAGTATTTCCAGGACCGGTGCACCCTTTCCTTATGTGTTGACTAAAAGCAGATTCCAAAAGTGTTTTTTGTCTTTGCTATTGTTTCTGTCTTTCTGAAGGGATCTCCCCTTTTAATCCCATTATTTCAACACCTGTTGGACAATGCATGAGTGATAATGAGCTCATTGATTAAATGCAATTAATGAATAGATTGCCACCTCTTGTTGTGTGTCGTCTGTGTTTCTGTGTTTCCGGCATTTCACATTGGAACACCTCATTCACCTTCCTTGTCTTCTCTCCGCCCTCCCTTTTAGGTAAGTTAAAGAGCTGCACCTGAGCCAGCCACTGATTGATTGATTGATTGATTGATTGATTGATTGATTGATTGATTGATTGATGCAGCACAACAGTCAAATAGTGGAGTGGAGTAGGGGAACAGCAAACAGCCAATAAAGCAGCCCGCCCGCTCGCCTGCCCGCCACAATGGACCTACCTGTGTACACTAGATGGATGTGATGGAATGTACTGTCGTCCCTACATTTCAAGAAGAAGTAAGAATTGCAGTTGCAACAAAGCCTTGCTTGCCTACAAAGAGAGCAGCAATTTGGATTTGTTACTATGTTACCTAGAAGAATAACAAACTGTGCAAGGATGGAGGTTGTAGGAGCAAGGAGAAGTTGTCTGTAAAGTTGGTGGATGCCTATTTTCCATTTTGCAGTCCCTTGTCTCCCTCTTGTGGCCTCCTGGAGGCAACTAGCTGTGCAAAAAAAAGACAGCCTGGCGGCCGGCTGTTGCAGTGTTGCCCTCTCAGGCAACACTGAGTGACTGACTGAGCCTCACCGTCTTATATAAAGTTCAGACGGAACTTTGCACGTGTCATAGTGGAGCCCTCAGGATTCCAGAGCCAGCTTTCTGACATCATAATGGGGCCTCAGAGATAAAAGCCTGGGCCCAGGCAGTGTTGGTCAGTGCTGCTCAGCAGGCAGCACTGGACTGGACTGGATTACAGCTGATACAAGGTGTGAAGGAACAAGGGGTGGCTGTGGGCATGCACTTGCTGCCGCTGCCAGTGTTTATCTGCATGGCAGCAGGGCATTTGGGCGTTGCCAGGAAGGCGTTTTTATGTAGATTCCTCCTCTTTCAGCACTGCATTGTGGTGCAAGCAAAAGAAGCAAATCCTGTCTGTCTTCCTCTCCGGCCTTTATTCACCTCCCGTGTAGCTGTGAGTGTGTGAGCCTGCAGGGCCCCATGGAATTGCCTAGAAGTAGGCTGAATCGCTGCAAGGGCTGAACAGCAGTATCGGGCAGGCTCGGGCAACGCGCGGCCCGTTCGGGTTATCGCTTCTCGGCCTTTTGGCTAAGATCAAGTGTAGTATCTGTTCTTATCAGTTTAATATCTGATACGTCCCCTATCTGGGGACCATATATTAAATGGATTTTTAGAACAGGGAGATGGAAATAGAGCTTGCTCTGTCCACTCCACGCATTGACCTGGTATTGCAGTATTTCCAGGACCGGTGCACCCTTTCCTTATGTGTTGACTAAAAGCAGATTCCAAAAGTGTTTTTTGTCTTTGCTATTGTTTCTGTCTTTCTGAAGGGATCTCCCCTTTTAATCCCATTATTTCAACACCTGTTGGACAATGCATGAGTGATAATGAGCTCATTGATTAAATGCAATTAATGAATAGATTGCCACCTCTTGTTGTGTGTTGTCTGTGTTTCTGTGTTTCCGGCATTTCACATTGGAACACCTCATTCACCTTCCTTGTCTTCTCTCCGCCCTCCCTTTTAGGTAAGTTAAAGAGCTGCACCTGAGCCAGCCACTGATTGATTGATTGATTGATTGATTGATTGATTGATTGATTGATTGATTGATTGATTGATTGATGCAGCACAACAGTCAAATAGTGGAGTGGAGTAGGGGAACAGCAAACAGCCAATAAAGCAGCCCGCCCGCTCGCCTGCCCGCCACAATGGACCTACCTGTGTACACTAGATGGATGTGATGGAATGTACTGTCGTCCCTACATTTCAAGAAGAAGTAAGAATTGCAGTTGCAACAAAGCCTTGCTTGCCTACAAAGAGAGCAGCAATTTGGATTTGTTACTATGTTACCTAGAAGAATAACAAACTGTGCAAGGATGGAGGTTGTAGGAGCAAGGAGAAGTTGTCTGTAAAGTTGGTGGATGCCTATTTTCCATTTTGCAGTCCCTTGTCTCCCTCTTGTGGCCTCCTGGAGGCAACTAGCTGTGCAAAAAAAAAGACAGCCTGGCGGCCGGCTGTTGCAGTGTTGCCCTCTCAGGCAACACTGAGTGACTGACTGAGCCTCACCGTCTTATATAAAGTTCAGACGGAACTTTGCACGTGTCATAGTGGAGCCCTCAGGATTCCAGAGCCAGCATTCTGACATCATAATGGGGCCTCAGAGATAAAAGCCTGGGCCCAGGCAGTGTTGGTCAGTGCTGCTCA